>NC_133324.1:826415247-826755247 GCF_042186555.1 Aquarana catesbeiana | reverse complement strand
CAGCCTACCCATGTGACTCATGAGACTGTTCCGTTGTCCATGGCCACAGGGGCTCTTCACCATGAGATAATCCAATTCCAAGTTATTTTCTCACCTAAGTTTCCCCTGGTTATTGGCTATACTTGGTTACAGAGGCACAACCCCTCTTTTGACTGGATTTTATTAACGATGTCCTCCGAGATTTGTTGCAGTTATGTGTGGTGGTTTATCTCAACGATATCCTCATATTTTCCAAGTTCCTGGAGAGCCACCACACAGATGTCTGTCATGTGCTTCAGAAACTAAGAGAGAACAATCTCTATTGTAAATTGGAGAAGTGCGAATTCCATCGTGGACAGGTTAAATTCCTGGGTTATGTCATTTCCACTGCTGGTTTTTTCGATGGACCCAGAGAAACTTTCAGCAGTCCTACACTGGCCCTGACCCGTGGGTTTACGTCCTCTGCAGCATTTTCTTGGCTTTGCCAACTATTATTGGAAGTTTATTCATAACTTCTCATCTCTGGTCAAGCCCCTGACTGATATGACCAGAAAGGACGGTAACCCACAGAGGTGGTCTCCAGAGTCCATTAAGGCCTTTGAGAGTCTCAAGGCTGCCTTTGTTTCTGCTTCTGTGTTGGCACATCCTGATCCTAGGTTACCTTTTATACTTGAGGTTGATGCTTCTGAGACTGGAGTTGGCGCCCTTCTGTCTCAACGTTCTACTTCTGAGAGCGCTATGCAACCTAGTGGCTACTTTTCTAAAATTTGTCACCTGTAGAGTGCAAGTACAAGATTGGTGACAGAGAGCTGTTAGCGATCATTTTAGCCCTGAAAGAATGGAGACATCTCCTCGAAGGTTCCACTGCGCTGGTCCTCATTCTTACTGACCATAAGAATCTCACATTCTTGTCTAAAGCTAAACGCCTCACTCCCAGAAGGGCATGATGGGCTCTTTTCTTGTCAAGTTTCAATTACATTGTCTCATTCTTACCCAGTACTAAGAATGTAAGGGCTGATGCTTTGTCACGACAATTTTCCTCCACTTCCAAGATGGAGTCGGTCCCGGTTCCTGCGATTCTTCCTGATCGTATTCTGGCTACGGTTCGCACCAGTCTCACTTCTCCTCTGGGTGAAAAAATTCTTGCTGCTCAGGTCCATGCTCCTCCTGAGAAACCTTGTGACCGCTGCTTTGTCCCAGAGAGTCTCTGTATTGCCGTGCTCCAGACTTACCATTCTCCCAAGGCTGCTGGCCACCCTGGGAGGAATCAATTCTTTTGGGCCATTTCCCAACAATTCTGGTGGCCTAGTCTACGTACTGATGTGACCGCCTTCATAGCTGCCTGTTCCGTGTGTGCTCAGAGTAAGACTCCACAACACCTTCCTGTGGGCCTCCCACAACCCATACCCAATGACGAGAGGCCCTGGACCCACCTGTCTACGGATTTCATTGTGGAGTTACCCACCTCCCAGGGCAACACAGTTATCCTTATGGTGGTTGGCCGGTTCCCAAAAATGTCTCATTGTATTCCACTTAAGAAGCTGCCTATCCATTTTTGCTCAGGAGATCTTTCGCTTACATGGGCTACGCAAGGTGATTGGAATTCAGCTTGCTTTCTCCTCTGCATGTCACCCGGAGTCTAATGGGGCAGCAGAACGAGCCAATCAGTCCTTGGAGCAATTCCTACATTGCTATATTTCTGACCATCATAACAACTGGTCAGACCTATTACCGTGGGCGGAGTTTGCTCACAATAGTGCCTTGAATTCTGCTTCCTGATTGTCCCGGTTTATGGTGAACTATGGTTTCCAACCTTCCATGTTGCCTGACTCTTTTGTTCCACAGAGTATTCCTGCATTAGAGGAGCATCTCCGTGGTCTTTATTCCACTTGGGCACAAGTCCAGGGGGCTTTGCGACATGCTAATGATAGGTACAGACTCCATGCTGACTGCAGACGCCTGCCTGCGCCTTCCTACCAGGTTGGGGACAGGGTCTGGCTGTCATCTCACAACCTCCGACTTCCTGTTCCCTCTCTGAAGTTCGCACCTCAGTTAATTGGGCCTTTCCGTATTCTTCGCAGGATTAACCCAGTGGCTTTCGCATTAGACCTTCCTTCTAATATGCATATCTCAAATGTATTTCATGTCTCCTTACTAAAACCTTTGGTCTGCAACCGCTTTACCACCTCAGTGCCACGTCCTCACCCTGTACAGGTTGAGAACCATGAGGAGTATGAAGTACAGTCCATTGTTGACTCCCGTAGGTTCTGTGGGCGCATACAGTACCTGGTGCATTGGAAAGGCTATGGTCTGGAGGAACACTCTTGGGTCTCATCCTTGAAGTACATGCCCCTGTCCTCCTCCGTGATTTCCATAGATGCTTTTCCCTCAAGCCTGGGTGTCCTCTGAAGGGGAGGGGTCATTGAGGAGGGGGTACTGTCAGGGCTGGGCTCAGCCCTTCCATCTCTGAGCTGGCCGCTCAGCCGTCGGCTAATTGCCAGCTCCTATCTCTCCACAGTGACTCATCTGGTGATGATATCCTGCTCGTCAGCCCCGCCTACTTAAGCCGTCCAGCCCAGATGATCTCTGCCTTCGCCTTGGTCAACATCACAGACTATCTCCTGTGTTCCTGTTAAAGACTTGCTTGGCTGACATTCCTTCTGGCTCCAGATCCTGCTTGCTGTTCCACTATGCTGATCCCTGGCTTCCTGACTTTCTGGCTTGTCTGACTATCCATTCCGGTTACTGAACTTTGGCTATGTTTTGACTATGTTTGTTCTATTTACTTTTATTATTAAACAAGTGTGATTTAACTGTACTTCTGACAGAGTAACAATACCACCCAGTGTAGTATCTACACATTACAATCAAAGAAGTCCAAATAAAATCTTTTTTTAAACAAAATCTTCACAACTGTGCACCATCCAGTGCTCAGAGTGCCTCCACCTAAAATTGGACAACCACTCACCAAAATACCATGCTTCTCTAGCGTAAAGTGGTTGTAAACCCTCACATATACCCAGTGAAGAGAATAGCCTCAAATGATACACAGGGATGAAACAAATCCTCCTACATAAGTTTTACTTATATATCTGCTGTATCCCCCTTTCTACACCCTTTTAGAAGTGCAGATCCTGTTAAAAATCTTTTTTCCTCTTTCAGTAGTACATAGGGGTGTAAAGTCTGCACTTACACTGTGTAACCCTCCACATATGCAGAAGAATGAAGGAACATGCAAAGCTGTATTCCGAATAGACAAGTTCCCTGCTTATCCCCCTCTAAGCTCCCTCCCCGACAAAAATTTTCAGCTCATGTTATATCATGTGTCAGGAAAACTTCTCAGAAGTGACTCATGCTGATAACAGAGGAACAAAGCACCAGAGAGAAACGACTCTAATGCCGCGTACACACGAGTGGAATATCCGACAGCAAAAGTCAGATGGAAGCTTTTCATCGTATATTCCAATCGTGTGTATGCCTCATCTGACTTTTTCTTTCGAAATTTCTGACGGACCTAGAAATAGAACATGTTCTAAATATTTCTGACGGAACCAATTCCTATCGTGAAAACCGCTCGTCTGTATGCTGTTCCGACGGACCAAAAACGATGCATGCTCTGAAGCAAGTAGGAAATGGAAGTTATTGGCTACTGGCTATTGAACTTCCTTTTTCTAGTCCTGTCGTACATGCTGTACGTTACCGCGTTCTTGAAGATCGGACTTTGGTGTGATCGTGTGTACACAAGACAGTTTCAGTGGAATTCCGTCGGAACTCCATTGGAAAAACCTTCAGAGTTTATTCCGACGGCAAAACCGGTCATGTGTACAGGGCATTAGAGCTTTGGAGAGAGACAAGTAAACACTACAGATATATGTGCTTAGTTCAAATTTCATAAATGGGGTTTACAACCACTTTAAGATAGGTAAGTAGTCCGTTGGATCCACATCAGTCAGATTCCTCAGTTTACTTTGTCCTGGATCAATAGAGAGCTTCTCATTTTCCACAACAATCATCCCAATAAAAAAAGGGAAACTTTTTCAAAGTCTGTGCTGACGAAGCGCATCAGTGGCGTGGCTAGCGATGTATGTGTTAGTCTGCTGTATCGCTCCGTCAGCCAAGTGGGAGAAATGTTTACCTAGTGACCAGCTTTTAGGCTCCCCCGCTTGGTGGCAGTTACATGCAATATGGTTTATGTCAATTATGTGCTAACCCTTGTAAGTGCAATTCTTTTTATTTAAAATAAGAAGTTCTGAAGTAATTACACTATCAAATTTCTCTTTTTTATTGTGATGATTGCTGTAGAGATTGAGAAGCTCTCTGTTGATCTGGGACAAAGTGAACCTGAAGACAAATGTGGATCCAAATCACATGTATAATATATATATATATATATATATATATATATATATATATATATATATATATATATATATACATATATATATATATATATACATATATATATATATATATACATATATATATATATATATATATATACATATATATATACATATATATAGTCGAAGCCCTTCAACCAGAATGAATGTGAACCACATGAACATATGCCAAATGGACCTGAAGTGTGCCCTGGTCTGCTGGTCAGTATATCAAAACATGGGACATACCCAAGATAAGTAATAGGTGTTTGAGGAGAGAAATTAATTTGAGAAATGCCCTGAAAAGGGGAATGGGAGGAAGGCTATCGCGCACCGGAACCGACAAAGACCACAGGTGAGTAGGCTGCTTAAATACCCCCCGGACTCCTCCCATAAATTCAGGCCACCATACTGGCCTTCTTATTTATGGTCGAAGCACTTCAACCAGGATGGATGTGAACCACATGAACGTGCCAAAAGACTTACATCATGAAATGGACCTGAAGTGTGCCCTGGTCTGCTGGTCAGTATATCAAAAAATGGAGCATACCCAAGATAAGTAATAGATGTTTGAGGAGAGAAATGAATTTGAGAAATGCCCTGAAAAGGGGAATGGGAGGGGGGGTATCGTGCACCGGGACCGTCAAAGACCACAGGTGAGTAGGCTGCTTAAATACCCCCCGGACTCCTCCCATAAATTCAGGCCACCATACTAGCCTCCTTATTTATGGTCGAAGCCCTTCAACCGGGATGGATGTGAACCACATATACGTGCCATAACACTTACATCATGAAATGGACCTGAAGTGTTCCCTGGTCTGCTGCCCGGTATACCAAAAAAGGGGGCAAAAACATTCAGGTAGGGTTGAAAGCTCTTTATTGGTTTAGTGTTATTTACTGTTGTTTGTCTTGAAAAGATGGATGTCGACCTCCGGGGTCAGATTGCTGGGTTTTGGATACTGCAAGGTGGAGAATGAAATGAGCTTTCAAGTGAGCCAGGTGAAGTCTACACAGTACCTGATCGGCAGGGCTATTGCTGGTAAACTCGCTTAGGCCGCAGAAATCGTAGTAGGTCAGGTAGATGGCGGCTTGAATGACCAAGCTGGGAAAAAAGACAAATGGGGAATGAGAGAGGATGGACGACATGTCTCTGAAGATGGTACTCGTAATGGGCAAGCGTTTGGAGTTGGCTTTGGGCTGCTGCTTCTGAATGAAATGGCTCGGATCGCATGGGTTGCGAAGGAGGATGGTTTTGTAAGATCCTGTAAGGCCAGGAAGTGTTGGATGCAGGCTAAGTATAGTCCAATGGTGTTGTGTGATAGAGCCAATTGAGTGTTGCAATATGAAATAAAAGCTAGTATGTGCTTAGTGTCTGTTAATATTGCCGTGGAGCAGGATGCCAGAAAACTTGCTGAAGGCATTCCAAGCGGTGTGGTGGGCCTTGAGTGTGTTGCGGGATAAGGATTGATTGGTGAGCTGGGTCGTGCTGTGAGGGTACTGCTTTAACCCAATGTCAGATGAGACCAAGGCGGGATAAGAGATGACGTTGGGTCAGCTCCGGGTTTCTGCTGAAAGATGAAATGAAGTTAAAAAGGGACAGTACATCTGTTGCGACCTTGCCCGAAATGTATGTGCAGTGCGCATTGAACCGATGCTGCAGGGATAATTGTACGAGCCTGCGTAGGAAGGACATAACAGGGAGCGACTTGGACCTGCCCTTGTTAACGATATCGGCCGTGGCCTGGTTATCGGTGGCGAAGGCCACCGTTTGTCCGGTCCAGGTATGGCCCCAGACCTGAGCGGCTGCCAGGATTGGGTATAGTTCAAAATCAGGGAGACTGGATGAATCCGGGAATTAGGAGTATCTCTGGAGGCCGCGGTCCTGCAAACCAACGATGGGCAAAAATTGCAGCGAAGCCTGTGGAGGCTGCGGCATACGTTACTACCTGCGGTGATAAAGGCGATACTGATGATATGAACATGGATATGCCATTCTAACTAGTAAGGAACTCATCCCACATAGACAAATCTGCTACTGCTGCTGTGTCTAGTCTAAGGATTTGATTGGGGTCCTGTGTTTGAGAGAGTAAGACCAAGAGGCGCGAAATAAAAGATCGTCCCTGTGGAATAATTTTCATTGCGAAGTTGAGCATCCCTAAGAGGAATTGGAGCTATTTCTTAGTACACCCCTGTGCACAGGTAAAGTCATGAAGAACCGACCTGATACGGGTCAGTTCGTCGGGGGGGCAGGCTGGCCTGTATGGAGCGAGTGTCAAGGTTGACCCCGAGGAAGGTGATAGAGTGTGCTGGGCCTTCCACTTTGTGTTTTGCTATGGGCACATTGAGATACCCAAACACCACTCTTGACCTATCTAGGTCTACTAGGGGCACACCGGGCTGTTTGATTAGCAGGAAGTCGTCCAGACAATAAATGATCATCTGGCACTGGGCTTGGTGTGACAAGATCCAAGTGAGGGACTGGTGTCAAAGAGCCACGGGCTGTTTTTTAGAGCCGAAGGTCAGTTTAGTGGCGAAGTAATATGACTCTTTCCATTTAATGCCATGCCAGCACCAGAGGGACGGTTGGATGGGTAGAAGCTTAAATGCGTCTGATATGTCAGCTTTAGAGAGCCAGGCGATTGTGCCTATTTTGATAATGGCCTGGATCGCCATGTCGACTGAAGCATATTTCAGGGAGAATTTCTCTGAAGGAATTAAAACTCGGGATATGGGAAGAATGAGGCGCAGGCAGGTATACCAAACAAAATTCTATGTGAAGCTGAAAAATGGATGAGGACGTGGACTGAAGAGACGTCTGCTGGGAGCTGGGCTTGTCTGTCACTGGTGGTGGAAGAAGGAGCTTGAAGAGCTCGGCTTTCCTGGCTGTAGCGGGGAAGAGCATGCTCCTGCGCCTTAGTTCCGCTGTTAACTTGGGGATGGTCCATCCCCTGAGAAACTGCACGCTGCCGCTCTATGAAACCAGAGAGGTGACAGAGGGGCAGATGTGAGGTCTTCGCTGCCGGCCTGTGACTCTGGCTGACTTGTGCCCTAGTTGCGAAGTCCTGGTTTTTGAGGTCGAAAGCTTAGTCGACCAGAACCTGGGGGAATAACGTTTAACCTGGTGCAGGATGGAACTACCTGAACTCGGCTGACCTAGAGGATAAATGACAGACAGAAAACGGAGAGTGGCTTTATGCCATTAGAAGGTGAATGAGTGGTCGTGCGACTTTGAGATGCGTTTATAGTGGCTGCAAGGGAAACCTTATCGGGAGGTGAACGATGGTTAAACGAACAAATTTAAAACCATGAATGGAATTTGAAGGAAAACGGCTTTGGGAACAGTTGGTCTGAAGCTATGTGGATCGACATGCCTTGTTGCAACTGGATTCAAACTGGACCATAGGGTGAGCCGTACTGAGGGGTGTTTGTCAATGACGTGACAAATCATACAGTGTCCTGAATTTAAAAGTGAACCATTGCATCGCTGAGGCGACCGACACTAAACAACAGTAGAGTGTATGACGGGATAAAAGAAACAAAAATGGACGAATGACCCAACACGAAGCGACTGCCAGACCTAAGGAGAACATGAGACAATATACGAAATGAGACCACTGAATGATTGAAGTGATGGTGACACGAATCAGGGTGCCGTAACTGTGACTTGACAGTAACCGAACTGTGGAATATGAGATGAAATGAGGGCGAAATTAAATGAGCGAAATTAAGCCATCACGAATCGGAGTGATGCTAAAGAGACTGGACTCGGATCGGCGCATGGTGTATATGAAATGAAATGACCAAAAGTTTTGCCATGACAGAGGCACAAATCAGTGTGTCGTAACTGTGACTTGACAGTGAACCGAACTGTGGAATATGGGATGAAATGAGGACGAACTGAAATGAGCAATTTTTTATTTTTTTTTTTTAGAAACAAAATGACCAAAATGATTGCCATGACAGAGGCACGAATCGGTGTGTCGCGATAGTGACTGTCAGCAAACCTGTCTGTGGAACAGGAAATAACACTGGCTAACACTAGTCGACGTGAATTAGTGCATCGCAGATGCGACTGAATTTGAATTGTACTGAAGCGTATATGAAATGAACGAATGAAATGTTTGCCATGACAGTGGCACGAATCAGTGTGTCGCAAATGCGTCTGACAACGAACCGGACTGTGGACCATGGAATGAAATGAGATGAAATGGCTAGAACGAGCCGGTACCAATCGGTGCACCGCAGATGCGACTGGATTAGAATCGGAGTGAAGGGTATGTGAAATATAACAAATGAAATTATTTGCCATGACAGATGCACAAATCGGTGTGTCATGATAGCAACTGACAGGGAACCTGTCTATGGAAATAATGGCTAACACGAGTTGACGTGAACTAGTGCGTCGCAGATGCGACTGAATTCGAATCATAGTGAAGGGTATGTGAAATGAACGAATGAAATGTTTGCCATGACAGTGGCACGAATTGGTGTGCCGCGATTGCGACTGACAACGAACCGGACTGTGGAGCATGGAATGAAATGAGATGAAGTGACTAGAACGAGCACGGTACGAATCGGTGCATTGCAGATGCAAATGTAAATGTAACAAATGAAATGATTTGCCATGACAGAGGCCTGAATCGTTGTGCTGCAATTTGCGACTGATAACGAACTGGACTGCGGAGCTTGGAACGCATGAGACGGAATGACTAGTACGAGTCGACACGAATCGGTGTGCCGCAGATGCGACTGGGTTTGAATCGGAGTGATGGGTATATGAGACAAATGGAATGATTGCCGCGTCAGAAACACAAATCAGTGTGCCGCAGTTTCCACTGACAACGAACCGGAGTGTGGAGCATAGAACTGTATGAGACGGAATGACTATAACGAGCCGACGTGAATCGGTGCGTCGCAGATGCGACTGGATTCGAATTGGGGTGAAGGGTATGCAAAATGTAATAAGTTAAGTGATTTGACATGTCAGAGGCACGAATCAGTGTGTCGCGATAGCGACTGACAGCGAACCTGTCTATGGAACAGGAAATAATGGCTAACACAAGTCGACGTGAACTAGTGCATCGCAGATGCGACTGAATTTGAAAAGTAGTGAAGGGTACGTGAAATGAACTAATGAAATGTTTGCCATGACAGTGGTACGAATCTGTGTGCCGCGATTGCGTCTGACAACCAACCGGACTTTGGAGCATGGAATAAAATGAGATGAAATGACTAGAACGAGCCGGCACAAATCCGTGCATCACAGATGTGACTGGATTCAAATCGGAGTGAAGGGTATGTGAAATGTAACAAATGAAATGTTTTGCCATGACAGAGACACAAATCGGTGTGCCGCGATTGCGACTGACAACGAACCGGACTGTGGAGCACGGAATGAAATTACTAGAACGAGCCGGCACAAATCGGTGTGTGGAAGATGCGACTGGATTCAAATCAGAGTGAAGGGTATGTGAAATGTAACAAATGAAATGATTTCCCATGACAGAGTCACGAATCGGTGTGCCACAATTTGCGACTGATAACAAACCATACTGTGGCGTGTGAAATGCATAAGACAGAATGACTAGCACGAGTCGACACAAATGTGTGTGTTGCAGACGCGACTGGATTGAAATCGGAGTGAAGGGTATGGGATATGTAACAAATTAAATGACTTGCCATGACAGAGGCACGGATCGGTGTGCCGCAATTTGCGACAGACAACGAACAGGACTGTAGAGCATGGCATAAATTGAGATGACAAAACTAGCTGGGACTAACCGGTAAGTCGCTGATGCGACTTCGGAGCGGAGGGTAATGAGAACTAAAATAACTGAGAAGATAGACAGTGTGTTTCTTAAGTGAAATGGGCTTACTACATAGTGTGAAACAAAAAGGCACAAGAATGTACGAATGAAACCAATGAAAAACGGCTCGGTGTTTGTGCTCACGAACTGAGCGACAAGTTCCTGGTTTTGCACGAGGCTAAAATAAGGCTGCATACGGAGACTTAAGGAATGACTCGCAAGTTTCTTATGTAGTGGGGTTTCGGTGACCCGGGGTATCTGGCAAACAATGATGCGTGAAATGAAGAAATGATATACGCATCCTACCTGCGACAGTTTGGGCAAGACACGATCTACGAAAACCACGAACGGAGAGCCGAAAGCCTCCCTCTACATTGTAAAGCGCTGCATAAACTGTTGGCACTATATAAATCACTTAATCAATTGTTAGAATTGTATGTGGGAGTTATTTTCAGTAGCAGTGTGATTCTTTTAGAATTGGGTTGCTTATAAGAAGATTCACAACATTCAAAATAACAAGCGTGGAGTGGGGTTTTGGATTCATAAGTAGAAAATGTTCTAATTATGAACTTTTGCTATAATCCTTTCATGACTAAACCTATTTTTGAAATTTGGTGTTTACAAGTTAAAATCCGTATTTTTTGCTAGAAAATTACTTAGAACCCCCAAACATTATATATATTTTTTAAGCAGAGAATCTAGAGAATAAAATGAAGATTGTTTCAATATTTTATATCACACGGTATTTGTGCAGCGGTGTTTTAAACGCAAATGTTTGGGAAAAGGGACACATGAATTTTAAAAAATCCAAACAGTAAAGTTACCCCAATTTTTTTGTATAATGTGAAAGATTATGTTATGCCGAGTAAATAAATACCAAACATGTCACGGTTTATAATTGCACGCACTCGTGGAATGGCGACAAACTACGGTACCTAAGAATTTCCATAGGCGACGCTTTAAATTTTTTTTACGGTTACCAGGTTAGAGTTACAGAGGAGGTCTAGTGGCAGAATTATTGCTCTCGCTCTGACGATCACGGCGATACCTCACATGTGTGATTTGAACACCGTTTACATATGCGGGCGCGACTTACGTGTGCGTTTTCTTTGCTGTGGGCGCTCGCGGGGACGGGGGCGCTTTAAAAAAAAAAAAATGTTCTTATTTATTTTATTTAATTATATATTTATAAATTGTGTTAAAAAAAAAATGATGACTTTTATTGCTGTCACAAGGAATGTAAACATCCCTTGTGACAGTAATAGGTGGTGACAGGTACTCTTTATGGAGGGATCGGGGGTCTAAAAGACCCCCGATCCCTCCTTTGCTCTTCAAAGTATTCAGATCGCTGAAAAAGGCGATTCTGAATACTGTGTGTTTTTTTTAAATTGGCGCCATTGGCAGCTGAGTAAACGGGAAGTGACGTCATGAGGTCGCTTCCGCGTTTACAATTAGAAGGCTGGAACGAAGCCGCCCACAGCTTCGTTCCAGCCCGCCCAGAGCCGCCGGAGACAACCGATTGGCCACCGGGCCTCCCGATCGAACGGGAGGTCCAGTATAAGCGGCGGTAGGCGGCAGGAGGGGGGGGACGTCCCCTCCCGCTCCTCCGGTATAACAGCCGAGCGGCTTTTAGCCGCATCGGTTGTTATACTCGGATAGCCGATCGGCGGCTCTAAACAACGGTACCGGGATGATGCCTGCAGCTGTGGGCATCATCTCGGTATAACCCCGGAAAGCCGAGTACGCACATCTGCGCACGCTCGGCGGGAAGGGGATAATAATCCCCAGCCTCAAATGCTTTAGAACAAAGTTTACTTTCTCTAGTCACAATTCACAGATGCAGCAAATATGTGTAACATTTAGGAAAGGCCTATTTGTGTTCTGCATCACAGCTGTTTCTGCAGATGATTACAATCCATTGAGGAGGAAAGGTCCCAAGAACCATGTTATTTTCACGGCTGGAGTTTTCTGTCCTAGATCTGTACAACTGCTTTCTTTCATGGGTGACTCAGTTCTCAGTGCTATTGCATAACTCAGGCGTGTGTAGTTTACAAGGAGACAGTAAATCATATGGTCAGGATCCATTTATAAAAGAACACAAAACTGTAATTTAATACTTCAGGAAATGCCTATTTAAGAGACATATTGATTTTATAACAATAAATAGTTTACCATCATATTTAAAAGGAGTTCCCTCTGAACATTTATTTAGTAGTTGGGTAATTGGGAGGGTTAGATAATGTGGGGTCAAGCAAGAGGCAGAAAATATTTACTTTTTTAGTTCACAAGATGGGTGAACTAGAGATACAGTTGAACAAGGAGGATTTGGATTTTGTGGGAATTTCAAAGACTTGGTACAGCAGCTCTCATGATTGGCTGGCAACCATTGAAGGGTATACCCTTTATCGCAGGGATAGAGAGGTTAAAAAAGGTGGAGGGGTATGCCTATATATCAAGAATAATGTACAAGTGAATGTGAGAGATGACATCACTAAGTGAGCAAGGGAGGAGGTGGAAACCTTATGGGTAGAGCTCCAAAGGGATGAAGCTAAAGGGAAAATATTACTGGGAGTATGCTATAGGCCCCCCTAACCCGAGGGAGGAGGGAAAGGCAGACCCCCTATCACAAGATGAATTAGCAGAAAGGATGGGCAGTGTTATCATAATGGGGGATTTTAATTATCCAGACAGAGTGGGTGGAGGAAACCACACATTCATCTAAGGCTTGTCAATTCCTAAATGTCTTGCAGGACAATTTCATGGGTCAGCTGGTAGATACACCAACTAGAAATAAAGCGTTACTAGATCTACTGATTACCAACAATACAGACCTGATCACGGATGTGGAAATACGGGGAAATTTAGGAAACAGCGATCACAGGTCAATTGGCTTCAGTATAAATCACACAAATAGGAAACATCAGGGAGAATACAAAGACACTGAATTTCAAAAGAGCCAGCTTCCCTAAACTACGAACCTTGCTAGAAGATATAAAGTGGGATAAAATCTTAGGAACAAAAAACACGGCGGAGAGATGGGTTTGCTTTGAGAGCATATTAAATAAGGGCATTAGCAAGTGCATCCCATTGGGTAATAAATTTAAAAGAGAGAACAAAAGTCCTGGATGGCTTAACGCCAATGTAAAAATGCATATAAAAGCAAAAGAGAAGGCCTTAAAAAAATACAAGGTTGAGGGATAATCATCAGCATTCAAACTTTATAAAGAATGCAACAAGAAATGTAAGGGTGCCAATAGGGCGGCTAAGCGAGTACACGAAAGACACATAGCGGAGGAGAGCAAAAAAAAATTCCAAGAAATTCTTTAAGTACTGTATTTATCGGCGTATAATACGCGACAGCGTATAACACGCACCCCAAGTTTAGGAGGGAATTTTAAGGAAAAAACTTACATTTAAATGCCCATCAATGCAGCCTTATCAGTGTCCATCTGCAGCCTTGTCATTGTCCATCTTCATGCTTGTCCAGTGTCATTTGCAGCCTTGTCAGTGTCATTTGCAGTCTTATCAGTGTCCACCTGCAGCCTTGTCAGTGACATTTGCAGTCTTATCAGTGTCCACCTGCAGCCTTGTCAGTGTCATTTGCAGCCTTATCAGTGTCCACCTGCAGCCTTGTCAGTGACATTTGCAGTCTTATCAGTGTCCACCTGCAGCCTTGTCAGTGACATTTGCAGCCTTATGAGTGTCCACCTGCAGCCTTGCAGCCTTGTCAGTGTCCATCTGCAGCCTTGTCAGTGACAATTGCAGCCTTGCCCAGGCTGCAGTTAAACTGCAGTGACTTGTCAGTGTCACTGCAGTTTGAAAATGGCACCGCCGGCGCCAAGATACACAGAGCCAGCTCTACCCGGCTCTTCTCAGCTCCTCTCGTAGTCCCGCCCAGACTGAGCCGAGCGCCGCCCATATACATACATAGCCGAGTGTACTCAGCTGGGTTCGGCTAGCTCGGCTCACAGTCACACCCAGTCCCTGTGTTATATCCATCATAGGGCAGGACTGGGCGTGACTGTGAGCGGAGCTAGCCGAATACACTCGGCTATCTATGTATATCAGTGGCCGGCTTGCTCCGCTCACAAACATCGGGGGGGGGGGGGGATCGGCGTATAACACGCACCCATGATTTCCCCCTGATTTTAAGGGGAAAAAAGTGGTTACAAAGGATGGGGAGATGGCGAAGGTATTGAATTTATTCTTCTCCTCAGTCTTCGTGAGGGAATTGGGGGGCTTCAGTAACCAAAACTGCAGTGTTTATCCTCGTGACACATCACAGGAAGCACCCTCATGGCTAACAGAGAACAGAGTTAGATTTGGGAAACTTAACATTAACAAATCACCGGGCCCGGATGGCTTGCACCCGAGTGTACTTGGGGAACTCAGTCATGTAATCGCCAGATCATTGTTTCTAATTTTTACTAATAGTCTACTGACTGGAATGGTACCAGTGGATTGGAGAAAAGCTACTGTAGCACCAATATTTAAGTAGGTCCCAAAATACATCCCTGGGAATTACAGACCAGTTAGCCTAACATCAATAGTATGCAAGCTCTTGGAGGGGATGATAAGGGACTATATACAAGATTTTAGTAATGAAAACAGCATCATTAGCAGTAATCAGCATGGATTCATAAAGAATCTTTCTTGCCAAACCTAAATAAAGGAGTTGCCATCTAGATAAAGGAAGGCCCGTAGACGTGGTGTATCTTAGTTTTGCAAAAGCATTTGACACAGTTCCCCATAAACGTTTACTGTATAAAATAAGGTCCCTTGGCATGGGCCATAGGGTAAGTACATGGATTGAAAACTGGCTACAAGGGCGAGTTCAGAGGGTGGTGATAAATGGGGAATACTTGGAATGGTCAGGGGTAGGTAGTGGGGTCCCACAGGGTTATGTGCTGGGACCAATCCTATTTAATTTGTTCATAAACAACCTGGAGGATGGGTTAAACAGTTCAATCTCTGTATTTGCGGACGATACTAGGCTAAGTGGGGCAATAACTTCTCTGCAGGATGTCGAAGCCTTGCAAGAAGATCTGAACAAATGAATGGGGTGGGCAACTACATGGCAAATGAGGTTTAATGAAGAAAAATGTAAAATAATGCATTTGGGTGGCAAAAATATGAATACAATCTATACATTAGGTGGGAGAACCACTGGGGGAGTCTAGGATGGAAAAGGACCCGGGGGTCCTAGTAGATGATAAGCTCAGCTATGGCATGCAATGCCAAGCTGCTGCTAACAAAGCAAACAGAATATTGGCATGCATTAAAAAAGGGATTTAACTCCAGGGATAAAGCGATAATTCCCACTCTACAAGACACTGGTCTGGCCGCAACTTGAGTATGCTGTGCAGTTCTGGGTACCAGTCCTCAGAAAGGATGTACTGGAAATGGAGCGAGTACAAAGAAGGACAACAAAGCTAATAAAGGGTCTGGAGGACAATAGTTATGAAGAAAGGTTGCACTGAACTTATTCTCTCTGGAGAAGAGATGCTTGAGAAGGGATATGATTTCAATTTACAAATACCATACTGGTGACCCCACAATAAGGATAAAACTTTTTCGTGGAAGGGAGTTTAACAAGACACGTGGCCACTCATTAAAATTAAAAGAAAAGAGGTTTAACTTTAAACTACGTAGAGGTTTCTTTACTGTAAGAGTGGCAAGGATGTGGAATTCCCTTCCACAGGCGGTGGTCTCAGCGGGGAGCATCGATAGTTTAAAAAAACTATTAGATAAGCACCTGAACGACCGCAACATACAGGGATATACAATGTAACACTGACATATAATCACACACATGGGTTGGACTTGATGGACTTGTGCCTTTTTTCAACCTCACCTACTATGTAACTATGTGAGTTAACAGTTACATGAAGCTGCCCTTTTATTAGCAATATGGAAAGTTCCTGCCTAGTCTCCATGCAGAGAGTTCTTGGTTGTGGTTTGTGGTCCAAGCAGCATTGCTCCAGGAAAGATATGCCCCTATTGACAGGTACCTACAGATATTAGATGACAGTCTCATGTTGTGGCCTTTTGTTTAAAGGTATCACATCTAAGAAGTATTGTAAGATACCTCCGTATGAGTGTTGTTGGGGGAACTAAAAGCATCACAATCTTGTCTAATGCTTATCATCCACACGTGACTCCTCCGTTCCCACTCCATTGCTCTTAATAGGAAGACTCAAATGGCTGTCCAAAAAGATACAATTAGGCAATTTGAAATTTGGATCATAAATTTAAGTCTGATTATTCTTTACTGTATATGGCCACCTTAACTCACATGTAAGTGTCAGGCAACAGGCAAAGTAAACTCATGAGCCAGCTGTGTGGATGGGGCTATATTGACTTCATCCATTAACAATGTTGCCATTAGGATTAAATTACAGAAGCAAAACTTGGGTAAGGCAGTTAATAAGTCATACTCCATTATCCAATTTTGCAGCTACATAAGTCATGGAATTTTTTTCTCTGTGCTTAAAAAATTGTAATTTGCAATTTACTAAAATGTTAAATTCAGAAGAGCCATATATCTGGAATTAAGTACAGTGCAGCTCTCAGTAGAGATAACATGGCCGTCAACATTCCGGTCTGCCGGGTAGGGCCATGGGCAGGATGGATCTGGAGTAGGCCATAAGTGCCAAATTGCAGTAAATCCCTATAGTAAAGTGGTTCATTGCTCATGTTTCCTCCTGGGACAGGGAAACAGCCTTAAAGGACAACTGTTTTAAGTTTTCTTAATGAATCCAAAGTTCCTAATGAAGCAATTCATATTTCTACAGCTTCTCTCCACCTCCTCAGTGGAGAGTGAATCAATTCACTCAGTCCAGTGAACAAGGAGCTAAACTAGGCAGCAGTAAGCCTGACTTTGTGCGTAATAATATTAAAATAGGAAGGAGAAGAGTAGTTCTAGAGGCTAGAAAAAGTGTACATATCACAAGAATGGCTGACCAAAATCAGAAATAATTTTGCAGGTAAAACAGTAATCATATATATATTTCAACCTTGTATTTAGTTGCTGGCCCTGATTTGTACTTAAAGGTAATGGTAGTAGAATTGAATGTACATACTGCAGTTGGTTTTGTTTTGAGGTATTTCACAGTTGGTGTCATTGGCGCATGATTCAGAGCAGCCCGCCAACACACACTTAGAATCACCATCTTGGCATGGGTGACCTGTGCAAAGAAAGGCCATTAATATACAGTATGTTGATTTACCATATTGAATTGCAAACAATAAAAACAAAAACTGTAGATGTACTATGCAGGGTGCAAGCAAGGGGGTTCTCACAGGGTCTTGAAAACAATCTATGCAGATAAAAGAGCAATTCAAAGTTACATAGTGGGTAAGGCTGAATAAAGATACCAGCCCATTCGTTCAACCTGAGTGTGTGTGTGTGAGTGTATGTCAATACTATTTTCAATATCCCCGTACATTGTGTTCACAAAGAAACCCATCTAAATGTTTTTTTTTTTTTCATTTGTCTACACTCCACCAAGAAGAAAGTTTCCCATCCTTACTACTCTAACAGTAAAGAACCCCTTATGAGCCGCTTCTGATTTTTTTGTGGCTGCATGTCTTCTTTAGAGACTACAGGTTAAATTGTTTCTTTCCAATCATAGATCACCATTCAAAGATTTGTATATTGTGATCATATCCCCTCTAAAGTGTCTCTTCTCCAGGGAGAATAAATTTAGTGTTTGTAGGCGTTGCTCATAACTCCTCAGGACCCTTATTAGCCTTGTTGCCCTTCTTTGGACTCTCTGCAGTTCCAGCACATCCTTCCTAAGGATTGGTGACCATAACTGGACCGCAAACTTGAAATGTGGCTGAACCAGAGTTATGTAAAGTGGTAGAATTATATTTTTATCGCTTGAGTACATACCCTTTTTTATGCAAGCTAATAGTCTGCTGGTCTTGCTTGCTCCAGCTTGGCATTGCATGCTATTGCTGAGTCTAGTAATTAGTAGAACCCCCAGATCCTTTTCCATCCTTAAATCCCCCAGAGGTCCCCCCAGCGAATAACTGGCATTCATATTTTTAGCTCCCAAGTGCATTACTTTCAATTTTTCTATATTAAACCTCGCCTGCCATTTAGTTGCCCATCCCTATATTTTGACTAGGTTTTCTGCTAAAGTTGCTATATACCGTTGTGAAGGTATTGCCCTGATTAGCTTTGTATCATCAGCAAACACCGAAATTTAACTATATATTCCAGCCTCTATATTGTTTATGAACATGTTAAACATAATTAGTCCCAGGACAGAGCCCTGGGGTACACTGCTTAAAACTCTAGACCGTTGGCAAAATATGCGATTAATCACCACCTTCACACACTCCTGCAACCAATTTTCTATCCAGGTACATAAGATCTCATGAATGCCAAAATATCTTAATTTGTAAATTTAGCGTTATGGGGGGCTGTATCAAATGCCTTAGTGAAATCTAGATACACTACATCCACGGGCCTTCCTCTATCCAAATTACAACTTTCCTCCTCATAGAATGTCAAAAGTTGATCTGGCAAATACAGTCTTTCATAAATCCTGGTTGATTACTGCTAACACTACTACTTTCCTCATCAAATTTCTGGATATGGTCCCTTATCATTCCTTCTAATAGTTCACAATTTAGATGCAGCATGTTTTTCCATACAAGACTAAAAAAATGAACACTGCCATTCTGAATAATAATCTGTGGTGTAAAGTTTCTGGACAGAACCAAGCTGCCCTAGGGCAAACATAGATGCTGGAGAACATTTAAGCCAAGCTTTTCTATATTTTTCACCAGTCTTGTTACATGAATATGATTTGCAAATTAAAAACAAAATCTGCTGCTGAAGGTTGTATGATGTCTATCGTATATGCAGAGTCTAATATTGCAAGTGTCAAAGCAAGAGAAATCGAGGTAAAATAATTTAAAGCTAAGAATCAATATTAAAAAATGTTGTGCTATGGAACTTCTCCCTCTTATTCTGTTTACTTATGGCAAATGCATCACTAAAAACGAACACTGAGTGTCAGGGTCTGAATTTGAATCTGTCTCATCTTCCTGAGCCACCTGGAATGCTGGACAGTTCCCTGGACAATTTGCTTGAATGATTCTGCCTTTAACCCTGTTTGTCTTGAACCTTGAACTCTTTGCTTCTTTCATGAAATCGAGTGTGCCAATTTTATAACAAAAAAATGTCATCTGCACACTCTCAATCACGAAACATATTTTTTATAAAGTAAATGCTGTAAACTACTTTAGTAGTGAGAAATTAACATCCTGCACTTTCACGCCTCAGATCAGCCCCAATTCCTGCAACTCCACACCTCAGATGAGCCCCAATTCATGCAACTCCACACCTCAAATGAGCCCCACCACTGTAACCCCCTGTACATCTGCCCCACCACTGTACCACCCTGCTCATCTGCCCCACCAATGTACCACCTTTATCATCTGCTCCACCAATGTACCCCCTTTCTTATCTGCCCCACCAATGTACCCCCTTTCTTATCTGCCCCACCAATGTACCCCCTTTCTCATCTGCCCCACCATTCTAACCCCCTGCACATCTGCCCCACCACTGTACTACCCTGCACATCTGCCCCACCATTGTACCACCCTGCACATCTGCCCCACCACTGTACCACCCTGCACATCTGTCCCACCACTGTACCACCCTCCACATTTTCCCCACCACTGTAACCCCCTGTACATCTGCCCCACCACTGTACCACCCTGCTCTTCTGTCCCACCACTGTAACCCACTGCTCATCTGCACCACCAATGTTCCCCCTTTCTCATCTGCCCCACCACTGTACCTCCATGCACATCTGCTCCACCACTGAAACATCTTCTCATCTGTCCTAACACTGAACTTATCTGCTCATCTGCCCCACGACTGTAACCCCCTTTCTCATCTGCCCCATGACTGTACCTCCTGCACATCTGTCCCACCTCTGTTACCCCTGCTCTTCTGCCCCACCACTGTAACCCCCTGCTCATGTGTTCCACCGATGTAACTCCTTTCTCCTCTGCACATCTGCCCCACCTCTGTACCCGCCTGCTCCTCTGCCCCTCCTCTGCCCCACCGCTGTACCCCCCTGCTCATCTGTCCTACCAATGTACCTCTTTTCTCCTCTGCCCCAACACTGAACTCCCCCTGCTCATCTTTCCCACCACTGTAACCCCCTTCTCATCTGGCTCGACACTGAACCCCCTGCTCATCTGTCCCACCACTGTAACCCCCTGCTCATCTGCCCCATCACTGTACCCCCCTGCTTTTGTCTCACCACTAAACCCCTTTCTCATCCCTCCCACCACTGTACCTCCTGCACATCTGCCCCACCACTGTACCCCCTTGCTCTTCTGTCTCACCACTGTAACCCCCCTGCTCATCTGCCCCATCAATGTACCTCTTTTCTCATCTGCCCCACCACTGTACCTCCCTGCACATCTGCTCCACCACCGTATCCCCATGCTCTTCTGTCTCACTACTGAATCACCTTCTCATCTGCCCCACCAATGTACCTCCTGCACATCTGTCTCACCTCTTTACCCCCCGCTCTTCTGCCCCACCATTGTTCCCCCTGCTCATCCTCCCCACCAATACAGCTCCTTTCACATCTGCCCCACTGCTCTACCCCCCTGCTTTTCTGCCCCAATACTGAACCCCCCTGCTCACCTGGCCCAACACTGAACCCCCCTGCTCATCTAGCCCCTCACTGTACCCCCCTGCTCATGTGGCCCACTGCTAAACCCCCTTCTCATCTTATCCACCACTGTACCTCCCTGCACATCTGCCCCACCCCTGTACCCGTCTGCTCTTCTGTTCTACCTCTGAACCCCTCCTGCTTATTCTCCCCACTGCTGTACCCTCCTGCTCATCTGCTCCACCGCTGTACCCTCTTCTCACCTATGATATGCGTGATATGCAGAGCGGTGAAAGGAAGCAAGCAGAGATGAGACACATCTGTCCTGGCACACTCATCCTGCTGATCCACCTCTCGCATCCAGCCCACGTGCTTGTATGTGATGTATGTGATGTCACATACAAGCATCTGGAATGGATGCGCAATGATGAGCTCAGGTCAGGACATTTTCTAAAAGCAGTGGGCCTCTGTGCAGGATCATAAGTTGGGCCCCCGCAGCTGAGAAAAAGTGGTTGGGTGTGATTTTCATTGCGCTGAATACTGGCTGTAGCTTAAAGGGACACAGAGTGCAGGGGTTCAGTAGTAAGTGACGCAAAGGTTTAGGAATAATTTCAACTCCAAGTTCTCAGAAGCTAAACAGTAATTCCACAAACTGTCACCTGATTGTGGTTTTCTCTATCACAGTAAAATCCCTTCTTTCTGAGAGTGGCAACCAATCGAGTCATCTTCCTCCAGGTGGTGGACGGGGCTAGGGGGACTGTAATTGGCTTTAGCAGTAGCCAAGACAGTCCTCCTCCTCCTGGAAATAGGGAAAGCCCCCCCCAGCAGAACTGCACCCAATCTCTTCCCCATCACAAAAGCTGACGATCGCAGCTACAGAAAAGTTAGACAACCAAACAATGTTTCCCATCTTTTACAATGTGTGGGGGAGCAGTGCCTTCCCCTCAGTGCAGGTGCGGCATGGGAAATTCTGAGATTGGAATGCATTAGTGTCTCCCTGACACTTCCCTGCACTGCTCTGCTGATGGTGGAAGGAGTCGAGGGGCGGCAAAAGAGGCTTTGCGTGCCGGGGTTGCCTACCCCTGACATAGAGGATTTTAATTTGCAACATTGTTTTAATAAAAATAAACTTGCTCTTTTTTAATTGTTTGCTGACAATGTTTAAAACAGGAGTATGGGTTAAGTAAAAAAAAAAAAATTATACTCACCTAGGTGGATGCTGCATCATTGACTGATGCTGTATCTGTCCCCCACCAGCTCTAAAACTGAGAACTGAGCAATCAAAGACTGCTGATCACTCAATTCTCAGTGTTTCATGAACAGAGAGTCGGTAACAGTCATTCAACAACTTTCTACCCTGCCCCTCCAGCGCTCAATGAGTGGTGGGCTATAAAAGGGCAGGAGCAGCTGGCTCAGATTCTCAGTGAATCGCTGAGAGGCTGAACCAGGTACCAGTCCAGGCTTCTGGGTGGATCCCGACCATAAGGTTGGGATCTGTTCAGAACCTGGACTGGCTCTGTGGCATCAGCCGACAGCGGGCTTCAGCCTGCTGTTGGCTAAAATAGGTCACAGGAGTGCAGATCAAAATGCAATCCTGTGAACCCCAGGAAAAGTATAGCCAAAAAAGCTTTGGCTACACCTCACCTTTAATACTTATAAATGTATCTAACATAAACATACACAGTAGATGCACGGTAGATATCACTACTATTTTCTCAACAAAGCATCCAGCTTGCAGGTTATCACTTTGGTATAACTGACATAGTGATCACATGATCAAGAACCACTCCAATCTCATTATGGACCTGAGCTGTCTGGGGCAGCTGTGATTGACAGCCAGCAGCTGTTCAATGTGTCTGCTGGTGATACTCAAAGTGGAAACCGCTGAGTTATGTAAGCCTAGTTGCAACTGGATTTTTTCTGAGCATCTCTGATAAAAAAAATGGACCTGAGTTACACCATATGAAAACATGGTATGATCTTTGCCAATACTTAGAACTGTTAATGAAAATTTTGGAATGTGTAGGGGAAACAATGGGAAATATACTCAAAAGAGGTGTTTCATTTGAAGATCCTCCCATAGTAACCATGGCAGTATTATGAGTTTTAGGGTTAGTATAAAGAAGCATTGCATATATCTGACACAAGTGTTTGGAACATAGATAAAGATGCAGAAGAATAGAAAATTACATTAAAGTATACTGTATCCTCCTAACCTTTGTGCTCAGTGCAGTTTTCTTCATCACTGCCATCTTTGCAGTCATTATCTCCATCACAGCGGAAGGCACTCGGAATACATTGTCCATTCTTGCACTCCGTGAGACCCTGACTATGACAAGCTATGAAAAGAAAGAAATGAATCAGATATAGCTAACTGATCTGTTTCACAGTTTCATCCAAAAGTTGGTTGCCATAAAATTATTATATATAATTGCTACAAATGGTATATTCATTTTCTATGTTGTATAATTCCTATTCTCTTAATTGCGTTCTGTCTAAATATCTAGAAAATAATGAAAACCCCAAAGACATTCATAACATAATCTCTGTTTTGTATTTTAGTAAGATATTGTTTGATTCAGTGCTACCATTATCTTGGGAAACTACAGGGGGGCATCAAAGGGGAAACTGCTTAACCATGCATGCTTACTGTGCCTCTTTATTACCTGTATGCTCTAATTATGTACTGCACAAAATCTCCTTGCAGCCTATCTTTGTTCTCTTATCTGCTATGTCTGAGCTGCTACTAAGCTTATAAGGATTAAAAAATATTAACTATTGCCCAATTTTATTACAAATAAGCACCTGGAGAGCTGAAAGAGATATATGGAGGATTTCAAAGACTCCACTAATCAAAATAACATATTTTTTTATTATTGTAGTTCAAATTTTAAGTAAAATAAAATTGAAATCCAAGCTATACAAATATTGTCTAAATACAAAAGCCATGTATATTTTTTAGCAGGCCACACATTACATTTTCATTGAATCAATATTTATGAATAGTAATGATCTATATGGTATTATATTTCTTATTAATAATCAGATAATCAGTGGCGGCTGTTTTTTCTTTTTATAAGCAACACCTCCCCCCCCCGGTCGGTCTATCGGAGGCAACGGTCGGGACATCAAAGCCCCATGTAGTAAGCGGGCGGGCAGCTTGTCCACAGGCGGCAGCTTTCTTCCCTCCTCCTCCTGTGGATCACGGCGGCTTCCTCCTCCTAGGCGCCCAATAGGATCGCCTGACCTTTCAGCCAATCGGGAAACGGGTATCAGACCCGTGATTCCCGATTGGCGGAGAGGCAATTCAGTGTTAGAATAGCGAATATTTATGAGCTATTCTAACACACCTGGGTGGGCTCCAAGCGCAATGCTCTGCGTCTGGAGCCCACCCTATTTTGAAGCATATTAGAGCCTCTGGCTCTAATCAGGTGCTTCAAAAATGGAAAGCGGAGGCGGTGCCTGTGCGCTCTTAATAAACGGGCCTCCCCGTTAATAATACTTCCATATTATATGGAGTTTTAAAGATAAACTCCATACATATATAAAGGACACAAATTATTTCAGTTCAACATTTATTGATACATCATTAAATTATTTTTTAAATTGCAAGCAGTGTATGTACCCGGATTTGAGTTTATATCAGCTTCCTGCAATCCACTGTACAACAAAGCTCAGAGGTCAAGGGAAAAGCAGCACAAGGATCCAATCAGCTGTGCGGCAGTGCTCATATTCTAACAACAAAGAACATGCTGATAGGAGGGGACAGCAGAGACAAAACGTAATTTCATTACTATACCACAGAATTAGAAAATCAGACATCCTGCTGCTACGTCAGACAGGTTGTGCTGTGTGGTAAAACTATAGAAAATTGGATGGACAGAAATGCAAATCCTTTGGCTTGTAAGACAACTCCCTATGTATTTAATCTGATTCCAATTGCCTAAATTCCCAGATTTGCCTCCTTTACATAGTGGACTTAGCCCTGGTTCACACTGAAGCATTTTTACATGCGATTTGACATGTCAAATCGCATGTCAAATAGGCGGCAATTGCCGTCAATGACACCGTCCTAATCGGTGCGACGCCGCATCTGCGCCGCTGCACCGATTTCAAAAAATAGTTTCTGTACTACTTTTTGCAGTTTCGGGCTGTGATTTACATTGACATCTATGCAGAAACCCGCACAGATGTCTCAGAAATCGCGGCTGAAATCGGGACTAACGTGTGGGAGTGAAATCTTCATTCCTGCAGCTCAGTGTGAACCTGGGCTCAATCTGTGAAACCGATTTTCTAAATGCTTATTGATGTTGTTTATGCAACCATAAAAATGTTCTGGCATATCATGTGACCTGAATATTTCAGAAAAAAGGTAGGTATACTAAACGAAAACCTCAGAACACATCGCCGAGGGGAATCAATTGGGTGATCTACTGGGGAGGGCTGAGCCCAGAGTTGGGCTTTATTAAATGTAAACAAAACAAACAAAAATGTAACATGAATGGTGAATTTACAGTGAGGACAGCATTTCCTGGCTTGTTGTATGTGCCCCATTGTCATTCTATAAATGTATAATGATAAACAAATTTAGAGCAACATTTAGGTATGCTAATTTACGGCAATTCATTTTATAGTGTTTTTTTAAGCATATGTAGAGAATGTTCACAGTCCATTGCCCTTGTTTTTTTCTCTGCTCATGTGCCTCATCTTTTATCTCTTATGCAACAATCAACACACTTCTTGTTCTTTACTCATGTTCTTTTACATTAGCCTACATATAAAGCTAGCCCATGTATTTAAAAAAAGTTTTAACATGGAAAAAAAAAGCTTACTACAGTTGACTTCATCAGACTTATCGGCACAGTCGTGGTCTCCATCACACACCCATCGTAATGCTATGCATCGTCCGTCTCCACATTTATAAGTATGCGCAGGGTTACAGTCTGAGGAAACAGAACTTATAATTGGACAAAAGACAATCTAGCTTACATCACCAAGTATACATAAATATATTTTAATAATTCTTGGACAAAACAGTCAGTCCCCGGGTTACAACAAGAAGAAGGTTCTGTAGGTTTGTTCTTAAGTTGAATTTGTATGTTGGAAGAGGTAGATTTTCTTTAAGTGTAACTCCAGCCCAAAAAAATATTTTTATGTTTTTTTGGATAGCACAGGGAAGGGTTAACACCCCTGTAACATTTGTTTTGCTGTCTGTGCTCCTGTTCAGGAGAGTTCACCTCACTTTCTGTCCCTGTGACAATTGATTTTTATAAATGTTGGGTTGTTGTGGAGACAAGGATTGGTGATGAAGCTTCCGTTGAGACACATTTTTCCCTTGATAACTCTTATGCCCCGTACACACAGTCGGATTTTCCGATGGAAAATGTCCGATCAGAGCGTGTTGTCGGAAATTCCGACCGTGTGTAGGCTCCATCGGACATTTTCCATCGGATTTTCCGACACACAAAGTTTGAGAGCAGGATATAAAATTTTCCGACAACAAAATCCGTTGTCGGAAATTCCGATTGTGTGTACACAAATCCGACGGACAAAGTGCCACGCATGCTCAGAATAAATAAAGAGATGAAAGCTATTGGCCACTGCCCTGTTTATAGTCCCGACGTACGTGTTTTACGTCACCGCGTTCAGAGCGATCAGATTTTCCGACAACTTTGTGTGACCATGTGTATGCAAGACAAGTTTGAGCCAACATCCATCGGAAAAAATCCTAGGATTTTGTTGTCGGAATGTCCGAACAAAGTCCGACTGTGTGTACGGGGCATTATAGGAGTGAATTTCCC
Source organism: Aquarana catesbeiana (assembly GCF_042186555.1). Taxonomy (NCBI): domain Eukaryota; kingdom Metazoa; phylum Chordata; class Amphibia; order Anura; family Ranidae; genus Aquarana; species Aquarana catesbeiana. Next base: position 826,728,629 of record NC_133324.1, on the reverse strand, counting down.
TTCCTAGGGGAAATTTTCCTCCCACTACTTGTTTTCGCCCTTCATTTGTAAGTGTGAGCTGTATGGAAGTCGGATGTATGTAACTCAAGGACTGCATGTACTGCATAAGTACTACCAATTTGTGCACTGGTCCACATCATTTGGTGGAGGGGGGATTATGGTGTGGGGTTGTTTTCAGGGGTTGGGCTTGGCCCCTTAGTTCAAGTGAAGGGAACTCTTAAGGCGTCAGTATACCAAGACATTTTAGACAATTTCATGCTTCCAACATTGTGGGAACAGTTTGGGGATGGCCCTTTCTGTTCCAAGATGACTGCACACCAGTGCACAAAGCACGGTCCATAAAGACATGATTGAGCCAGTTTTGGGTGGAGGAACTTGACTGGCTTGCACAGGGTCCTGACCTCAACCCGATAGAACACCTTTTGGATGATGATGTAGAGTGGAGACTGCGAGATAGGCCTTCTCATCCAACATCAGTGCCTGACCTCACAAATACACTTCTGGAAGAATGATCAAACATTCCCATAGACACACTCCTAAACCTTGTGGACGGCCTTCCCAGAAGAATTGAAGCTGGTATAGCTGCAATGGGTGGGCCAACTCAATATTAAACCCTATGGACTAAGACTGGGATGCCTTTAAATTTCATGTGCGTGTAAAGGCAGGTGTTCCAATACATTTGGCAATATAGGGTATATTGGATCCTGAATGGGGTTACCTCCACCATCAAAAATTGAGATATTACTGTACTTTATGGTTTTGGAGAGACACCTGAAGCTCTTTGGTATGTAGTATTTACTAGCTTTGTTTTGGAGACAAGGGGGGTTATTTATGAAAGGCGAATCCACTTTGCACTACAAGTGCAAACTGCAAGTGCAAAGCGCACTTGAAATTGCACTGAAAGTGCACTTGGAAGTGCAGTCGCTGTAAATCTGAGGGGAAGATCTGAAATTAGGGGAAGCTCTGCTGATTTTATTATCCAATCGTGTGCAAGCTAAAATGCTGTTTTTTATTTTGCTTGCATGTCCCCCTCGGATCTACAGTGACTGCACTTCCTAGTGCACTTTCAGTGCAATTTCAAGTGCACTTTGCACTTGTAGTTTGCACTTGTAGTGCAAAGTAGCTTTGCCTTTAGTAAATAACCCCCATAGTGTTCTCCACTCTTTTTTCACAGGGTATTGCTTTCTTTTTTTCATCTGTATAGCAATAAAACCCTGATAGGTTCTAACCCTTTCATGCTCTATCCATACAAAAAGGAAACATTTTGCTTAGAATTGGGTTTTAAGATCAAGTTTGCTGAGAACATTTTTCTTGTCGAGTTTTCCTTTTCGGATGGTGTTATCCGTGTGTTTTTACTGTTTGCATAGAGTTTGCATGCCCTCCCTGTGCTTTTGTGGGTACCCCCGAGTACTCTTTTCGTCCCACACTCCAAAGATATGCTGGTAGGTTAATTAGTTCCTGACTAAAATGTCCCATGTATGTTTGTACTGTATGTGAAGTAGAGTGCTTAGATTGCAAGCTCTTTAGGACAGGGAAAAATGTGAATGTACAATATATGTAAAGCGCTGCATAAATTGTCAATACCAGTAATAATAAAAATAAGGCTGACTGACCAGGTTAAGAATCTTTGCTCAGAATATGTGTAAGCATTCACTTCAGTTATCCAAAAAAGCATATGCACAGATTGGGTGTTCAAAGTGATCAGGAATTTCCTTGTCACATGTTTGAATATATGAAGTTCACTCATTCAGACTATAGAATACACTCGTCACCCTTCCTATGTCAAAGCTGCAATTACCTGTTGCTAAACCGGGGAAAAACCTGAATGATGTATAAAATGCAATGAATGTAATATATAAAAACTGGCTCCGTTATTCACAGAGAAGCTGTTCAGGAGGTTTTTCTGGCATACCGCAGTTCTGCTCGTCGCTCAGGTCTCCACAGTCGTCGTATCCATCGCAGACAAAGCTATGATTAAGGCACTTTCCGGTGTTACAACGGAATAGATGTTCACTGCAATCTGTAATAAAAATGATGTCAATGTTAGAATTCACAGGGAATCTGCATGTGCTCTGTGGAATAACGTGACTTAATGTTTGCAATAAAAAGTGCCTACGCCATGAAGGGACCTTATGTTTGCTTAAAATGAAGGGGTACATTCAGAGTGATCGTGAGGGCAATAAATCTGCCATAGACTCAGATGCTTTTAATGAAAACCTAAGAGACACCACTGTGCCTAGTGTCAATGGGTGGTAAGATCGGAAGAGAATATCAGCTACATTCTTCATGAGCTACGTTTTCCCTCTCAAAGCATCTTTACATTATTGTAATTGATTCCACAGTACATATTTTGTAACTGGTTGCCCTCCTCACGTTAACCCTCTCACTGCCTTGGTCTTTTTCTCATAGGTATATGCAGAATGTAGTCATTTTTCACCAATAAAGCAGTAAGGGTGTGCTCATTAAGGAACCCCAAAACATATTTTTTTCTGCAGCACGGATCTCGTAAAAAGATTGTTAGGTCCTAAAGAGATACTCTTTTATATTTACAAAAGAAGAGGGAAGTAGGTGTGTTTGATTTTTAGACCCCTTTCACACTGGGGCGGTTTGCAGGCGTTATTGCGCTAAAAATACCGCCTGCAAACCGACCCAAAACAGCCGCTGCTGTTTGTTCAGTGTGAAAGTGAAGCGGTGCGCTGGCAGGAGAAGAAAAAAAACTCCTGCAAGCCGCATCTTTGGAGCGGTGAAGGAGCGGTGTATTCACCGCTCCTAAACCGCTCCCGCCCATTGAAATCAATGGGGCAGCATGGCTATACCACGGCAATACCGCGGTTATAGCCGCGCTATGCGAGCGGTTTTAACCCTTTTTCGGCTGCCAGCGGGGGGTTAAAACCGCACCGCTAACGGCCGAATACAGCTGGAAAAAAAAAAAATAAATAAAAATAAAAATAGCGCTGTTTTACCGCCAACGCCCCCACCATCCCAGTGTGAAAGGGGCCTAAGAAGTGGAGTGGTGACATTTTTCCCTTAAAAAAAAAGGCTTTAGAAACACAAAGTAAATTGACAATTTTGATATGAAACATTTTATTAATAGTTTTTGTTGAGTATAAAAGTAAACCTTTTGCAAAGGTTTATTGGTATTAGTGTGAAGGACTTACTGCAATGTACCTCGTCGCTCCAGTCATCGCAGTCATTGTAGCTGTTACATGTCAGTTTCTTGGCTATGCAGATTCCATTGCTGCACAGAAAGCTTTCTTGGTCCCCGCACATTGCTGAAACACAAAAATAAATAAAACATGAATGTGCTGAGTTCCAAATACTTCTTTAAATACATTTTCTTTTCCTTAAAGCAGAGTCCATCCAAAACTGATATTTGTATTTCTTTTATCTCTTGGGAACTTTATTGATTGATTTTTTTTTTTTTGGGGGGGGGGGTGTCTGCATACCTGCTGTGGTCAATATGATGGACTCCCACTTCTCTGTTGAATTTTTATTATATTTTTTACTGTGCAGAATGCAAAAAGAAGTTTGGTAACACCCTTAAGTAGGAAATGCTACCAAAAAACAAAGATGGAGTGACACAGAACAAATATTAAAGCAAGGAGAGCAACGCACCGGTTTGTTTAAAAGATAAAAGAGGCCAGTTTGTTTCAGCCCACTAGACTTCCACTGTAACTAGAGCTTCACATTTGAGTGGACGTGCGGCTGTAGCCCCAGATGAGAGCGTAAACACAAGGGTGGCTATGGTGGGGTTCCATGGGACCCTGTAAGGCAGCGTATGAAGATCAGGGGGATTCATAAGAAAATATTGTCAATCACTGTGGTGACTAAGTTCATATGCATTATTGTTAACATTCCGCCCTTTTTATTTTATTTTGTATCTTATGATATATGTACGCTATTAATAAAAAAATGTATACTTTTCTACTTATAATGGAAACTTAGTGCTTTAAAAGTTCAGTAAGGGGATATTTCTTCTTTCTATTCATCTATGAAGATGTGTCACCTGGAAGGGCTTATTACATCACTGCAACTTTAATGAACAGCATAAGAACAATCACAATTCTCAAGCAAGTTGAATTATGTGTGAAAATATCAAGAATAGCAGATTGCTGTCAATTTCAAAGCGCATCTGCTTAGATCAGCCTTTCTAAAACTTTTTACCAGTGAAGGAACCTTGAAATAAATTTCAGCTCTCTTCAGGTCTATATCTACAGGTCATACCCAAATAGTCAATACATTGTAGATATCATAAAAAAAGAAAAGCGTAAAGAATGCGGTGTGCCAAGCCTCTCTGGCACCCAGGGAATTTTTAACACCCCCTTTACTTCATGGCAAAATGAATTTTGACTAATAGACATAGGGGTTGATTTAATAAAACTGGAAAGTGCAAAATCCGTTGCAGCTCTGCATAGAAACAAATCAGCTTCTAGGTTTCCTTGTCAAAGCTAATTGAACAAGCTGAAGTTAAAAGCCAATTGGCTACTATGCAGAGCTACAACTGGATTTTACACTCTCCAGTTTTAGTAAATTAACCCCATAGATTTAAACTATTAATAATGACCTGGAAAGAAACGCCAGTAGCATCCTTTTACATTGGAGGTTAGTAGAGAACTTCTCCACTACTTTGTTGGTCAACAAAAAATACTGTATCTGAATACAGTGGGGTCTTAATATAGTGCTCCCTGCTATTGGTAGTCAGTTTGAGACATGTGCTCTTACATTAGTGGTCAGTGGGAGAGATGCTCCCTTAAATTGTTGGTCAATGGAAGAGGTGACCCCATAGAACAGCGATCAGTGGATGAAAAATCCCTTATACTGGTGGTCTGTGTAAAGAATGCCTCCTTACATTTATTGTCACTAGACCCACACCACTGGTTCTGGCACGTGAGCTTGATGCTGTAATTATGCAGGCATCATAAGATGAAAGATGAATCCATCACTATCCATTGCGCAAAAAAAAAACATTAACCTCTGCAGGTACCCTAAGGTTTCACAGAACTCTGGTTAACAAAGGCTGGCTTAGATTGTAAAGCATGATGTATAATGGATTGCCATATATTTCCTGCACAAGTATCTTTCTAATTCTTTCTACACACCAATGTACAGTCTAATACCCCGTGCACACGGTCGGACTTTGTTCGGACATTCCGACAACAAAATCCTAGGATTTTTCCTGACGGATGTTGGCTCAAACTTGTCTTGCATACACACGGTCACACAAAGCTGTCGGAAAATCCAATCGTTCTAAACGCGGTGACGTAAAACACGTATGTCAGGACTATAAATGGGGCAGTGGCCAATAGCTTTCATCTCTTTATTTATTCTGAGCATGTGTGGCACTTTGTTCGTCGGATTTGTATACACACGATCGGAATTTCCGACAACAAAATTTTATATCCTGCTCTCAAACTTTGTGTGTCGGAAAATCTGATGGAAAATGTGTGATGGAGCCTACACATGGTCAGAATTTCCGACAACAAGGTCCTATCACACATTTTCCGTGGGAAAATTTGACCGTGTGTACGGGGCATTAGTGTGTACAGATGTCTACTTGTATAAATATAGGACTAGAATGTAATATTGTATGAGTGATTATAATAATCAGAATATTCCTGTGTACTCAAATTGACATATTAGTACTACTATATTTTTAGATTTATTCTAATATGTATGTACAATAATATACTGTATTACAGTTATGGCATTTCAACATCCATATGATACTGCATGGGGCATAGTCTAAATATCATCACATTACTATTATTAACTTACAGAAGAGTATTGTACAAAGTCAGCAAGATCCACATGGGAAAAAAATAGTAAATCCAAAGGTACAGAACCATATGACTAAGCACTTGTACAACTAATGAAAAAGAAAATATGTGCAAATGTAAACATAAATACTGTATTTCTTGATTCTGAACTTGCTCGCAATTACTTACCAGTTGTTCTTTTGCTATTGCCCTGCCTTGTCAAAGCATGATGCATTCAGTAAAAGTGACAAACATAGAATTTTGGCTCATATAAACTCTAGGACATAACTGTCTATGATTCTCATTTTGACTAATAATAAGGGAAATTTGACAGCAGTTAAATTTTATACAAATTAAAAAAATATTTTTAAATTTATTTAAATATATATTTATATGTTAATTTGAAGCATATTTCATATATCAGTGGATAGCATATTTATGGGATAGAAACATTTGTACAGTCTTCTAATGCTTTGTGAGTGCCACGCTATAGGAGTACATAGGGTTTTTCTGTTAAGCTGTCCATAGATGGATCGAAATTTGGCTAGTTCAGTAGTGACCAGGTGAATTTTGATCCATCTATGGTCATTCCTGTTCCAGAGAATTTGATCTAATGATCAACTTCTCTCAAATCTGCTTGTTTGAAAATTTTCCTTGGATCAGCACTGCAGCCAATCTGTCCCTGATGTCAGGACACAATAACACTGCAGGGAGGATTCCTCCATCTACTTCGCTTGTGTAAATGGGGGAATCCCTTTTTTTTTCGATCAGCCTCCTGGCTGATCAAAAAAAATCATCCACGTATGACCAGCCTTAGGTTTAGTGAATCTTTCTAAACAAGGGAGATTAGTGGATCACCATTACCACAATGGTAGCAAGTCGCTACTGAATCCTGGCAAACTCTATTGGTTTATGGCTTAAATATTGAACTTCATATATATTATATGGTGTTTAGACCTTGTTTTTGTGATTAAACTACGTATATATACATTTTTTTAGTCAATATCAATGGTAACATTAAAGGCTATTAAAATTTACCCAATGGCTGATTTTGTGTTGGACCACTTAAATAGGAGCATTTAAAATGCTATGTGCTTTAGACCATAACAACTATTCAAAGTCATTCTTTATTGGCCCACCCTCTCAGGGCTGATTATTGCTGTGGGTAAGACCATTGCACTATATTAGTAAAGCTGAACTCTTGGCACACCCAACCCTAACCCCTTGCTCCTCATCCCCAATCTAACTAATCACTGAGTTTGTACAAAAAACCAAAAATATTCTAAATGCCCATACTACTCAACCAAATATGTAATTATGTGACACTCTAGGACTTGAGTCTTTTCTCTTCTTTCCTGCAGTGGAGAAGAGGTTTATCTCCAGATGTCCATAAGACTGCCTGGGTGATGGGGCACTTTATAGTGACTATACAGGACCAGGGTTGAAAAATGCGGCAGCTGAAAACACTGAGAGAAGATGACTAGTCTACTGCAACACTGGATTGACCAGAAGTGGCACCAACAAGGAGCACATATGGCAGATTTCATATTTTAGCAGTGAGTGAATGAGTAAAAGAGGGGTGAAGGCATGGTAGGGGGGAGAAATGTGCCCAGGGTTGGGCTTTAAATATTTTGACTGAACTCCTAATAGGGACAAAATTTTGAACCCATTAGCAGGATCTGTTATAAAAAAAAAAAAAGAAAGAAACCGTTAACAGGCAAAATAGCCCAGGATGTGGAATAGCTCTCAAAGGAAACTTAACTTGGCAGAGCATTTATTCCCTGTGGCCAACAATTCTTTGCAGTTTTAACTTGATAAAATCTCCAGAAGCATATTCTGGATGACATTTGAACATTTGCACAAACAGAAATCTCAGAATGCATGTAAATAATGAAAAAAAACTAGGATTTATAGTCTAGTCTATGTAGTATGATAGCGGTATATTCTGGCAATTTTCCATTGACATGGCCTTATCTTGTTTAGTTATTTTTTTAGATGTTTTCCTGTCAATTAGTTACACTTAGACTTGATAGGCAGCCGACAGGCTGGTTGTCAATGCCGCTGTTAATTGTGACGCAGTGTCTTAGCTTTGTTGGCCTACACCAGGAAGTACTGTTACTGGCAGGATTCCAGGCAAGGTAACTAACTGCCAAAAATATATTAGCTTAACAAAACTTTATACAGTGGGGTATGATGCCAAGCATATTAAAAAATAGATTTGGGGTTTACATACACTTTAAGAACTATGAGCAATCGGAAAAAATGTCAACCTTATTTTAAACACCCATACCCTATGCAATAACCGGCCCTGAAGATCTTTACTGTTAACTAGGATGCTACAGCATAGTGATAAATGATCACTGTCATATTGAGCTCTGCCTTAGTATTGATATGTCTACTGTTAACAAACTCAAATATGACAACCAAATAGCACTAACAAATAGTTTTTCCATAATTCTCTCTAAATTGTTTAAACAAACAGTAAAAATGATGCTGGAATTGAGTTAGCATAGTCTGTACAATCTCTGCAGTTCAGCATATTTGGTTTATTTCGCTAATAAAGCATTCTACTTAATGTCATTATGAGCATTTATAACCCTCATATGTCTTAAGAAGCCCTTGACCTTTTACATAAACATAAACTGTAAGAAAACAGACTATATTGTACAGAATGCAATTCAAGGAACATGGATGGCTTGACCTGTTTTGTTAAGTAGGTTCTCAGAGAACATCCAGTAGTCCATAAAACTTAGATATCTGTGCCAGACAAGTCAGTCATCACTGTGAAGATTCATCCATGTTGCATTAAGCTTTTGCTACAGTGAGAAATTATAGTTACATTTATTTTTTTAAGTCACAGATTAGACTGAAAGTTGGCATTTGTCATTCTTAGGACCAAAGGTCCCTGATGGGCAGCCAAAAGTAGGATTTCAGATCTATACCAAGCCAAGTGCGCAGTATTTCCTTAAAAAGGTATAAAAGCATAAACTGGTTCCCCCCTCTCAAAAAAAAAGCTGTATTTATGAATGTCAAATGCTCATCTTTTTTCCTTAGTACTCCTTTGGTCCTCCATTTCCTACTGGATTAATTCTAGGGCGGGCAGTCCACCAACAGCAGCACAGTTACTTTGGAAAAACAAGGAGTTTGCACCTTTTACTTTGTGTATATATGATTTTGGAATTTACACCTCCCCATGTGCTCACCTCCAGGACCTCTCCCAAGCCTCTCTATATCCTACTCTGTCCACTTTTAGGGGATCCCTGAAAACCCTTGTCTTCAGAGAAGCCTATCCCGCCTCCACCTAACAACTGTACTTTCACTTTCTCCATTGGCTCATCCCCCACAGTTATTACCTTTTGTATCTCTTGAGCTTCCCTTTTAGATTGTAAGCTTTAACGATATATATGGATATAGAAAATTATTATTGACATGAACACACACCCCCCCACACAGGTTGAACTGGATGGACTAGTGTCTTTATTCAAGGTTACCAACTATGAAACGAGCAGGGCCCTCTGATTCCTTGCATCTGTACTGTCTGCCCTCGTGTTGTAATGTGCTGTGCAAACTGTTGGTGCTAAATAACTATTGTATAATAATATTAATGATAATAATAACTGTCCATTGACAAAGGCCTTGGGGAACTCAATCTCCAGCTTTTCTAAAACAGATTGGTTGTAATTCTCCAGCCAAAAGATTTGGTGGAGTAGAGAAGAACCTCTTGTTTTTTTTATTGTCTATGACGAGGTATGGGAAAATCCCACCTTTGACAGTCATCACCAGAGCAGCCATTTTCCTCCTTCTTCTTTTCTGGTGATATACAACAGTAGCAACAGTGCAAGGCTATGTAAATTTATCAGACTAACAGAGAGTAGTTGGAGTGGCATGGACCTCAAAGACTAAATCTCTCAATGCAATGTAACACTCAACCAAAAACAGCATCCTATAATTTGCCTGATGCTAAAACTTAGTAGGATCCCACAGAAGAAATTAGGGTTGGGATGGACAACCTTCCCAAAGTAATGACAGAACCAGAATTCCTAGGATGGATTCTCTCTGTTGGGAACTTGGAGACCCCTAAAATGTATTTGACTCAACAAATACTCCATCTATTTTTAGTAGACTCACCTTACGAGTACTGCATGTCCGAAGGAAAACCAGATAAGGGTTTACCTAATATTGTTTTCATACAAAGCTTCTATTAGAAATACTTAATTTTGAAATGCCTACTCTCGTAATTTCTAGTCATTATTTCTATAATTACTCAAATGACCAAAATTATATGAAATGAGTTGCAAAAAAAGGAATAGTAATTCTTATGCATTTTGGAATAAATTTATCATCAAAGGCTCATGTTGGAACATATATAGAAAAAAAAATTGTATTACTATAGTTTAATACAGGAAATCAATTTTTATATAGAATGCCATTGGAAATTCCAGTGAAATAGAGAAATTACCTCTATTTTTTTTTTTGGTTATCTAATGGCAAAAAAAAAAGAAAAACAATTAAATGTGATTCAACTGAACTTCAGAAAATACATTGTTCTCTTATATTTATGGGATTTAGGCACATGCAGACTGAAGAATCAAATCATTTTACCCTGTGTTACCTCATTTACTATTAGCATTGAATACATGAAATCAAATCTCTGTCCAAAACGTATTTAGTTTGATAAAATAAGAAAGGGTTAGAGCTCCTTTTTTTATTGCTGCTTAGGTTCACGTTGGGAGATTTGCCCTCTCTGTTTGTCCTGCTGACCACTGGAGTCGCTAAGGTGTGGCTTCTGAGGCTTCAGCCCCAAATCTGGGGCCCATAACCCCGAGTCTTTTACCGCAGGGTTCCCTAACCACGGGGCCGCAACCCACTATCGGGCCATGGCCTCTCTGCAGCCGGGCTGTGGGTGCGGCGGGCAGGCAGCCTACATGACAGAGCCAGGGGGTGGGAGGATGAGAGAGCTGAAAGGGCGGGCAAATGAGAGAGCCTGGGGGCGGACCGATGAGAGAGGCGGGGGTGGGCAGATGAGAGAGCCATGGGGTGAGCGGATGAGAGAAGCAGGTGGGCGGGCGAGCAGAGATAACATAACCCCCCGCATCACTGCTCTTCTGCCCTCACAGCTGGGCCTCTTCAATGTCAGAGGTGCGGCAGCGAGCAGCGAGATGACATCATCTCTCACTGCCTACCCCACATCACCACTCTCCTGCCCTCACTCAAAACCAACCACTGCACCTGCCTCTGTGCTAAATGGACCCGTTCTGCCACCAATGCAGTGACAATGCACATTTGGTGGCACTGGCTGGCATGGCAAGTGACAATCGGAAAATAGTGGCAGGCAACATGGTAAGTGATCAACTGCATCTGGTGGCAGGCGATGTGGCAAGTGACAATCCACATCTGGTGGCAGGCAACATGAAAAGTGACAATCTGCATCTGGTGGCAGGTGACATGGCAAGTGACAATCCGCATCTGGTTGCAGGCGATGTGGCAGGTGACAATCTGTATATGGTGGCAGACGACGTGGCAAGTGACAATCCGCAAATGGTGGCAGGTGACGTGGCAAGTCACAATCCGTATCTGGTGGCAGGCGATGTGGCAAGTGATATCCACATCTGGTGGCAGGTGAGGTGCCAAGTGACAATCCACATCTGGTAGCAGGCAGCGTGGCAAGTGACAATCCACATCTGGTGGAAGGTGACAGTGGCAAGTGGCAATCTGGTGGCAGGTGACAAGCTGCATCTGGTGGCAGGCGACGTGGCAAGTGACACGCCCAGGGCTTCCACTGATTCAGCATTATGGTGAGTTGAACCACTTTATTATTTATTACAATGTAACAATAGAAATAATGCGCCTCAATCACCCTGACACCATATCAACCATGGTGCCGGGATGATTGAAGAGCCACCACCAGAAATTGACCCAACAAATTGCCCACAAAAAATTGCTTATCACCAGCGTATTCCCCCCCCCCCCCCCCGGGCACAAGTGCCAAAAAGGTTGGGGACTGCTGCTATGGGCGCTAGCCCCAGATCTTTTGTAGACCTAGCAACGCCCCTGCTGCTGACCATTATCAATGGGACAAAATGTGATGAGACATCCAAACTTTTATGTTGTCACTGGAACAATGGAACAATAGGTGAGGGGATATCACTTTTTAAATATGTCTCTGGGGCAAAAATGAAGGTAAATCCCACCAGCAGAACACGTTTTGGCTAGAGATGCTCTGTAAGGCAACTGTAAAAAAAAAATTCTATACACATATAAAAAAGGTCAGCAAAAGAGAATTTATCGGATTACACATCATGACAAAAGCTAAGCTCAAGACAGATGTAAAAAACATAATTTAATCCAGTGATGTATTTATTAAAAATTATTCAGAATTTATATTCATACTATATTTTTATTAATATAATGCAGATTTATTATACAGCGAGTTTAAGTAGCCATATATGTCTTGATTTTAGTCTGTTTAAAAGCATTAAGAGAGAGTAAGGGTAAGCATACTGGGATTGATTTACTAAAACTGGAGAGTGCAAAATCTGGTGCAGCTCTGCATAGAAACCAATCAGCTTCCAAGTTTTTCCTGTCAAAGCTTAATTGAACAAGCTGAAGTTAGAAGCCGATTGGCTACCATGCACAGCTGCACAAGATTTTGCACCCTCCAGTTTTAATAAATCAATCCCACTAAGCCTATTGCTTTGAATAGCGTTTTCATTCTAACATTGTCAGCACACTTACAGAAGGGCAGAGAGGAACGACCTAACTAGTCTGCTGCTACTCCTTCACTGTCCAGTCAAAGGCTGCAGTGGGGCCTGGGTTAGTCTGTATTGTTTTACTGTGGTGTAGTGTGCAGTTGGTACAAATACTTGCAATTCTAGTAGTCTTCTCATTCGGGCACTTCCATCAGACAACATAGCCAGGTTAGTGACTTTATATTCTTCAAAAGCATTTAAGCAATATGGCTGTGTCAAAAACCCAACCCCGGCCCCGCGAATGTACAGTACAATAATGGAGCATCACCACCCTAATGAGGTCATCACTCTTCTTTCATTTTTTGTCAGCAAGATCTGATAGATTGTCAGCACTGTGCAGTGTAGTGTTGCCTGTATGCCTCCCTCCCAGTCTGTGTAAAGGACAACTGGAAGCTAAAATATAGACTGATTCAGGCACTTATACTAGCTATAATGATGTAATGGCCGTTTTTGAAAATACATAACTTGCATAATATATCTATCTACATAAACCCCTGGTATTGTATATAAGCGTGGAGATTTTTATTAAATTTTCTGTACATTTATCGTCACCATACACAAATGTACTTTTTGTTGTAAAATACACATTCAGCAGTAATGTATTGAATCTGGCTCTTGACTCATATTACACTATATCAGATATCACAATTTTCCTAAGTAAACAGCATAGGCATGCTTGGAACTAGGTCTGCACTCACACTGTCGCCCTTTCTCATTCTGTGGAGAAAAGCACACACGGCTCATGTTGCTATTTTCTGTTTTGTTCTGGAACTGGGAACATCTTAGGAACTCCGGCCAGGAAGAATTCACCATGTCTAGCACTGGCCCACAGCCATCTTGTGCCGCCTCACAGAATGATCGGCATGGTAGCAATGGTTGACTGGAGAGAAAAAGAAGAAAACAAAGTTCTAAGCATAGCCGTCTGCAATGAGAAAGAACATTGTTAATCAGTCAAAATGAATCTAATGTTCTACTTAGTGAATAGTTGGAGAAACTTTCTAATTATCTTAACCTCCCTGGCGGTATGATTATTTCAGATTTTAGGTGCTGAAAGCGGTACAATTATTTTGCATGGAAATTTGGCGTTTTATATTGTAGGCCTGTAATTCTTAGGAATAATTCACTTAAATCTGTCCAAACCAGAGTCTATTAGACATCCCGAGTATGATAAAGTTTGAAAAACTAAATAATAAATTATAATATAATAAATAACTATACCAAATAATAATATAATAATAATAAAAATTATTCAATAATGTAATCAAATCAAAAACACTGAAATTTGCTCAGTTGCAGAATTGTCACTGCCATTATTTTTGAGTGTTTGATGATGGATCTCCACCCACAAATCACAATCGCTCAATTCTGCGAGTGATTCTAATTTATTATCGCTGTTTTCTGGCTGGTCTAAAACCACTTTTGATGTAAAGAGACGGTTTTGGTTGCTATGGACAATCTCCAGTTTCCAGGCAGAAAGAACAGTTTTTATAATATAAAACTGCATGCAGGATACTGGACAGACCACTAGGGACAAAGGGGATGTGAAATTATTTGATACAGTACTGTAATCTGTAAGATTACAGTATACTGTATCTATACTGTGTGTTTTACTTTTTGAATTTGGCGCCGAACTCCGTCCCTGTGCGTCGCAACACTCGCAGGGAACGGAGCTCGGCACTGTGAATCGAGCGAGACACGGCGGCTCGCAGATCACAGCAGGGAGACATCGCAGGATCCAGGGGACAAGGTAAGTATCCTCTACATGGATCCTGCGATGCGATTCCAAGTCTGGCTCGGGGTTACTGCTTTTGGTCCAATGTAACTATGTATATACCATACCTGTCCAATGCTTCTGGAAGCTGGAAATCACTGATGTAGACACCGCTACTCCAGTGATCTCCACTTGCCTCTGGGTCCCATGGTGAGCTGCTGGTCTGCTGCATTCTGAACACAGGAGGTTGGCTGTTTGGCACAGGCACCATTCTGAGAATTCTTTGCATTTTCTGAATGAATGCAAAACATTTCCTGATTGGACAACATGTAAAGTGTGACATCACCAACCGACCTCTCCACCTCCTCCAATCAAAGAATGCTTTGCATTCATTCAGAAAACGCAAATCATTCTCTGAATGGTGCTTGTGCCGAGTGGCCAACCTCCTGCGTTGAGAATGCAGCATGACAGTTGCTTGGCACGGAACTCAGGAGAAAGTGGAAATCACTGGAGCAGCAATATCTACTTCAGTGATTTCCAGCTTCCAGAGACATTGGCCAGGTATGGTAAATGCATAGTTATAGTGGCTTAAGCTGGACCAAAGTAACTATATATAAAATATTAAACACTATAAGCATCACCGCACTGCTATCTTTTTTTCTTCAATTCAGATTACCACTATCTTACACCTGAGGTTATGATTTCAATCCTGGGTTACCCATGCAAAATTTATGGAAAAGTGGGTACTATATATACAGTATATATATCTATCTATATATATATATATCTATATATATATATATATATATATATATATATATATATATATATATATATATATAGATATATATATATATCTATATATACAAAAAATTGGAGATGCAATCTCGGTTTCTGGTAAAAAAGCAGGAGTAGTATGGCGCTGCCCTTATGGAGACAAAAAAATTTTTTTCTTCTTTGTAGTGAATGTATTGCCTAGTGTCCTTATAGAATTGCTTCTAAAATCTGTATGTGTTCAAAAGTTGAATAAAACTGTGACTGGTGGTGAATATTTCTATTAAAAATGAAAATACAACAACTGGTGCTCCAATTGTTCAACAAAGATGCATAGTGCCCTTTAAATTAGGTAATAAAGTAGTTGTGGATATGGATACAATATCATCTAGGTGGAAAGTGTTAAAAACAATACAATACCACCTAAGTGGAAAGTATTAGAAAATGGTAAAAAAGCAGGAGTAGTATGGCGCTGCCCTTATGGAGACAAAAAGATATTTTATTCTTTGTAGTGAATGTATTGCCTAGTGTCCTTATAGAATTGCTTCTAAAACCTGTATATGTTCAAAAATTGAATAAAACTGTGACTGGTGGCGAATATTTCTATTAGGTGTCCGCGACCACGCCCCAGTAGAAGTCTGATGACGAAACATGCGTAGGGCGGGTTACGAACGTCTTGCAGCACCTCTAACAAAGGGAATTCCCTAACTTTTGCCATGCTTGATTTGTTCATTTGAAATGTGAGTACATTTGTCTATTAAGTTTTAATAAAAGTTCTCCTATGGTTTTACGCGATGGGCATACCTTCTTTCCTTTACATGTAATTACTACACCACAATACGCAAGTAAAGTTTGGGGGATATCCTTGATTGCTACACAGTGCCAGAAACTGTGACCATCCATACCCCTGCAGGGGAAAGGAGAATCCGGTGAGTGCAAGCATTGTCAGAGCATGCAGACAAGGCACTAAATAAAGAAACCAGCACCTGGATAAGAAGCTTTCCTACAGATATTTGACCCTCAAAGATTGAACACTACAAAATACTCCAAAAAGAACTTGTTTTTTCATAAACGGAACTTTTCCTATCCAATTAATACTGGTCACAGCACAAGAGTCACTACTTATGATGGATAATTTGCACAATGTTGTATGGATTGGTATGATTTAACACTGGTCACTTTAGTGATGCTGCACTATGCACTTTTGATGAATAATTGAAGCACCTTAGGCTGCAATTGTACTTATAACAGTAAGGACTTGGCACCAGTCACATATTTATTCATTTTTGGCACACACACTTTAGAAATTATAAAGTCATTATAAAGAGAGTTTTTTTTTGTTTTTTTTGTTTTTTTTTTGGTCTCCATAAAGGCAGCGCCATATTATTCCTGTTTTCCTTTTTTTAATTTTTTTCCTTTTTCCTTTTTTTCTTTTTTCTTTTTTTCTTTTTAACACTTTCCACCTAGATGATATTGTATCCATATCCATAACTACTTTATTACTTAATTTAAAGGGCACAATGCACCTTTGTTGAACAATTGGAGCACCAGTTGTTGTATTTTCATTTCTAATAGAAATATTCACCACCAGTCACAGTTTTATTCAATTTTTGAACATATACAGGTTTTAGAAGCAATTCTATAAGGACACTAGGCAATACATTCACTACAAAGAAGAAAATATCTTTTTGTCTCCATAAGGGCAGCGCCATACTACTCCTGCTTTTTTACCATTTTCTAATACTTTCCACTTAGGTGGTATTGTATGTGTAGAGGCAGCAGCCATATCCATAACTAAAACATTCAATTCATTGCGCGGATTTACCCCATACACCTACAATCTCGGTTTCTGTTCAAAAACTTTTTATTTCAATCTTCATGCATATACAAATAAATGAATGCACAGTTTCGGACACGACCGCCATCCTATATCAAGTTGCATGCAACTTCATGAAGGACGGAGGTCCTGTCAGAAACTGTGCAGTTGTTGAATTTGTATATGCATGAAGATTGAAGTAAAAAGTTTTTGAACAGAAACTGAGATTGCATCTTCAATTTTTTGTTACATATCTGGTGGAAGAAAGAGTACCACCATTGGACAGCAGAATTGTCAAATTGTGGAGAAGGAAGTGTCTAAAAATTAAAGCCTAATGCCGCGTACACACGACCGGACTTTACGGTATACTTGGTCCGGCGGACCGGAGTCCGGCGGACATTTCGATCGTGTGTGGGCTCCAGCGGATTTTTTTTCCCCAAAAGTTCGACGGACCTAGAAATGAAACATGTTTCAAATCTTTCCGACTGACTCGAGTCCGGTCGAAAAGTCCGCTCGTCTGTATGCTAGTCCGACGGACAAAAACCGACGCTAGGGCAGCTATTTGCTACTGGCTATGAACTTCCTTGTTTTAGTCCGGTCGTACGTCATCACGTACGAATCCGTCAGACTTTGGTTGATTGTGTGTAGGCAAGTCCGTTCATTCGGAAAGTCCGTCGTAAAGTCCGTCGAAAAGTCCGCAGGACAAAGTCTGCCGTAAAGTCCGCTCGTGTGTACGCGGCATAACTCTAGCTAACATTTATGAAGTAGTTACAACAGTTAGCAGCAGGCTTTTGGGATAAAGGTTTTACTTTTTTTTAATATATTTTAAATATATAGATAAAAGCTTACTGCTGTAAACACCCCTGTCAGGGCTAAATGGTTTGCCTCAACCTTCTAACTGCCATTTTTGCTGTGCAGCTTGGTGTTAAAGGAAATGGAAAATAACAGATTTACTGATAGGATCATCAGATTATAAACGTATGTTACAGGAGAGACTATGAAAAACAAAGACTAGTGTGTTAATGTTTTTGGCAGGCTGGATCATATATGTCATTTTTTTCTGTTGCCCCCAGCCTTTTTTTTTTATAAATTCTTTTTTAAGATTGTGTATAGTTTAGATAAAGCACAGAGAGGCAGACACATGACAGACTGCTGGAATAAGGGCCAAACAAGTGAAACAAAGACACAAAAATTGCCAATATTACCAATACAAATTACATGAGTCAAACAAACTCCATAGGTTGACCAGTATATGATGTGAAGCATAATGGTAAATGTCATAGTGGACAAGAATAACATCGTATCCTGGTTTCCAGGAGGGGGAATTAACATTAGAGACCCAGAATCTGTTCCTAAATCTGAAGGTCAAAGCAAAAAATAAGACCCACTAAGTGAAGATCACAAGATCCCATTGACAGAAGGAAGAGGGATCAGGTGGTAAGGAGTATAAAGGATACTAGAAGAGATGCCCACCACCCCACTTTTCTTTTTAAAGCAGGTAATATGTTTATTGAGAAGTCACAGAATCTTATTGCACACAATACAGTCAAAGTACTTAAAATACACCATCATAAAAACATGTCAGTAAAACATTATACAGTAAATAAGCACATGGATAAGCACATAAAGTACAACAGTGCATATACAGTAAATTAAATCATATAATGCCAATAAAGTGAATATATTGCAAAAAAAGTTCAATTTGTCTTCTTATAAATATGAAACAAAACCAAAATCTTCTCAATGAATCCAATCACCACATGATAATAAAGTGCAAATGCTATCTTATTCGTGCTTCACCCAAAGTGGTATATCAAAGCGCTCACCAGACAGTAATGGCCACAGAGTGACCCTCAGGCATGGAAAAGGATCAGGTAAAATAATTCATCAAAGGTAACTTTCCGGATATCCTGGCATGAGCGCAATGGAGGATGAGGAATGAAGCGATGCTTTGGATGCTTGTAAGGTAGTATCACCCAATCTAATCTCCTTACTCAAATATACATACTACATTGCTCTTATCTGACCCCTCTTAGGATAGCCAGGTACAAAAGGGACCACAGTACTATGTGTCCAACGTGCTTCCAGTGATGTGAGGTCGTTCTACCACCTATTGAAGAATTGCCCAAGAATACAAGGATTCTGGACACAAGTAGTCCAATTTCTGCACGCTACTATGGGTTCCCCCCTAACATTGCACCCTAAACAGTGTCTACTGGGAATATTTCCTGAACCAGAAATAGACACATTTACTAAGATATTTCTGCATGAAACCCTATTTTCTGCTAGGAAAATTATTACCAGACAATGGATGAGGCATACACCACCTGAATTTTTTTTTTTTTTTTTCCCCAACAAAGTTTTTTTATTGTGAATCAGTATACATACAAGTCATATCATTTGCACGTATTTATACATGTATACATTGCAATGTAATTGTACGTGATATAAAAATAGTTACATATATAAGTGGTCTGTAGTACATTTCTTCTGATGTTTTCTTTTGTTATTATCTTTTAATATAGGGTATAATTATAGTATTTTCATTGAGGAAAGGTATTTCTCCAGTGCATAGAAATTTATATTGGTCATGAGCAGGTTTCCGAGTCCTGTAGCCATCGATCCCATATTCTATTGTATTTGTCAGGGCAGCCTCTATTGATGTATATCACCCGTTTATATGGGAGTGTCCCATTTACCTCTGCTTTCCATTCTTTAGTCTCGGGTGGTAGGGGACGCATCCATTTCCTAGCTATTATCTTTCTGCATGAGAACAGGGTCTCCTGTAAAAATACCTTGGTGTATTTTTCCAGTGGGTTTGGGAACACACCCAACAGGCATTGTTTGGGGTCCAGTGTCACAGGTGAGCCCATGTTGTCATGAAGGAAGGTCACTATCTGTTTCCATAGGCCTTGTATCTGAGGGCATGACCAGAGGAGATGGTAGAACGAGCTCTCCGGGGACCTACACATTGGGCACAGTGTTGGACAGTTGTGTTTGTATCTGGCTATCCTATGCGGAGTTAGGTATGTACGGTGTATTATATTTAATTGTGTCAACCTGTCTGACAGTTTGGGAGATACCTCCTTACATGTATCCAGTGCTTCTTCCCATTCCTCATCTTCTAGGTTACCCAGATCCCTTTCCCAGCGGGACTTGAGACCGTATATTATTTTTGTGGCTATTGGGATAGTGAGCATATTGTAGAAACAAGATATTAATTTTTTTGGGTCTGTGTCTTTTATGATTGCTATTAGGGGATTGGGGGTTGACTGTGGTGGGGGTTGCGGGAATTGTGCCTGTAGTGCGTGTCTCAATTGGAGAAATCTGAATACCATATTGTTGGCTAGATGGAATTCCTCCTTAAGGGTGTCAAAGTTTTTAAGGGTTCCGTTTGACCAGACATGATGTAAGTAGAGTATACCCCTCTCCAGCCAAGGTTTCGGGTCGTGAATATTATGGAGTTCTTGTAGGTCTCTGTTGCACCATAAGGGAGTGAAGTCGTTGTGTCTAGGTATATTGAGTTTGCTGTTTGCAAGTTCCCAGATGCGTCTGTATTGATACAACAAGGATGTTTTGTGTGTGTTGCCTTCGTTGGTCTTAGTGCCCACAGTGATAGCGTATATGGAATCTAAGGTTCCTTGGGCCCATTGTGGGCAGATTAGCATCCGAAATCTTTCACTGTCCACCTTATCTATATGGTATAGTTGGGAGAGTTGGGACGCAATATAGTAGTGATTAAGGTCCGGAAGTGCTGTACCCCCCCTGTCTGTTGGGTTTTTGAGGGTTTGCCATGCAATCTTATGTCTATTTTTTCCCCACACAAAGGGCTTGAGAAGGGACTCCATTATTTTAAAGTGTTTTAGAGGTATATATGTTGGGGTGTGCCAGAGTATGTATAATATTTTGGGGAGTAGTATCATTTTTATGAGGTTAATGCGGCCCCATACTCCTAAGGGTAGTCTAGTCCAAGATTGTGTTTTAGTTTTAATAAGGGAGTATAATGGTTTAATGTTTAGTGTTATGTAGTCTGCTGGATTTTTAGAAGTATTTATTCCTAAGTATTTGATTGTGTCTACTCTTTGTAATGGTAGGGTGGCTTGGAATTCCGTGGGTGGGAAAGTGTCTAATGGTAGGATTTGGGATTTCCCCCAGTTTATTTTGAGGCCCGAGAATTTCCCAAAACGTTCAATCGTTTGGAGAGCCTGGTGGAGGGAAGGACCTGGGTCCGCCAGATAAAGTAGTGTGTCATCAGCGTACATGCTGATTTTTTCTGTGAGGGTTCCAGTTTTTAATCCTATGATCTCTGGGTCTGTCCGGATAGATACAGCCAGTGGTTCCGCAGCCAGAGCGTACAGCAGTGGGGACAATGGGCAGCCCTGTCTCGTGCCTCTGTGGAGGTCGAACTTCTGAGACGGCCATCCACTTGCCACCACTCTGGCCGTGGGGTTCTGGTATAGTAATTGCACCCATTGGATAAAGTTTGGACCAAAGCCATATTGCTCAAGACAGCACCAAAGGTATCCCCACTCGACCGAGTCGAAGGCCTTAGCAGTATCGAGGGTGACTATAACTCTTGTGCCTACGTTCTCATGTGTGGCCTGCAGGTTTATAAATAATTTCCGTAGGTTAAAGGAAGTGTTACGTCCCGGCATAAAACCTGCCTGGTCAGCATGTATAAGGTTGAGTATCACTTGATTGAGTCGCATGGCTAGAATTTTGGCCAGAATCTTAATATCAGCCTGTAATAAAGAGATAGGGCGGTAGGATTCCGGGTGACCCAAGTCCTTGCCCGGTTTAGGTATCAAGACAATTGTGGCCTCACCCATAGAGGGTGGGAGGGTGAATTGTTGAAACATGACATTATAGAGGGTAAGCAGTTTGGGAGTGATTATTTCATTATAATGTGAGTAGAATTCTATGGGTAGCCCATCTGAGCCAGGGGATTTAGATTTGGCAAAGCTTGCGATTGCGGCGTCTATTTCTTCTTTAGTGAGAGGGGCCTCTAAAAGTTCCCTTTGTTCAAGTGTAAGTTGAGGGAATGCTACTCCTTCCAGGAAGGAGATCATATCATCTGGTCCCTCTTGGGTCCTGGAATTGTATAAGTCCACAAAGAATTCCCTAAATTTGGATGACACAACAGGAGGATCAGTGATTTTTTGCCCCTCTGGGCTATGGAGTGCAATTACCACTGGGGGTTTGTCCTCATTTCGAGCTAGAAACGCCAAAAGTTTTCCAGCTCTCTCACCCTGCTCAAAATATTTCTGTTTGGCAAAAAATAATTTCTGTCTTGCTTTTTCGTATTGGAGTTGGTTCATGATCCTAGATTGTAGTTTTAAGTGGGAGGCATTAGCTTGGGATGGGTCATTTTGATATATGTGTTCTATGCGTGAGAATTCAGTCTCCGCCCTCTCATATAGATCTGATGAGTTTGCTTTGATCTTATTGATGCGAGTTATTAGGGTGGCCCTGGCGTGTATTTTAAAAGTTTCCCATACTATCGGAAAAGAAGCAGTGTTTGTGTTATCCCGAAAGAAGGTCTCCCATTCGGCCGACAAGTCGTCATCTTCTGGCAACAACGTCAGCCAGAATGGATTAAGGCGCCATGAAGTTGGTGGTTTGTCTACATGGAAGGCGAGGGTGATCCAGTATGGAGCATGGTCCGAGAGCAATCTAGGACCAAACTCTGTCTCAAGGAGACGTGCTAACAGATTGTGGGATATGAAAATAAAGTCAATTCTTGACATGGTATTGTGTGTTGCTGAGAAGCAGGAGTATTTACGCGTGTGCGGGTGTTTATGTCTCCAGGTGTCCATCAAGTAAAAAGGTGAGAAAAGCCTGGCAAGTTTAGTATCTCTGGGGGGATTTGTAGCAGGTGGAGTTGGTCTCAGTCTGTCCAGTTCCTCATTGAGTGTGCTATTGAAATCTCCCATCCATACTGTCTGAGCTGATGGGTATCTTGCTATAAAGGAGAGTCCCTCTAGTAGTATGGAAGTGGAAAATGGGGGAGGGACATAGACAGCTAGGATCAAAAAGGGTTCCCCGTGTAATTTAGCGGATATAAATATAAATCTACCTTGTGAATCAGTGTGTAGTTCGCATAATTCAAAGTGCACTGTTTTTGCGATAAGTACCGAGACGCCTCTCGAGTGTGATGTATGGGTCGAGTGGAATGCCCAACCCACCCATGGGCGACGCAGTGTCATCTGAAGTCTCCCCTCAATGTGGGTCTCCACCAGGGTCACCACATCCGCTCTTTGCTTTTTAATAAATGCGAGGGCTGCCGCCCGTTTAATCGTATCACGTAATCCCCTCACGTTCCATGTAAGGAACTTCAGTGATATTTTAGGCATTGTTGTTTGTGCTTATATTTTAGTGTGTTAATGTAGCTTTTAGCCCCATTGTAGCGGGACGGTGTAGGAAGGTTAAACAATAGGGGTGCGTAATATAGCATATTGTATTTGTCCAGTGAACACCCGATGGGACCGGGACGTGCTGGTGTTGTGGACGTAGCAATTAAAGTGCGCACGTTTAAGTCTAGTTTTTCAGCTTCCCTTTTCCACTCTCCCCTCCCAGCAACGTCCCCCGCCCAGTCAGTGCCAGCCTGTGTCAGTAACAGATTTTTCTTTTTGCTTTGGCATCTGGTAGCGTAGTAAAGGAAGAAATAATAAAAGAGCAATAAATAAAATAAGACGGATTTCTGTGCACCCAGCCTGAGGCTCCCTTTCCTTAAAATAAATAGAACAGAGAGTATCGGACTTCTAATATATCTGCGGTATAACATGCTATGGGTAGCGATTGGGTGCCAGTTAGACGTAGGATATAGCACTGTCACACACAGGTTAACTGGGGTACGTGCAACTGGATCTGGCTTTTTAGATTCCCCTTTCTCCCCACCTGATATGTATTCTCTCCAATTGGTCTCGGTATGTATGTATGACAATGCTTTCCCCACAAACCCAGGCTTGACACTGTATTGAAGGGTAACATATTTATATAGGAACAGAAGTTGTAATAGAATATGTTTTTGTGATCTCAATCTATACCCTATTTTCCTTAATTGGAGAAAAACAGAAGTGGTTGTATTCTTTCTGGTTGTGTGACATAACTCACTGAGTGCAACATCTGAACACCAGTGAAACAAAAGGTATGTCAGTACCATACGTTTAAACATTAAAACACTTACATTGAAATTTAACTTGTAGGTTTCCCCTCCCCCCTCCCCCCTCCCTGCTTGGCATCTTCCCCAACTGATGCTAGCATTCACCCATAACAAAACTTTCTGTAGAGTCTCGTCCCTGACGGCATATTGAGAAAAAAAATGATGAAAGTAAAGTACTTGAAGTAGGATGTATGTCTGTGCCCTTCCAAATTTCTCCTTCCATGGAAGAAGAGACACAAAGAGGGCTAACCTCTCTTCACTCAGGTGTGTAATTGGAGTTTGCACATTATCAAGATTGGTGTTGTTGTGGTTTTTCCTTCTTGAGCCGCCAGGTTCAGACTTGTGTGGGGGCTGAATACGCTGCACTCCGCTTGTGGACTGTAGGACTACAGCAGTCCAGAGCTCCATTAAGATGTAAAAAGTGATGTGTGTAGTTCAATCATTTGGGAATTTGTCCCAGGAAAATCCAGCATTGTGTGTCAGAAATGATCCGCAGAATACAAACTGGATCTAAGCCCACAATGGGGGAGTATATGTAGATATTTGCGTGTAGGCACTATGTCCTTCTACCCCTTGGGCTATTCTTCACAACGGTAACAACTGGTGAAGTATATAGTAGTGGGTGTTCAGTGAAGAATGATAGTGGATTATTGTTGTATCTGTGTCAGGGGTGTGCATGTGGAAGATTAACGTATGGTTGCATACTCACAGACACTTTAGTCCGCCTGTTCTGGGTTGTTTCTGCGTTCCAACCAGGCCAGCAGCTCAGCAGGATCTTCAAAAAAGGAAACTCGGCCGTCGTGTTCCACTCGGAGACGCGCTGGAAACAGCATGGCATATTTCATGTTGAGGCTTCTAAGTTTTCGCTTTGCTTCCATGAAATTTTGTCTGCGTCGCTGTACCTCCGCCGAGAAGTCAGGGAACACCGCAATTTTCACGTTGCCTAGGGGGATGTTGCCCCTTTCTCTTGCAAGTCGCAGGGCAGCGTCTCTATCTCTGTAGTTGAGCATTTTGGCTATAAAGGTACGCGGCGGGGCTCCTTGTGGCGGCGGTCTGGCGGGCATGCGGTGGGCTCTTTCAACTGCCAGCATGGGGGAGAAGGCCTCTCTACCATAGGTCTTGATGAGCAACTGCTCCAGGAAAAGCGTGGGATCCTTACCCTCGGCCCCCTCCGGCAGACCAATGAGACGGAGGTTACATCTCCTGCTTCTGTTCTCGAGGTCTTCTTGCTTAGAGAATAGTTGTTGGATTTGCTGCTTCATGTGGTGCACCTCCGTTCTCATTGGGGGAATGGTATCTTCCATGTCGCTGATGCGAGTTTCAGTTTCTTTAACTCGGTCTCGGAGTTTGTGGAAGTCTTGTCTGATTAAGGATATGTCTACCTTGACTTCTTCTATCTGTGAGGCAAGTGATGTTCTGCAGAGGGTTATTGCTTCCAGCAGCTTTTCTGTGTCTCCCGCTGTGCGCTCCTCGCTATGTGTATTGTCACCGTCATTTTCTGCCTGCTCCTCCCTGTCCTGTCGGCGGTATTGGTCAAGTTTAGATGCGGCAGTTTTCTGAGATTTCGATGGCGACATGATGCCCAGATGTTAGGGTATCTGGGAAAGTGGGGACAGGAGTTAATCTTGCTGTGTCCGTATGCGGGGTATTACCCCTCCTTTCTCAGTGGTATTGGTAGATTGAAGCTATGCCCTGTGGAACATGTAGCGGTGAAGGGGGAGATCAGGACCACTGGTTATATTGCAGTATGTGCAGAGGAGCTAGGTGTACCAAAATGGCCGCCGGTCTCAGCACAGGGGCCTAGGCCGCAATCCAGGCCGTTCTCTCTGGGCCTTTGATGAATTTATAGGCTGGTAGTCAGGGGGGTGAGTGCAGAAACGTTCTCCCAGGGGGCTATCCCGCAGCTATGTACCTTTGTATTGTCGTAGACTTCAGGCAGGGCCGCAGATGAGGAGGACCAAGATGGCCGCGACCTCCGGTGGTAGGCCGAAGCCGCGGTCTAAATTTCGGTGAGCCGCCGAGCGGGAGATCGCCGCTCCGTTCGGGCCGTCCCGCGTTTTTTCTCCACAAGAACCGGCTAATACTGCTCCAGGAGTCCCAGGGACACAATCCAGCTGGTTGGATGGTGCAGGATGTGCAGGATTAATAAGGATTAGGAGTGATGGACGGAGCTCTATTCCTGTGCGTCCTACTCCATGCTGCGTCAGGCCACGCCCCCACACCACCTGAATTTAATACCTGGATACTAGACATCAACAATAGTTTGCCATACAAGAAATTCTTGTACGTTCATAGAGGTTGCCCATCTAAATTCAATAAAATATGGGATAGGTGACTTCAAGCCCCTTGAGTAGAATTATAGGGGTCTGATAATGTTGAGTTTTATATACAGATATATATCTCCAAGAAATGGACAATGATATCTAGCTGTTCTGATCCAGTACCGTCATGGCGGCACCCATGTTTGCTTTCACTTTCTATCAGTCACATGATGTAACTACCTACTTAACTGTTCCCTTGCTGTTAAGAAGATATGAATGCTGATTGGACTAAACTATACAGTCACACCTATAACACGCCTAGAACTTATGCATATTCATATGTATATATTATTAAACTTGATGTTTGTCATGCCGCGTACACACGAGCGGTCTTTACGGCAGACTTTGTCCTGTGGACTTTTCGACGAACTTTATGATGGACTTTCTGAATGAACGGACTTGCCTACACATGATCAACCAAAGTCCGACGGATTCGTACATGATGACGTATGACCAGACTAAAACAAGGAAGTTCATAGCCAGTAGCCAATAGCTGCCCTAGCGTCGTTTTTTGTCCGTCGGACTAGCATACAGACGAGCGGACTTTTTGACTGGACTCGAGTCAGTCGAAAAGATCTGAAACATGTTTCATTTCTAGGTCCGTCAAACTTTTGGGGAAAAAAAGTCCGCTGGAGCCCACACATGATCGAATTGTCCAATGGACTCCGGACCGCCGAAGCAAGTATGCCGTAAAGTCCGGTCGTGTGTACGTGGCATAAGTCAGAAACACTTTCATTTTTACTCGCTTATGTTGCCGAGAACTGTGTTGTGTCTCTCCACTGCAGTGTATGAAATAAACAGCACCGTTTCCTTTTTATCGAACTTGTACCTAATCAGACGTTCCATCTGTAACTGTTTTTTTTTTTTTTTTTTTTTTTTGATTCTTCACCTCTGTCACCTGTAGCAATGAGTCTTCACCGTGTTTAGGTCTGTTTACTTTACAAGGTGAATGCATAATAACCATTTTCTTTTTTCTTTTTTATGTTGACTTGTGTCTTGTAATATCTCGCTCTTATAAGGGATGTAAGATTTTGATATTCACTCACTTTATTGTCAATGTGTTGTTTTTATCCCTTAACTTGTACAACTTTTAATAAAAGTTACTGTTTGAAATGAAAAAAAAAGCTAGACTGCTGCATTAGACCAAAGACCGAGGTAGGGGAGAATTCCAATCCCTCCATAGATCTCTGAGCTTTAACAGCATGTAGTACATAGTAGAATAGCAGATTCGGAGGGATACCAAATCTTGACTGTAACTGAGTAAATGTCAATAAAGCCCCTCATTCAAAAATATGTACCGTCCCACTTTAAAGAAGATCTTTACTCAAAGCTACCAAGTTGATTTTCAGTGAAGGCTGATAAGAGTATACAGCAGGAGTTAGCACTCCCTCCTACATAGCATCTGTAAAGCAACTAAAGGCCATGTTTAGTTTACAAGACATGGTTTTTAAACCCCATATCTTTCAAAATAACTTCTGCAGTCATCTCACTTAAAATTGATATCTTGATTGTACGGTACTCAAGGAAAATCCTCTAGACTTTCATGCAAAATGGGACAGAGACATTCTGAATATGGATAAGCAGGATTGGGATGAGACTTATGATTCTTACTATTCCACAGCCATCTCTGCGAGAGACAAACTAATCCAAATACAGTATTTTTATAGGGTCACCAGCGTGACTGTTCAAAATGGGAGAAAGGAGCACCCCCTTATGTCCAAAGTCTCAGGGAGCCAAAGAGGATCTTCTACATAGAATTTTGAACTCCCCTATGGTTAGAACATTCTGGGTTTAGATTATAGAATTTACTTTGCAGAACTTTCAATCCCCAATATTAGTAACCCAAAGTGGTTGATATTGAGGATATTTGGTTATATTGGATGTGCTCAAAAGACCTTTCTAGGATTGCTTTTATTTTATGCTAGGAAGACTATAGAATTACATTGGATTTCCACAGAATCCTTTGATATTATTGACTAGAAAAGACTGGCAAACACTGCCTCCCCCTCTGAAGAACAACACCAGACCAGAGGTTGTTCTGCTAAATTTAACAAGATTGGGGGTGGGGGCTGGGTATCATGTTTCAATGTGTTGTGAGCAAACCTTTCACATCCTAACCATACTGATCACAGCATTTATACCATCAATTCTGTCATATGGGTTCTGTGATACCATAAAGGCATCCATGTAGACCATAAAGGCATCCAAGTAAGAAGGCTGTTTCTCTCTTTGGCAATGTTTACTGTATACAAAACATGGTTATACTAAATATCTGTATACTATATGGTTTTATTTTATGCTTGCAATTCTTAATCTCTATGTAAATTTATGAATCCTGCCCTCATATGTCTCTGTTTCATACAATATTTATGTGGCACTACAGTTCTGAACTATGTGGCTAATTGTACCATGTAACAGTAAACTTAAATTTATTAATAAAAATAAAATGTAAAAAGTCTGATAAGAGGATCCAGCATTTTTAAATCTTTTTTCAGTCACGACGCCCTTTAAAAGTATGTAAAATCCTGAGGCACCCCAGTCCTAAATTGCATTTATTGGGCTGAAGGATACTGACATCTGTACAGGATGACAATGTTACCTTCTTCTTGGCAACACATTGGTGAGTCCTCCTTCACAATAGAGTCCTCCCATCACATCAGAGTCGGCCCCATTTACATCACAGTCCACCCAAGCCCCTTTCACATCAGCATCCCTCCATTCATCACATCAGACTCACTCATTACATCAGTATCCCCATCTTCACATTAGTGTCCCCCCCATCACATCAGAGTCCTTTCATTATATCACAGTCCTCCTTTAATAAAAGAGCACCCTGTTCACATCAGTGGTCTGGATGGAAGCATACTTCCTTATTCTTCTGAATCTCCACTTTGGATGGATGGGTCTTCTGCACAATGGAAAAGAATGATGCAGTGTAGCAGGTAGGGGTAGGGCACTGTGCAGCCCTATTAATTTGGCATTGCTTAAGGCTGTGCTTCCCCCTGGCTCCTCCATTTCCTGAAACCAATGTCACTGGTCCTGGGGGCACAGCTAAAATCTACGGGGTGCATCCTACCTGAGCACCTCCAGAGATCCAGCCCTGCTTTGAAGGAGGGAAGGAGCAATCCAGGCAGACATGCCTTGTGCCTGCAAAACTCTAGTTCCCCTAGAATAGACAATTGGGTGTCTGCCTACATATGGGAACTAGGCAGTTTAAAAGCAGCTTATGCCAAAAGGTAGCCTAATTGTTAACATTGTCTATTAGTTACTAGATTAGGATTCTCAAATCCTGCTCTTCGTATAAATTCAGACACCTATCATTCAAACTTACTAAATCATTTTCAGCGATGGCAAAAAACTAATTAGACAATTTTAGCAATTTTCAACAATATTAAAATGTTGCTCCAAATACTTAATGACATTTTCCAGATGTGTCTGTCCCCAGCCAACAATCCAGCCTACAAAGCACTACTGTCAACCACTATTACTTTTTAAAGTTTGATGATTTAAAAGTTTTTGTACAAAATAATGAATATTCCATGTATGCTAGCTAAATATTAATTTTGTATGTCTTAAAATATTATGAGATGGCAAGAACAGATTTTCATGGCTGCCTGCACACTGTATAAGCTGTCTTCTTGTTCTGTGGTTTTCCTTTCATGCAGTGAATGAAAATTGAGGTATAATTAAATTGACATGTAAGAAACTTGTGGTTTAAAAAATGTGTATTTTAAAGACTTGCCGGTTTTCTTTTTATGTTTTTTTTAAACGCTTTTCTACTTAAATGACATAACAGAAAGAACTTACATTTCCACATACTGATTACTGTGCATCCTAAATCGATTGGATTTTTATTAGGGACAAGAACTAGTAGGAAAATCTGGTTGTTTTACGTAAAAAAGAAAAAGTCCTTTAATCCCAGGAGGAACTTTGAAATAATTTTAAGGTCACCTGCTGAAAGGTACATTCGAGTGATCAGTAATTGCAGAAAAAATATGCAGATTATTTAATAACAATCTTTTGCTCTATACCCCCCAAAAAAATCACTAACAATCACAAGGTGAAAAATAATAACAGTAATGAACAGAAATAAACACCATCAATAGAAATTGTAGTGTTTCCTTACATCAGTCAGTAGAGCAAAACACTTACACTAAAAGCCAGTAGAAAAATGCCCCCTTAAAATGGTGGTTCAGTAGAGAAATGCCCTCCTACATTGGTGGTCCTATTGCGTTGTCACTGTTGAAGTGACCCCTTGCACTGGAAGTTAGCAGAAAGTCCTACCCCAAAAATTGTGGTTGGAAGATCATTCTGTCATTGCTTAAAGTAGATTTATACTTTTGCAGTCAAAATATCACCTACTTTTTATTTGTCACATGTCCCCATACACATAGCACATCTTAAAGTGGCCCTGTAGGCAGAAGGTTTTTTACCTTAATGCATTCTTTACAATAAGTAAAAAAAAAACGTATTCATGCAGTCAAACCCAATTCTGATCTAGGAATGTGCAGTGAGGAGGGAGCAGGGGGCGGGCCAAACGGACCATGCAGTGCTCTCGGCAGTGGGGAGGAGCCAGGAATGCCAGTAGTGGACCACAGAAGAGGAGGATCAGGGCTGCCCTATGCAAGACCATTGCGCAGAGCGGGTAAGTATTATGTGTCTATTAATTTAAATACAAAAATTGAGCATTTACAACTGTTATAAAAAATAAAAAAGAATGGTGGCTTAACTTTTTAAAATGCTGTTTTCTGGAACTTAGTTCCCTATCAGTATATATACCACAAAAAAAAATGATAACCTCATGCAGTTCAATACAACACATAAAAAATATATGAAAGTTGGGAAAAACACCTTGTAACCATGTGCAAAGCTTGCGGTGGCTGCATACTAGTGCAGGGATCAAGGGGTTAAAGATACATTGTTTCCTCACCACCTGTTAAATGCTCCCTGAAGATACGAAGAAGATATGAAGCGTGAACAAGCCCCAATGGTTTATTTCATTTTAAAGGGATAAAGACCCTGCCGCTTTCCTCATTAAAACACAGGAAGTGCACCAGCTGATTATAATGAACCAGTCACTCCCATTCATAATGAGTATGTGATCATTCTGGTGAAATAAAGTGCTATTGCTTCACAGCAACACAAGGTAGGAATCTCCTACAATGTTTGCTAAAATCACTGCAACATACATTGATCACCCAGATGGGATTGTTTTTTTCCCAACCAAAGGGGAGTTACTCTTTTAATAAGTAGGAAACATGAGTTGTTCTCTGTCTATAACAAGCAGTATCACTTCCTCTTTAGGACAGAGTTCCCTACATATTTTTATTTTACATGCAAAAATTACATGTGATGTTACAAAACCAATATAACAACAAAACGAAAATAAAAGTGGAAAGGGAACTACCAAAGCACTTGAAGTTCAAACAATGGCAAGATTACAAAATAGAATAATAATTACAAAGTTACATGAGCTAGTACAACTACTCCAGTGGGAATACATAGTATCTCATTTTTGACAGCTGCAACTGAGATAAGTTGGATGTTATGAAGGAGGAGCTTGGTTTATGAAAGTGATCCAAGATTCTATGCAATGAACTGTTATTTAAAACTATTTTTATCAATTATCTGCACTGAAGCAACATATTAACAAATCAACCAAATGCTTCTGACATATAGACAGAGCTGGGTTCCTTCTTACTCCTAGGGGAATCAGAACAGGAAAGGAATATTCATTATTCTGTTTAGCAAAACAAATCTTCAAAACATGGCCACTGACACATGCAGAAATGCAAGTGAACATATTTGAAATCTGAACAATACCGAAGATTGAAATCTGATGGGTCCATTCTATAAAATCTGACAGCTGTAAAATAAATGAAATGTAGGAATATAAGCTGAATGAGTCTATTCGGGAAAGCACCAAGGAAGGAAGGACTGCAGTTATGTCTTCATAGTCTTCCTCAGTCATATCCAGCTACCAAATCCAAGAGTACTATTGTATTTTATTGGATTTCTTTTTGATCAGGCTTGCATATAATCAGTTCAGGTGTTTAAAGAGCTGATTATTTACCAATTTCTCCAGCAAGCCAGCTGCATCACTCCATGCCCTTAATACAACAGTCATGCTGACAACACTGATTATGAGTCAGAGCTATATGTGATATCCCTTGGCTAAATTGGTAGATAAGTTGGCGAATAGAAGATATTTGTCATCCAGAATGTGGGTTGGAGCAGTTGTGGGCTCCAGGGTAGCCCGGTCAGTCTTTGCTAATTGTAAACTTATTGTAAAATTAATTAAGCTAATTGTTAAATTAGATTTAAAAAATAAGCTTATTGTAAAATCCCTCTGTTGGGCCTGGAGTTCAGGCTGCAGAAGAGATTCTTCGCCTGGCCACCCGGTCCAAAATTCACTGCCAGAATACCTGGCTCATTTTTAGAAGGGCTGTGAAGCTTTACGGGAAGAGGCTGTGCTCTGATTCTAACAATTCTGTGGATGGTGAACTGACAGATCTGGCTATCTGACTGTAACATGTTTAGGCTGAGCAGAAGCCTACTATATGGACTCTGGTGTATTTTCTGACATAGGCAAGACTTTGTTTATTTGTTTTTACTGCTGTGGTTAAGTGTTCAGCTAAGTCCATACGTGAAAATAGATGTGGGACCAGCAATACTTCAAAAAGACTGTGTTGTATGTTGCCTTCCTGCCATGGAGCTCCTAACTGAGCGTGTACCCTGTCACAATGGATGTAATGTTTAGTCCTTTTCAGCTACATATAAATATGTGTATTTCCATCCTTGAGTTAGACAGAGAACTCAATGCCAATAGAACCAACACCCCACCTGAAATCTATCATTTCTATGTCATCCAGAGGTCAAAGCATGTAAATAGTGTGCATCCTTCCTATTAAATCGATTCATGGTAAAACCAAAGAGTAAAGATATAGAAATGTCACTGCTTTATTTTTGAAAAATAAAAATGCTAACCTTCCCAAAAAGTGATATATGTATACTATGTATTATTTTTAATTGAGTTTATCTTAAAGCGGAGCTCCAGGCTCCTTCAGAAAAAAATAAAAGGCAGCAGCTACAAAACTGTAGCTGCTGACTTTTATTATTAGGGCACGTACCTGTCCAGGAATCCAGCAGTGTGCTCATCCAAGCCAATTTTTCAATCAGCTCTTGGGTGCTGCCGCCGTCATCCCAGCTAAGGGAAACTGTCAGTGAAGCAATGCGGCTTCACAGTTGGTTCCACGTGAGTGAAGCGCGTTGCATTTTGTGAATGGCCAAGTTGTCAGGGAAGGAGGAACTTTGCCGAACTGAGCTGGAAGTGGGAGCGGGTACTCGTTACCCTCGAAAGGTGCCAAATGTGGTAGTGGCTCCCCTTTGGGTGGAGCTCCACTTTAACCATATTATTTACCATTATGTTACTCAGCACCAGCCCAAGCCTATAAGGTACATAATACTACTGTAAATAGTTTGGCTCTTGATAGAAATGAACTCTAAATCATATTAAGAAACTGGGCCACCATAATGTCCATCATGTCTGGACCACTGATCTTTTTTTGTGGTAAATTATTATTTTTTCTTACATATAAAATGAAAAGTGGTTGGTTTCTTTAAGGGGAGTGTATGGCCTTTTTTTTTACATATTTTCTGTTCTGTATTATGT
This sequence comes from Aquarana catesbeiana, assembly GCF_042186555.1. NCBI lineage: Eukaryota > Metazoa > Chordata > Amphibia > Anura > Ranidae > Aquarana > Aquarana catesbeiana. The sequence goes on along the minus strand of NC_133324.1, from coordinate 826,694,668 downwards.
TCAGGAATAAAAAAAATAATGTCTGAAAATAGTTATATATCTGTTTAGGAACCTATAAAATATAGCCAGCAACAGTGTTTATCTGGTACTGCTATGCTGCAAATACAGATCAGAATATCCAGATCTTGGATCACACACACGAGACAGCTGAATAACTTGGCCATGCACATTGTCCAAAATAGAATGTTAATAGAAAAGTTTTGACTTAATTTCAAATGACATTCATCAAGACATCAAATGCCCTGAGAATTTTTAGTACAAATTCAAACAAATTTCATACAAATGTTCATTCAAAAATGTACTAGTATATAAACAAAATGTTGCCCTTTGTGTTCAATGCTGTTAGCACTAATAAATAAACTGCTGCCATCAATTTTTGTGTGTTGAGGCGCTAGCTTAAAATCAGAATATGAATAATTCCAATAACCATAATCACTAGGCAAAAAAATTATATAGAAAAATCCGTGTAACCAAATCAATAACAAATAAAAAATAAAAGTCCATAAAAGTCCTTTTAGTGATGCATACTGTTCTTGCTTTACAGTGCTCCACTTTATAGATGTTTTCCACCACCTAATATAAAGGGGGCCACTCAGCAGATATATTTGGGCCATCAGGACCCTCACCACTTATGTCGTTAATCCTAAGGTTGGTGTATACTTGACATCCACCTCCTTTGCTCTTACATCTAATATCACCAGCAGGGAAGTCCCAGAATGAAAAAAACAACGGACTGATAATCGTGCAATACGTTTTATTTATAAGATTCCTAGTTAAAAGCCATATGCCAATGCACTCACATTTCCATGTGCTATGAATGCTTGGAAAGTTACAATCCATGCCACTCCTCTCTGTGAGCCAGCATGCGCTCCACCTGAATCGGACTTGACATCAGCAAGACCCGGAAGTTCCGTCACTACTAAGACCTCAATGCATTTCACCAGAAAGTCATCATCAGGAAGTCATCAGGGGAAGCACAAACCCCACTCCTCCTCTCCAACCAGAAGTTGTGCTATCTAGATATTCAGTCTGCAGCAAAATTCACTAAATGCAGACCAAGTATTGGGCTTTTTGATTAAATAGCCTGTAATACACTAAAGAATGTAAGCACCTGCTATTAAATTTATTTTTATTTAGGATATTATTTGTGAATACATTATTTTATACAAATGCTAAAAATAATACTAAAATAGTTTATAAACTGTCAAAAAGGAAAAAATTAATTTGACCAAAAATTCCCTTTAATGTTCAAATTAAATAAAAATAACAGTTGGAACTAGAAATATCAACTTAATATTCAACAGAGTTCAGAACATGTCATGTTATTTTGGGGCATATGAACTTTTGACTTCCCTATCCAATCTTATAACAAGCCTTTCTCATGATACAAGCAAATGTTGTTTGTCTTTTCACTTGAATGTAATCACCATGTCAATCAAAAGAATGATTATGAAAGCAATATTATTATTATTATGGTTACAGATTTGAATTAGAATTTGTTTCCCCCGAATTTCACACAGGAATTTGCGTTGGCATACAACAGCTGCTCCCTTCAAAATGGCACAGGCTTGCTCAATGTCCACGCTTCAATTAGGTCACAGCACGGGAGCTGATGATATTTAACAACGTCCACCATTAAACCATGACCTTCATATCCGCATAACTGGATAGAAAGTTGCATCTGTATGCATCAGAACATTTTTAAGCTTGCTTAACCTTAACAACTATTACATTTGTTTCAGAACCTAGTGGGAGAGCACGTTTATAATTTTACCCCTCCAGATGGACTGAGGAGATTAACAAAGCATTTGCCCTACCCAGAAAAATAAATCATTTGGCAGGAATTTGTTTTAAATAGTTTTCTCACACTTCCAGCTGGAGTTGCAGCTTGATACGTTTATTCCATTTAGCATTTGGAAAAAAAACATAAGTTAGTAATTATTAAACTGTGTAGTTCTACCCACTGAAATCAATATCGATATGAGCTTCCAGCCATTTAAGATGCTGTAGATTTACACTCCTAAAGTGGATGTTCACTAAAACTGAATGACACTAAAGCCTCGTACACACAATATGATTTTCCGATGGGAAATGTGCGATGGCAGGCTGTTGGCAGAAAATCCGAACGTTTGTATGCTCCATTGGACAATTGTTGTTGGATTTTCCACGGACAAATGTTGGATAGCAGGTTTTAAAATTTTCCGCAGACAAATGTCTGTTGTCGGATTTTCCCATCATGTGTACACAAGTCCGTCGGACAAAAGTCCAAAGTACAAACACGCATGCTCGGAAGCAAGGAGGAGCCAGAAGCGGTCGGTCTTGTAAACTTGCGTTTGTAATGGAGAATTAACATTCATGACGTGGCAAATTGCTTTAATGTGTTTTTGCCACATTTTCCATTGCTTTCAATAGGGAGGTGCATTTTTGGTGCAGCTTTTTAGGGTTGAAAATATTTTTAATAACAACAACAGACAGTATACATAAGTAGGACATGGTAGAATGGTACAACGGGTCAACGTGTTAAATGGTAGAATGGAACAACGGGTCAGTCTAGTGGCTATCGCCTGCATCGGAGCTCGTGTCAACAAACATTAAGACATCAGGGACCACGGTAAATGTCGCAACAAATCAACAACAAAGGGGAGATAAATTGTTCTATACAATATTTGAAAGGAAGAGAGAAGGAAAAGGGGAGCAGAAAAAATTAAATAAAAGGGGGAGAGAACAAGGAAGAAATGGGAAATGGGGGAAGGGAGTATAGAGGGAAAGAAGACAGAAAAAAGGTGAAGGTCTGCTGGGGAAGCATGCGTGGGAAGAAACACAAGTAATTAACTGTCTCTAGGAACTCTGAATCAAGGCTAAGGTGGGGGTGGCCTTGTAGGATTCGAGAGCATGTTAGCAAGAGTATCGGAGGAGGAGAAACGGAGCCAAAAAAAGCATAAAACCTTATATTTATTAAAGGTATCATTATCAAGTGCCAGCATTTCCTCCATGGTGCAGCTTTTTAACTGACCAAACATGCTCCAAAAATACAGCAAGCAGGCTCTTTCACATGGCAAAGGAAGAGCAATGCCCCAGTGCAGGGTTGCCAACCGCCAGTAAATTTACTGACAGTTTGTAAAAATCTGATTTTTTTTACAACTGCCAGTAAATATCAGGGGCTGATAATTTCATGCTGTGTTGACTTTTTAAGTGTAAATCAACCAAATTACTTTGTTATAGGTATTGTCAGTGTTTCCATATCATGTTTATATTGTTCAAATATTCACTGTTAGTTTTCAATAGGAGTTCTGTAATTTCTCAGGTTGCCAGTAAAAATGTGCTCCACCAGTAAATTTTCCATGTTTTGTCAGTAAACAATGCTGCGGGAGGTTGGCAACCCTGCCCCAGTGTGAACACATACATAGAATTGTAAGTGAAGCATTTTTCTTAAGCTTTTTTGGCGCTTTTTTTAAAGCAAAAGCGCTTCAGAAACTCCTAAGTGTGAAAGCAGCCTTAAGCCCAGTACACATGGGCCGAATGTTGGGCGACATCGGGCAGTTCAATAAAAACCATCCAACATTTGGCCCCTGCATGGCAGCTGGTCTGACAGAAGCCAGGCGTTTGGCCGACCTCTGTCGGATGCGCATGCTGTGAAAACCAGTAGCTGACCGGCTCCCGATCAGCGCTCTCAGCCATTGGAGTGTTTTGGTGGGGGGGCATCCCCTTGTCAGAACACAATAACTCAGCGGGAGTAATCACTGTACTAACATTGGATTGTTAGTGCAGTGACTCCGAGATTTTTTTTTTTGCTCAACCCAGCATGTGTACTAGGCTTTATTCTGCTAAACATAGGAGCACAATTGGGAGGTGGAGACAGAAGGATTTATCGAATGACAGGAAATGTCTGGACAAGGCACTTGATATGGTCTATACCTAGCATTGGGTGCAACAAGGAAATGTTCTCTCCAGCAATAGAGACCAAACTGAGCATGTGCAGCAGTACTACCCTCACTGTGTCTTATCTGGCCTTGTCCAGAGAGACCCTGCAGGAGGGGAGGATCTATCCATACAGGATCAAAGAGCCTTTTTACACAATACAGAGGATTAACCCCTTAAGTTCCACAGTGAGTATAACAAGCATGCTATTCTGCAAAATACAGATTTTACTGTTGTGGGATTAGTAACACTTTAAAGTGGTTCTAAAACCTCAAGGCATTAAGGTTAAAAACCTGTGCTGCAGGAGACCCCCAGCCCCCCCTCCTTATTCTTACCTGAGCCCGATCAAATCCAACAAGGTGCACAAGAGCAATGGCTCTCACCGCTGTCTCCCTCCTCATTAGGTAGCTTCAAATCAAAGGGCGTGACGGGGGAGCGGGGGGCGTGGCCCAAGTCTCCCGGTCTGCGTCAATTAACGCAGACTGAGTGGCTTGGGAGCGAGCACGCATGGGTGCCCCTAGGGAAAGTGGCTTTCCTTGGGGGCACTCCCCAAAGAGGAGAGGTCTGGAGCGCCGGCGGGGGGTCCCCCAGAAAAGGCCTCCCGCTGTGAATGGATGGAAGCCTGGCTGCATGGTAGCAGAGTAAGCTCTGCAGAACAAGCAGGGGAGCGTTGGAATCCGCAAGCTGGAATCGGAACCACACTGGAACGCAAGCCAGCGATGGGACCGGAATAGGAAGGACGTTGGGCGTGGTGATATCATGGGATGGGTGGTAAACTCTATTTTTTAAGTTACACCTACAGGTAAGCTTACAATCAGGCTTACCTGTAGGTAGAATGAATGTTTTCTAAACATGCACCATTTAGAAGATATTTGCATTGGCAATAGCAAACGCAGTGACACTCAGCATTCAGGGCATACAGTATGCCGCAGAATGCAGAGCGCCGTGCCATGGCCGGGGCTCCCACACGCATGTCATCGCGGCCCAGGCCATTCGAAGAGTTGGAGTCCGCAAAGGAAGACCGGGTGAAGATGGAAGTGCCGAGGAGCCATGACAGCACTGCACTGGAGGGCTCCATATGCAGTTAAATCTGTCATAGTGTTTTGGTATGCAGTGCATATTAGTACATTATAACTTAAACCAGCAGGAGGGCCCAATTTTTTTTAATCTTGTGGCAGTTTACTACCGCTTTAATGAAAAGGGCCCCTGTGATAAAAATGGGGAGGGAAAGAAACATAAGGTATGTAAAGAATAAAAAGCTTACAATTACTGAATCTATAAGCATCTGTTTGTGGACTGATATTACTAAACATTTCTAAAGGTGACATTTTTATGATAATGGTGAAGCTCCTCGTGAAGGTGAACCTGTCAGGGCATTAGTCATCTGTTAAAGTGTTAATAAACCCACAACAGTAAAATCAGTCTATATATGCAGTAAACCATGCTTGTTTTACTCACCATGGAACCTAACGGGTTAATCATCTGCATTGTGCAAAAAAGCTGTTTCATTCTTTCTCCTCTGATACCCCCTTCTTCCATAGTCCCCAATCTATCTGCTGATAATACAGAGTCTTGGGGCAAGCTGCACATGCTCAGTTTGGAATGTATTGCTAGATAGTTTTCTTTGCTTAAGAGAGTGCTTGTAATTAGCACAGGGCCAATCAGCACTGTCCAGACAGAGGGTCAGGGGTCCTGCAGCCTCATAGGACAATCATGGGAGAATGAAAACTCCTCCTACAAACTTTAACCAGACACTGATAGAAGTCACGATACTGCTATATACTGCTGATGAGAAAAGGTATTTAGCAGTTTATATTCACCAAAGTAATTCCATTTCCATGTTCAGTGTACTGTGGAAGACCAGATATTATGAATGCAGGGTCCTGGGTTTAGTAACACTTTAATGTTCCCATTTAGATCTGGCAGCTGCCACAGCACACCTTACACAGAGGTCTATAAAGCCTTCAGCGCTCAAAGGGACCCTTGAATGTGCATCTATAAACATGATAATCTCTCACATGACTCCATATGTTTTGAATTAATGCACTGCATGATTCCCTGAACATGAATTGTGAAAGTGTTTAGGTAGTAAAAAAAAAATGAAATATAAATATAAGACATATGAAAGACATATTTAAAACTGTAAATATGTAAAAGGTATGATGGTACACACTACAAAGGCTGCTACAACCCTTTTTAATTATCAAATAGTTCTTTTTATTTTTTTATATCTTATTTTTAATTTTGTGTTTGCAATCCTTTTCATATTTGTATACAGAATAAGGGTTACAGAGGCACTGAAGTAGCATGTGAGCCGAGTAGGTGATTTCTGGCTTATAAATTTCCCTCAACCCCACAAAAGAGTGAGCGTGGAGATACACTGACAAAATTCGGTTGATTTACAAAAGAATTGGAATTGTTCACTTTGTTAAATGAATGTCCACTAAACTTAGAAAATTGGATGAATCTGTGTTTACTTCAATCAACCAATCAAGTGCCAGCAGGAACCCTGTGATTTCGACTCCACTTGCACTAAATTAGGTCTTCAAAAACGAGACTTACTTACTATTATTCACTTTGCAAAGCGAATGTATACTTTTCAAACTGAACATTCAATTTGCTAAGTGAAGACCTCCACTCCTTTTGTATACCATTTCCAATTTTGATATACCTTCTTTAATCCACTTAGAATTTAAAAGGGGAAGTACAGCCAAAGATCATTTGGCTGTACCTCTCCTGTGGATCACAGGAGTGCAGTTCGTTCTGCACTCCTGTGACCCATTTTCAGCTGACGGCGGGCTGAAGCCCACTGTGGCTGACATCACAGAGCTGGCTGGGAAATGATTATGACCATGTGGCCAGGATCCACCCAGAAGCCTGGACCAGCACCTGGCTCAGGCTCTCAGTTATTAACCTTCTATGAGGAGGTGAGTTGCAATCCAGATAAAGGAAGGCCCGTAGACATGGTGTATCTGGATTTTGCAAAAGCATTTGACACAGTTCCTCATAAACATTTACTGTACAAAATAAGGTCTGTTGGCATGGACCATAGAGTGAGTACATGGATTGAAAACTGGCTACAAGGGCGAGTTCAGAGGGTGGTGAATAATGGGGAGTACTCGGAATGGTCAGGGGTGGGTAGTGGGGTCCCCCAGGGTTCTGTGCTGGGACCAATCCCATTTAATTTGTTCATAAACTACCTGGAGGATGGGGTAAATAGTTCAATCTCTGTATTTGTGGATGATACTAAGCTAAGCAGGGCAATAACTTCTCCGCAGGGTGTGGAAACCTTGCAAAAAGATCTGAACAAGTTAATGGGGTGGGCAACTACATGGCAAATGAGGTTTAATGTAGAAAACTGTAAAATAATGCATTTTGGTGGCAAAAATATGAATGCAATCTATACACTGGGGGGAGAACCTCTGGGGGAATCTAGGATGGAAAAGGACCTGGGGGTCCTAGTAGATGATAGGCTCAGCAATGGCATGCAATGCCAAGCTGCTGCTAACAAAGCAAACAGAATATTGGCATGCATTAAAAAGGGGATCAACTCCAGAGAAAAAAAGATAATTCTCTACAAGACTCTGGTCCGGCCGCACCTAGAGTATGCTGTCCAGTTCTGGGCACCAGTACTCAGGAAGGATGTACTGGAAATGGAGTACAAAGAAGGGCAACAAAGCTAATAAAGGGTTTGGAGGATATTAGTTATGAGGAAAGGTTGCGAGCACTGAACTTATTCTCTCTGGAGAAGAGACGCTTGTGAGGGGATATGATTTAAATTTACAAATACCGTACTGGTGACCTCACAATAGGGATAAAACTTTTTCACGGAACGGAATTTAACAAGACTCGTGGCCACTCATTAAAATGAGATGAAAAGAGGTTTAACCTTAAACTACGTAGAGGGTTCTTTACTGTAATGCCGCGTACACGCAGTTGGAATTTCCAACAACAAATGTTCGATGTGAGCTTGTTGTCGGAAATTCCAACCGTGTGTAGGCTCCATCAGACATTTGTTGTCGGAATTTACGACAACGAAAATTTGAGAGCTGGTTCTCAAATTTTCCGACAACAAAATCGGTTGTCGGAAATTCTGATCGTGTGTACACAATTCTGACGCACAAAGTTCCACGCATGCTCAGAATCAAGCAGAAGAGCCACACTGGCTATTGAACTTTATTTTTCTCGGCTCGTCATATGTGTTGTACGTCACCGCGTTCTTGACGTTCGGAATTTCCGTCATTTGTGAGACCGTGTGTATGTAAGACAAGTTTGAGCCAAAATCCAGGATTTTGTTGTCGGAATGTCTGATCGTGTGTACGCGGCATAAGAGCAGCAAGGATGTGGAATTCCCTTCCACAGGCGGTGGTCTTAGCGGGGAGCATTGATAGTTTCAAAAAACAATTAGATACGCACCTGAACGACCACAACATACAGGGATATACAATGTAATACTGACATATAACCACACACATAGGTTGGACTTGATGGACTTGTGTCTTTTTTCAACCTCACCTACTAAGTAACTATGTAAAAAAAAATGGGTGCATGATGGTTCTGGCGTATGAAAGAACTCGGATCAGTAAAGCACATGTGGGGCATGAAGCAAAGCTAATACAAATGTCTACTTGGCAAGTCTAGCAAGAGGAGTAATGTCGTTTCTATGGGTAACCAGGAACTAGCGCAAGGTACACTGCAGTCAGTAACAAAATGTGGTACCTGATGCCAGTGATGGGTTCTCCAGTAGCGAGGCGGTTGGTGTTCTGGCTCCCTCCCCAGCAGCCAGTCTCCCATAGCAACTAGGACCGAACCCTCATTACGGAGACCCTTAGCAACACGGTACAGGAGAGAAGGAGTTAACAAGTGCACGCATAAGGTCCACGTTATGTGCATGGTCAGGATCCCATTCTATTACTGTTAATGAGGTAACCGGGGTATGCTGGATTGGTGGAGAGGGCACGGCCTCAGCGGTGTCCCTCCGAATTGCAATATACATCAGACAACAGTGTGTAGTGACATGGGACTGCACTTTTCAGAAGAACTCTGTATGTGTATTACTGCACACAGTGACATGGCTCATTTCTAAGTCAGAGAATTGCCTTAATGTTGGGTTCTCACAGGAGCGCAGTCCTCGCCTGGTCTCGGGCATTGATGACCGCGTTCACGGCGAAATGTACCCCCACGTGCAAGCTTTGTAGAAGCCTTTAGGCCTCGTTTACACTTGTGCTTGGGGGGTGCTTAAAATGTGTGGCTGGGCTATGTTTTTACTGCCCCACCCCAAACTGCTCCCCCTTATACTGCAAAGCAGCAGAGGGAGGAGTAGATTTGCCTTGCAGTGCAGTGTGGCAAAAATGATCCTTGCTGTCACGTTTAGAGGGCAGAAACCGATTCAACTGAATGGGGGTGCCTCAAATCTGCCCCGTAAATGTGTGCAATGCACGTGATTGCAGCATGCTAGTGCAGGGCTTCAAATAGGGGGTGAGGAGGCTCATGACATGCTATATAACAGAGTGTGCATACTCAGAGAAAATTTTCTCTGTCACTATTGCACTAATACGGCTACAACAAATCAAGTATGTGCATACTCACAAAGCTACTATAGCATTTGCTTTGTGTAGAGTGAAATATGCATGGCTGATCCTGCCTTAAGCTTTCCCTCCCATCTCTAGTTTCCAGGCAGTAAGAACAGTATACAGTTGTGCTCATAAGTTTACATACCCTGGCAGAATTTATGATTTCTTGGCCATTTTTTCAGAGAATATGAATGATAACACAAAAACTTTTCTAACACTCATGGTTAGCGTTTGGCTGAAGCCATTTATTATAAATCAACTGTGTTTACTCTTTTTAAATCATAATGGCAACAGAAACTACCCAAAAGACCCTGATCAAAAGTTTACATACCCCAGTTCTTAATACCGTGTATTGCCCCCTTTGACATCGACAGCTTGAAGTCTTTTGTGGTATTTGTGGATGAGGCTCTTTATCTTCTCAGATGGTAAAGTTGCCCATTCCCCTTGGCAAAAAGCCTCCAGTTCCTGGAAATTCTTGGGCTGTCTTGCATGAACTGCACGTTTGAGATCTCCCCAGAATGGCTCAATAATACTGAGGTCAGGAGACTGAGATGGCCACTCCTAGACCTTCACTTTATTCTGCTGTAGCCAATGACAGGTCGACTTGGCCTTGTGTTTTGGATAATTGTCATGTTGGAATGTCCAAGTACGTCCCATGCGCAGCTTTCTGGCTGATGAATGCAAATGTTCCTCCAGTATTTTTTGATAACATACTGCATTCATCTTGCCATTAATTTTGACCACATTTCCTGTGCCTTTGTAGCTCACACATCCCCAAAACATCAGCGATCCACTTCCGTGTTTGACAGAAGGAATGGTGTACCTTTCATCATAGGCCTTGTTGACTCCTCTCCAAATGTAGCGTTTATGGTTGTGGCCAAAAAGCTAAATTTTGGTCTCATCACTCCAAATGACTTTGTGCCAGAAGGTTTGAGACTTCTCTGTGCTGTTTGGCGTATTGTAAGCGGGATACTTTGTGGCATTTGCGTAGTAATGGCTTTCTTCTGGCGACTCGACCATGCAGCCCATCTTTCTTCAAATGCCTCCTTATTGTGCATCTTGAAACAGCCACACCACGTTATTTCACCTGAAGTTATTTGTGGGTTTTTCTTTGTATCCCGAACAATTTTCCTGGCAGTTGTGGCTGAAATTTTAGTTGGTCTACCTGACCGTTGTTTGGTTTCAACAGAACCCTTCATTTTCCACTTCTTGATTAGAGTTTAAACACTGCTGATTGGCATTCTCATTCCTTGGGTATCTTTTTATATAACTTTCCTGTTTTATACAGTTCAACTACCTTTTCCCGCAGATCCTTTGACAATTCTTTTGCTTTCCCCAGGACTCAGAATCCAGAAACGTCAGTGTAGCACTGGTTGAAAGATGCAAGGGTCTGTCAGGAGTCCAGAAACTCATTGACCTTTTATACACACAATCTAATTACAAGCAAACAGATCACAGGTGAGGATGGTTATCTTTAATAGTAATTCAAACCCCTTTGTGTCAACTTGTGTGCATGTTATCAGGCCAAAATCACCATGGTATGTAAACTTTTGATCAGGGTCATTTGGGTAGTTTCTATTGTCATGATTTAAAAAGAGTAAACACAGTTTACAGCTTTTGCCAAGAGGAATGGGCAGCTTTACCATCTGAAAAGATAAAGAGCCTCATCCACAAATACCACAAAAGACTTCAAGCTGTCACTGATGTTAAAGGGGGCAATACACGATATTAAGAACTGGGGTATGTAAACTTTTGATCAGGGTCATTTGGGTAGTTTATGTTACCAATATGATTTAACCACTTAAGGACCGCCGCACGCCTATGTACGTCCAAACCTTGAACGGGGATATCATTGTTATGGCAGCAGCTAGCTGCCATAACCCTGGTATCCCCGTTTTCGTGCGGCAGTGGGCTTTCAGATAAAAGTGGTCCCTGTGGCGGATTCGCCGCGAGATCACTTTTATCTGTGGCGGGAGAGGGCCCCCCCCCACCGCGATCCGGTGCCCTCCGCCGCTTACCGGAGCCATCGGTAGCGGCGGAGGCGATCGCGTCCTTCCCTGTGGTGTGTCTGGAGATGAGTGAGGCTAAGATGGTGCCCACTCATCTCCATGACACTGCTAGGTGGAAGCGACGTCAAAACGTCACTTCCGCCCATGCCTCTTAAAGGCACATTTTTTCAAATGTCATTTTTCTAAATGACTTTTTTTTTTTTTTTTTTTTAAATTGCATTTTAGTGTAAATATGGGATCTGAGGTCTTTTTGACCCCAGATCTCATATTTAAGAGGTCCTGCCATGCTTTTTTACAAGGGATTCCTTGTAATAGGAATAAAAGTGACACCATTTTTTTTTTTTTAAAAAACATGTAAAAATAAATAAAATATTGTAAAATAAATAATAAAAAAAAAAAAAAAATTTTTAAACCCCCCCGTCCCGACGAGCTCGCATGCAGAAGCAAACACATACGCAAGTAGCGCCCGCATATGAAAACGGTGGTCAAACCACACATGTGAGGTATCGCAGCAACCGGTAGAGCGAGAGCAATAATTCTAGCCCTAGACCTCCTCTGTACCGCAAAATATGCAACCTGTAGAATTTTTTAAACGTCGCCTATGGAGATTTTTGAGGGTAAAAGTTTGACGCCATTCCACGAGCGTGCGCAATTTTCAAGCGTGACATGTTGGGTATCAATTTACTTGGCGTAACATTATATTTCACAATATAAAAAAAAATTGGGCTAACTTTACTGTTGTCTTATTTTTTTATTCAAAAAAGTGAATTTTTTCCAAAAAAAGTGCGCTTTTAAGACCGCTGCGCAAATACGGTGCAAAAAAAAGTATTGCAACGGCCGCCATTTTATTCTCTAGGGTACCATATATAATGTTTGGGGGTTCTAAGTAATTTTCTAGCAGAAAAACCTGTTTTAAACATGTAAACACCTAAAATCCAAAACGAGGCTAGTCCTTAGTAAACACAGTTGATTGATAATAAATGGCTTCAGCCAAACACTAAGCATAAGTGAAAGAAAAGTTTTTGTGTTATCATTCATATTCTCTGCAAAAATGGCCAAGAAATCATAAATTCTGCCAGGGTATATAAACTTATGAGCACAACTGTATACTGTACTTTCTGCCTGGAAACTTGAGATTGTCCATGGCAACTAAAAAGTGTCCCTTTACGTCAAAAGTGGTTTTAGACCAGAAAACAGCAATAGTAAATTAGAATCACTTGCAGAATTCAGCGATAGTGATTCACGGGGAAATTCTTCATCAAACACTATAAGTAATGACAGCGACAATTCTGCAACTGAGCAAATTTCAGGGTTTTTGATTTAAATACATTATTGAATAATTTTTATAATTATTTTAATTATTTGTTATAATTATGTATAGTTATTTATTATATTATAATTTAAGATTTGGTGTTTTAAACTTTATCATACCCGGGATGTCTACTAGACTCTGATTTGGACAGATTTAAGTGAGTTATTCCTAAGAATTACAGGCCTACAATATAAAATGCCAAATTTGCATGCGAAACAATGTACCACTTTGAAACGCACAAATCTGACATAGTCATACTGCCAGGGAGGTTGCCTTTAAAACCATGATTAAGGCTTCATTTAGAGTTGGAGTTGGGATGCATTTTTACTTATTGCCAACTACCCCCCTCAAAACTGCACTAGGCGGTGTACAGTGAAGTTTACATGCTGTGGGTGCGATGCTTTGTTTTGTGCCCACGGTAAAGTTGGCCCAACATATAGAGTTCGGTAGGTGGCAAGTCGATTGAATGCTAGCCATTCAAGTAAATGGGGAAGCCCCACAATCGCCTCGCAACCGCATGCACTGCACGCGGTTGCAACACATGGTAAACAGGTATAGAGGAGGCATCGCATTGCTTCCTTTTCACCTGTCAGTAGACTCTGGAACATGATTTTAACGCAGATCAGGCTTCAGAGGCAAGGGAAATTTAGACACATATCTAAATCTACCCTTAGAGATACAAAGTAACATTACTAATACTCTGTTTTACTCTGTTTCAGTCATCTGCACCTAAAAAGGGTTTAAAATGCCAATATATGTAATGACAAACCTCCTGGACATAGTTTATGCTGACAGTATGGCCACCTGCTAATTTGGCAGAAGCCACAGATAGTTTAACTCATCGATATCAATCAAAATAAATCAAGACACAGCGGGGCACATTACAGTAGTGGAGTGGTTTCCTTCACATGCAGAGCGGGGCTGAGAAGCTTCTATAAGTATTGTCCTGGTGTGCTGCTTTCCACCAGTCACAAACAAGCACCAGGGATGGGCAGGGAAAGGACTGGCAGGGAACAGTGGAGACACTTGATGTTGCTTTCCTGCTCTGCATGCGGGACAGGAGCATTTCCTAGCATCAGCTAGTTGGGGACACAATCTACCCATTACCTGCCTGCAAACAACAGGTAGATTGCAGCGGAACCCCTAGAGATTTCTTGCAGAACCCCCCGTTGAGAAATCTTGGATACTGTATACTGTTTTCTTTCAGGCTTGAAGTTCAATATTGCAAGTTATATTTTATGTAATATAAGTAAGTATAGAATGTTGCATGCCATTGTTTATAGTATACACACACACACATTATGTTGCATTTTTTGTATTTACTTTGAAATGTTGCCCTGTGCAAGGATTATGTTTCAAATTCCTACTTTACAGTTTTGCTTTATGAAAAAAAAAAAATTATTAAACATCAGAGAGGAAAAGATTCTTTCATATGTGTTTATTTGCATATATACAGAGTAATCTTCTACATATGTGCCATCAATGTACTCCAAGGATCAAAGATATAATCTTTTTACATGAATATATTAAGATGGTGGATAGATATGTTTATGCTATACATGTGTGTACTACTCTAAATGCAGGATTTTGCTGATCTTACAGAAACTGTTTTGTTGATTTACATGGTGTAATAGTCAGGATAGGCAACAGCACATAAAATGTAAGGGTGCTGGACATTGGGTTTTATACAGTAAATGCTCTACTACTGTGAGTTAAATGGGCAAAACTATTATATAAATTAGTTATTTAGCAATTTCAGTAGCTAAAACTGCCATATTGCTTATTATTTTCAGGGTTAGTTGCCTTATACAGTTTCCAAAGTATATAGTATTATAATTATATGTTTTAAAGTTTATCTAAACCCAAGAACAAACATTTAGGGACCATTCACACCTTGGTGGTGTGGTGTGTTGCACTAATGATGACATGTTTATGAAAATTGTGTTAATGCAGCCTATTCAAATGCGTGGAATGGTAGCATGTGTCCAAGAAAATTGACATTTACATACCTTACAACTTTCAAACTTGAGAATGAGGGACACTTACAGCGTGCAAAGCGAAAATGGGTGTGGCCAAATGTTACATTGGGAGTTGCTTTGGGAGGTAGAGGACTTGTGCTAGAATGTGGAGTGGAATGGGGGGCAGATATATACTGGGGGGGTGCTTTGGGAGGGGAGAGGACTTGTGTTAGAAGGCGGGGTGGGGGGTCAGATATGTGCTGGTGAGGCCTTTGGGGGGTGGAGAGGACGTGTGCTAGAATGTGGGGTGGAGGGGGGGTCAGACATGTATTGGTGGGGTGCTTTAGGATGGGAGAGGACTTGGGCAAGAAGGTGGGGCAGAGGAGGGGATCGGATAAGTGCTGGGGGCACTTTGGGAGGGGAGTGGACTTATCCTTCCTTGAGCACCACCCCCAAAACCATCCACTGCTCACCTCTGAACCCCTCTACCACAGCTCAACTCTACACCCCCAACCAACAGCTCATTTCTGTGCACCCCCCCACCACCACCACATCTCTGCACTTGCTGCTTTCCTCTGCTCCCCACATCTACAGACCTTCTCTGTGTCCCTTGGCTATGGGTCTTGACATCTGATGTAAGGGGAGTGGGGTGCTCTGGACATCTAGTCTTACAGATACAACTGGCCCTTTGAGGGCAACCATAATGCTGATACAGCCCACAATAAAATTGAGTTTGACTCCCCTGCATCATCCTAAACAATGCAAACTGTAAACAGTAATATCAGTACATCTAATGAACAGCTAACATAAACATAAACAGTAAGCTAATCAACAGCTAGCAACTAACAGCTATCAGTGATCTGATCAAACAGTAATCTAATGAACATAAACATATAAACATCCCACAATCGTTTGGTAATAAGGTGAAGTGGACACAATACTAGCAGACAGACAAAAACAATAGGTAACTCAAACATCAATGGGGATTCAGACCTAGGAGGCACACAATGGGGAAATAATATCATGAGAGAAGACACCGTAATAAACAGATTATAGCAGGAGACCCCAGCATCAGGTTGTTTTGAGCTGATATTACCATCTACTCTGAGTCTCTGAGTCTAGGATGGAGGGCTTGGGCACAGAGGCCCCAAATCTGTATCCAGGTCCTAGGAAGCAAAACCACTCCAAAGGTCCCCTAGGGACTCACCTCCCAAAGAATAGAGCCCCCTCTAAAGCCAGGACCCATAGCCAGGAGGCTAGAGGCTACCCTGCAGTTTCCTCCAAAAGCCCTATCCCAGTTGGGTCTGTCACAGAAGCTATGCATTTAACATTTTTTACAATGCCTCACACCACTATGCATGGCAGTGTGTCACCTTGCCCGATCAGGAACTGCAATGCATGTGTGTTGGAGCTGTGTTGCCGGGGTGTTATTAAAAAATGAATGACATCACAATGCACTACACATTTTTTTTTCTTTTATTTTCACCTGCTGATCATGTAAGTCCTGTCTGAGAGTACAACACTTATTCTGGTGTTTGGGCTCCATTAGATGGGGGGGGGGGGGACATTTGCTATTTCATAGAGGAGGACTGGGTAGTGCTAATGACAGCGCTTGAAATTTCAGTTTAGCAGAGCCACAGAAGTTGGGAGCTCATCTGATTTCTGATATGATAAACATGTATTTTTGCACTTATTAAACACATAATAAAGCACTTTTAATGGGATATTTAACAAACCATAAGGGAAGAGAAGTTCACTATTATGCCGCGTACACACGGTAGGACTTTTCGTCTACAAAAGTCCAACGGACGCTGACGGACTAAAGCTGGCTGGTAATCCGATCGTGTGTGGGCTTCCCCGGACTTTCAACTGACTTTTTCAGCCTCAAATCCGACGGACTTTAGATTTGAAACATGCTTCAAATCTTTATGTCGTAAGTACGACGGACCCCGAAATCCGCTCGTCTGTGTGCTAGTCCGACGGACAAAAACCCACGCTAGGGCAGCTACTGGCTACTGGCTATGAACTTCCTTATTTTAGTCCGGTGTACGTCATCACGTACGAATCCGTCGGACTTTTGTGTGGTCGTGTGTAGGCAAGTCCGTTCGTAAGAAAGTCTGCCGCAAGTCCGCCGAAGGTACGTCGGAAGTATGTCGGACAGGCTGTCGGACTTTTGTAGACGAAAAGTCCGACCGTGTGTACGCGGCATTAGGGTTTATAACCACTTTAAGTACTTTAAGCCATACTTTCCTAACGGCAGACTGTAAAACGCTGTTTTAAAATATTATTTAGTCACTTTGTTGCTATTAATGTGACAATTATTGTAAAATATTATTGCAATAAAACAGACATATGCCTCACTTTTTTTTCTGCAAAGAGGAATGGTTGCCAGTACAGAGTTTTAATTCTACATTCCATCTTGATGGGTACAAGTCTCAGACAAGCTGTGCTCTTCTGCCAGTTTATAACATAACCACATTAGATGCAGAGTTAGTTTAAACAAGACAGAACATATGTTATAATAAAATCATATACACTTTTTTGGCCCCAGGAGGGAGGGATGGTAATGCTTAGTTACCAGTGGACTTTTTTAAGGAAGTGTTTTTACGCTGTAATCCCAACACATTGAGAACAGTAAGGCTGAGCTGTACAGAAAATAACAGCTGTTATGTTCAGAAGCAAATTCCCGAATGGTGAATTTAATGGTGAATGAAATGCAGGAGAAACCAGTTCTAATTGAAACCATCATTCAACTACAATGCTAATTTTGCTGTCACAAGTATTAAAATTGACACAATGATTGGTTGCAAGTTCACATAACCCAAGAAGTAAATCCTCCATCCTATTACAAAATTAGAAAATGCCATTATAAAATAATTATTTTTGAGTGACATGGAATATATAAAATGAGATAATTGCAACTGTTATTGTTGTAATGCATAATAATTCCAATTCATTAAGGGTAAATAAAAAATACTAAATCTTCTACACGGTCATTTCCCTTTTCTGAAATGGAATGTTGTTGATGTCTGTGTGTCCTCAATCCCCTCTCCTGGTCTTAAAATAATATTGAATGCTTCATCTCTAAGCAACAGCAAAGGTTATTTGCTTGCTGGTGGTACAAGAATAAAGAAGACCCCAAGGAGGGATGGGAACTGATTTTCAGTTGGGTATGTGTAAAGTTATATGCGTGTCTTCGGAAACTGCTACATTTTATGGATGGACTTACAAAAGCTACCTAGAATAGCTGTTATGAATTTAAATTGTAAGCCTTCACATCAACAAAGGATGGGTTCTGATATAATAGCTAGCCATCATTTCTCTGCCCCAAAAAAAGGTATCACTACTATAAAAAAAAAATTGTTGGTAGAAGAGCTACACTCACTCAAATTTCTGTATTTTAAAGAGCAATATCTGCAGTGAAGGCCAGGCTACCAAGCTAGGCATGGAGGACTACTGCTTGTGTTGGCCATTTTTGCTGGATAGGACAACAAATGTATGCGGCAGCAGAAGCAGGGAAACAATCATAATCAAACTGATCATAATCTAGCTGGCAAAAAAATGTGTGTATACAGGGCTTTTTTTCAGCGGGAACTAGGGGGAACTCAGTTCCACCACCTCTGGCTCAGGTCTTCTGCTCCCTGCTCACCAATATCACTGAAGTCCAGCTTCTGCATTTACAAGTGATAGCTCGTCTCCCAGTAGCTCCCACAGGTCATATCTCCTGCGCAGATCCCACTAAGTGCTGGACAGGGACAAGGAAGATACAGAACAGGTGCCCAGGGTTAAGTGCAGTCATGAGTAGTAGGAGAGGGTGCGTGGTAGGCCGCACCCTCTGTGGTCTCCATTTATTCCCTGGTGACCAGTTGTTGATGCTCCTACTGCATAATCTCCCTTGCAAGTGACTGTAGTATAGTATGCTGGGAGGTACTACAGCCGGATAGGTGTTTCAGCTTAATATTGCAACAAAGGTAAGATATATGACAGATGGTGGAGCTTTGTAGGAGGGGGGAGAAAATGAGGGCAGTGGAGGGAGGGGGTTGTATGCAGAGGGAAGAGCTACTATTTGATGCCATTTGGCAGGTATGTGAGTGTGGCAGGCATGGTTGAGTTCCTACACCTATTCTCTGAGAAAAAAAGCCCTGTGTGTGTATAGGTTTGCATATCCTCCCTTTGTTACAGCACCTAATGAAGGCCTCAGGTCTGATGCTACCTGTACTATGGTATGTAAAAAAAAAGCCTATGAATACAGCACAGACCCAGGAGCACTGGCATAACAATAACCTCAAGAGCTAATTCAGCTGCTATGGGGCCTGGGGTGCATGTGAATATAACACAGATGGTGTGTCATTAGAAGTTTGAGATGTTGGAGAAATTGTAGTTTCTGGCACTGACAACACAGTGAGGTCTCCAGCCTAAAAGAGCTGATGTCAGACACAGGAGCCAACGTTTAAAGACAGTTGTATTAGGGTTGTAAAGTGATTGTGCCCAGAAAAACAATTATGTAATAGTATAACGTATTATGATATTTATTATTAGTGCTACTACTAATCTTTTTTTTTCTACCTATTTCACCACCTCTTTAGGTGTTCTCTGTGGCAGGGGACATGGAGCTAAGGCTTAGAAAGAACACTAAAGCTTAAAAATGTAAGTCATACTAAACACACACTGTTTAATTTACATTGTCCCCTCTATTTCCGTATGTGGATAATAGCATTGTAATTATTTTAATTTAAAAAAAGCTGTCAACTGACAGCCAGTTCTCTCCCAGCCTGTCTGCAGGGAAATATAAGCAAGAGGAGCTTCTAGCTCTCTGATGCTGGTCACAGCATAATAATATCAATAAACTGTTTAAAATTGCCATACAAATATATATTTGAAATCAAATCTTTATTATTTTGTGGAAATAACATGGTGTGTGTGGATTTCTGCCAGTCACAGGCTGTGTCATGCCCATCCAGCCTGTGTCTCAGATTAGGAGGGAGGTGAAGCCTCCATCAATCAAGGTGTAATATACCACCCCCATTGTGTTTAGCTGGTTAGTGGGCATGGAGGAGGAGGGAGTGGGCTGTCATTTACCACTGTGTATACGCCTACATGTGTGCCTTTCTAGTCAAAAGGGCTGCTCGGACGTGATAAGGAGGAAATACTCCCAATGAAACTAAGCATGTGCAGAGTTGCCACTACAGCTGCAAAATCCCTAGCTGAATTGGGGACAGAAGGTGCAGATAGAGAGCAGCAGGATCAACATGGCTTTTTGCAGAATACAGAAAACTAATCTCATAGTGACTGAGTGAGTATGAACAGCGTGTAATACAATATTTATTTATATGTTTTTTTTATGATATGGGTTTAGTGACACTGCAAGTCTACTCATGTGTCAAAAAAAAACTGTTTTTTTGTTGTGGCCTTAATCATGTCCTGTTTGTTCTGGCGCCCTTGAATAATGTAAGACCATCATGGTTAGGGCCCTGCGAGAGATGGCTTTAGTTTTATCTGACAGATGGATGGTAAATTCCTTTTTGGCTCTTACATAATGTGCTGGTGGCTTTCACTTCATATGCATTAACGCACAAATTTTCAGCAAGAATAAGATCATTACCTCATCTTACCATACAGTAAATGGAAAGACTAGGTAAATGCTCTCCTGTGACACCCATATATCTGAGCAAGAATTGCTAACTATTCTTCTGTTCCACAATCTCTGCCAGTACTGTAATAACAAGACAGCCACTAAAAATATCTGAAAAAATAAACATAAATGATTTTAGGACCACAAACAGAACTGCAAATATCTTTACAGCAAATCAGTACAAAAGGCCATTCGCTTTATACTTACAGAAAAGTTACATAAATGAAAGTGCAGGTTACTGATTCAATTGTGGTCTTCCAAAAAAAGAAAAACAAATATAAATGAATCACAGTCCAGAATGCACTGTGGAAGAAAACATCCAGATTAAATCTTCATATTTTAGAATTGGGAAATCTTCTTGGAAAGATGTAAGCCTAGGTTCACACATATACAAGGATTGTTGCTTTTCCCGCACCGCACTGCAATCCGCTGTGGGAGTCAATACAGTTAATGACATCCCAAAAGCATTGCAAACGCAGTGCGGTTTGTCCGCACCGCATCGTATAGCACAAAACGACCATGTGATCCAGTTGCAGTGCAACTCCAAAAAGGTGGGGTTCCTGTGCGATTCACATGTGAGTTATAGTGTAAATGGAGACTAAAACTTAGCTTTAAACCAGGCTCCTTCAGAAAAAAATTAAAAGTCAGCAGCTACAAACACTGTAACTGCTGACTTTTCTTTTCCAATGTTTTTATTGAAATCAAATTTTAACAGATAACAGGGTTCACATTGATACAGGTTTCGTGTCAACAGTATTATTACGATAGTGAATCTCAAAGTAGCGTGAATGGCTCATTACATAACTGTGCTAAGGCACCTAAGACGCTTAACACACGTAGAAGATATTACAGTGAAATTCCCTGAGGAGGGACTGTCATGTAATGCAGTTCAATTTCCCAACTTGGGGTTATAACAGAAAACTTAGGTATTAGGTATACTCTAGGATTAATATACTGTAGAGCCCGATGTCATGCGTATGATAACCCCACTGTGGGGACAAAGTAATTGTTTGTATGTAGAAAGAAAAGAAGAGGGAAGGGGGAAAGAAAGAAGAGGAAGAAAAGAAAAGAGAAGAAGAAGTAGAGTGTGCAAACGATCTCCACGCTCCAAGCCGCTGACCCGCCCCTCACGGCGCCTGGAGGTACCTAATCCAAGGGTTCCAAACCCTTTCAAATCTATCTTGTTGGTCGCGAAGAATACTAGTTAATTTTTCATTTATCATGATCCAAGAAATTTTGTTTTTAACTAATGCCAAATTTATCAGGGGAGTTTTCCATGCTCGCGCTATGGTTATCTTGGCTGCTAGGAGGATAAAGAAGATAAGGGATCTGAGATGCCTGGGTAGTTCGCTCGAGAGATCAGAGAATAATGCCGTCTTAACGTTTTTAGGTATGTTCACTCCAGTCACTGAATAAACCAGATTAAAAAGTCTTATCCAAAATCTCTTGACCTTCGGACATGTCCACCAGGTGTGGAGCATTGTGCCCTCTTGGCCACACCTCCTGAAACAGAGAGGCGATGCGTCTGGGTAGATTTTGGTTATCCGTGTCGGAACTAGATACCATCGTGACAATACCTTATAGTTCGCCTCTACTAAAGAAGTGTTCAGAATTCCCCTGTGTACCATGGCTGACCATTTGGACCAAGTGTCCTCATCAATCGTCTCCCCTAGGTCCGCCTCCCAAGCTAATTGGTAGGGAAGTTTAGAGCCTTGGTCTGTTAGTAGAACGTATAACTCTGAAATACTACCTCGCGTTTCAGGCCCTCTTAGGCATTTATTTTCATAGGACGTTCTAGTGGTGATGTCCCCCTGGTCTCTGCATAGTGAATGTAAGTAATAAGTGATTTGGGAGAGTCGAAAGGACTCGGTCGGGGGCATATCTAGAGTGTCTCGGAAATAGGAGGGTTTTCTGATGCCCTTTTGATCTATAAAATGTGCTATCTTGTACAAGCCTTTATTAATCCACCAAGCAAACTGTTGTGGGTGTTGTCCCGGGGGAAAGTGCGGGTTCCCAAAAATGGGGGCAACTGGAGTATGTGGCGACCTAAGAGAGTATATTTTGCACATCCTATCCCAAAGGTTCAGTGAGTGAGATAGAGAGGGGCTCAGAATGGCTCTGCGTTCCTTAGAAGGTAGCCACATTAGAAGGTCCATAGGGAGAGGAGAGCTCGCTTGTGCCTCTAGGTTAACCCAATCAGGGCGATAAGACGTAGAATAAATTTGGTAAAGCTGTGCCAACTGGGCCGCTCTATAGTAACGTAAAAAGTGTGGAACCCCTAATCCACCCTGTCCCTTTGAGACATACAAGGAAGATCGAGCCACCCTGCAACCTCCCCGGCTCCAGATGAATTTGAAAGTTAATGATTGGAGTTTTTTAAAAAATGTTGTAGGAACTGAAATCGGAAGGGACCTAAAATAATAAAGAATTCTAGGAAGGGTTATCATTTTGACGGTACTTATCCTGCCCAGCCAAGAAAGACTATGGTTTTGCCAATTTTTTAAGTCCTCCATCGTGGAAGAGAGAAGAGGGGCGTAATTAGCCTTGTATAGGGTAGATATGTCTGGGGTGAGTTTTACACCTAGGTAGGGAAGGGCCTGTTTGCACCACCTAAATGGAAAAGAAGCGCGTACAGAGGTCAGGGTTGAGGTAGGTAGATTAATATCCATTGCCTCTGATTTAGACTGATTGACCCTCAGGCCTGATACCATTCCAAAGTCAAAAAGTAGTGAAGCCAAGTTAGGCAGGGTCGTAATAGGGTCTGTGATGAATAATAAAAGATCATCTGCAAATAATGCACACTTATGATCTCTGCCTCCACTGTATACACCATGTATATTAGGATCAGACCTGATGGCAATCGCCACTGTTTCTATAGCAACTATGAATAAGAGTGGTGAAAGGGGACAGCCTTGCCTGGTTCCTGTTCTAATTTGTAGCAGATCTGATTTATGGCCAAAAGCTACAATGTTAGCTGAGGGGGTAGAGTACAGTACAGATAATAGAGAAAGGAATTTAGATCCAAAATTCCACTTTCTCAAAATGTGAAACAAAAAAGGCCAAGAAAGGGAATCAAAGGCCTTATGAAGGTCTAATGACAACAACATTCCCCGTCTGGTTCCTAAGCCATCCCAATCCGAGTGGAGCAAAGATATAATGTCTACGGCCCTGCGAATTTGATCTGCCGCCTGTCGCCCCGGGACAAAGCCCACCTGATCTATATGGACATATTTTGCTAGGAAGGTATTAAGTCTATTAGCGTAGATTTTGGTTAATAATTTCAGATCCACATTAATAAGTGATATAGGGCGATAATTTGTCACCTCACTGTGGTCTTTGTCAGGCTTTGGTAGTAGGCAGATATTGGCTCTGTTTAGGTCTCCCCCCAAGTGAGCCCCATCACGCAGGGCCATGAAAAATTCCAATAAGTGGGGTGCTAATATTTGGGCAAATTTCTTATAGTAAGAGGCGGAGAACCCGTCTGGACCTGGAGTTTTTGAGGCATGAGCTTGTTTTATTGCCAACATTACCTCTTCTAAAGTAATGGCCTCATCCATTATTTCCTTGTGTGAGTCAGAGAGGGATGGGAGAGGCAGGTCTTTAATGAAGTCATCTATAGCACCGGGTTGTAAATTCTCCGGCTCTTTATATAAGGAGGTAAAATAAGAATGGAAAAGATCTAGTATCTTTTGCGGATTTTGTGTAAGGGACCCGTCAGGCTGTCTAATCTTTGGGACTGTCCTGCGACGAGGCCTGGGAGTCAGTCTGCGTGCTAACAGTGTTCCCGGTTTATCTGTTTGGGTATAAAATTTTGCCTGTGTCCATCGAAGGTTTTTTTCTGCCCTGGTTGTTAAACAAAGGTTTAGGTCCAATCTAGCCGAGTCAATCTGAGTCCTTAGATCCAGGTCAGGATTATTTTTGTGTCGGGTTACCAGGTTGGACAGCTCGCGATCCTTTTGACTAATTATTGAATCAGAGGTTTTCTTCAGCCTTGAGGCCGTCTGAATGAAATATCCCCTGATAGTTGCTTTATGTGCCGCCCAAGTATTCACTACGGAAGTGTCCATAGGGTCATTCTGAGCAAAATACTCTGTGATCTTTTGTTCGATATCAAAACAGATTGAGGGATTACTGAGTAAAGAGTCATTCAATCTCCAAGGGGCCGGACCTGAATAACATTGTAAGGAGTCACAAGCTGTCCAAACTGCTGAGTGGTCAGACCACGTTACATCTATTATTTTACTGGTGTGGAATACGGGGACTGCCGGTGAAACCGTGAAAAAATGATCTATTCTAGAATAGGTGTTATGGACGTGTGAGTAAAAGGTGTAGTCTTTCTTGGATGGATTAAGTTCCCGCCATATATCAATTAGATTATGATAGTGTAACATTTTGGCCAGCTTAAAGCCGATTTTTGGGAAATGGCTCCGGGGAGTTGAGAGTCGCCTCGTCTTATCAAGTATGGAGTCTAGGGCCACATTGGAGTCACCCCCGAACAGGACTGTGCCCTGTAGTTCCGGGGTCGTTTTGTGTAAAAGTTTCCGAAAGAAGGGCAATTGCCGCGAGTTCGGAGCATAATAAGAGATTAAAGAAACTAAATTGCCCTCCAGATGACCCACCACCATGAGGTAACGGCCCTCTGGATCAGCCACAAGCCTCTCCAATGAGAAGGTCACTCGCTTAGAAAAACAAATGGCCACCCCTCCAGTTTTCCCGGGTCCGTTCGCTAAGTAGAATTGGGGGTAATAATGGTGTAAGAAAGTAGGGTTATAAGTTGGAGAGAAGTGCGTTTCTTGAAGAAATAGCACATCGGCCCTAAGTGATTTATAATATTGGAAGGCCATTCTGCGCTTAACTGGCGCATTCAGGCCCTGTACATTATGGGAAATAAATCCAAAGGGGTGACTCTTATTAGTGGTTGCCATGATACACAAGGGAAAAAAGGTTATCACTTACCAGTTCCCAGAAAGTCACGAGGCATCCCTCCTCGAGAGATGGAGTCAACGGGGCGGCCAGGGCCCGGAGCCGTGGGATCGCAGCGAAGTGGAAAAGAAATACAGGAAAATTAGTGGAAAAATTAGTGTAACTGCTGACTTTTAATATAAGGACACTTACATGTCCACAAATCCAGCAGTGTCTTCACCCGAGCCAATTTTTCTATCGGCTCTCGGGTGCTGCCGCCGCCATCCCAGCTAAGTGAAGTGCGCTGTGCTTTGTGAAAGGCCCAGCGGAAAGGGAAGGAGGAGGGGGCTGAACTGTCAAAACCAGGTACCGGCTCCTCTCTCCCCCCAAAAGATGCCTAATGTGGCAGCGGAGGCGGGGAGGAGGCAAACAAGCGGAGCTTTCCCTTTTGGGTGGAGCTTTGCTTTAAGACTGAGCAGTTAAAGCAGCCGGTATCAGGCAATCAACAACTGCCCAATCAAATCCTTCTGGAAAATGGCAGTTTGCCATTGTGGGCTTGCCAGTCATATGGCTCAGAGAGTCTATAACAGTGGTCGCCGACCTTTCAGACCTCACAAACCACTAAACTCACCATTTTGAATCACGTGGACCACTAACATGAATTTTACATGTCTTATACACACAATGCTCTGGCTCCCCCCCCCCCAGTTTTTTGCATCACAGTGCTGCCTAACACAGACTCATCATTGGATCTCACCTCCTTATCCAGCTCTGTGCTCCCTCCCACAGTCTGTAAACAGCACTGCCATTGGAAGTCCCCTCCTTTACCTGGTTCACAGGAGCTAGAACTATAGAGGAGGCATCGAGTATCAATGCACAACATTGGGCAAAATACATCCACCACAATTTTGATTTGCTGCAGAACCCCTGCGGACCACTAAAATTGTATCTAAATTTTGCTATGAGGGACTATAGTTAGATACAAAAAAAAAACAATACCCAGAGTTTTATAGACCAGCAGTCACCAACCAGTGGTCCCTGCAACCTTTCTCTTTGATCCCTGACACTGTCAACTGGAACTGTGGATAGACATAGAAGAGCAGCAGTGCAGGGAATTCATTTTAGCCTTCATTCTCCAGATAGCTACTCAGTAGCTCACCAGTATTTCTCTGCATCAACTAATCTGTGCCCAAATATAAAATGTTAAGACTTTGGTGTAAATTAAAACATGTGGCAGGTCGAGCCCATGCCACTGTTTAAAATGGCAATCCGGGCCAGGTTTTCTGGCAAATAAACTCACTAATGATGCAGGTGTGTGCTGCATTCATACGAGAGCCAGAGTTAGAGGTCAGTAGCTCCCAAGGGGGTCAGTGTGTGAAGGGAGCTGTGAGGTGCACGTCGCACCGTACTGTCCAGGTGAAGACAGACAAAGGCCCGAGCTTGTGAGGATGTAGCAGCAGCGAGCTACAGGAGAAACAGTCAGGCTGATAATGGTACAGCATTTTGTGCACGAGTCCATGACGGTCTGGAGGACCAAGGCATGAGGCCCGAGCAGTGAAGCTGCAAAAACAGCCACAAGGCTGAATTTTATGTTTTGTTGCATTGATGGTGAGAACCCCCTGCGTGGGAAGACTTCCATGTGAACTTTTTTGTTATTTTCAAATAAAAGTGGGCAGAAAAGGCTCTGAAACATACTTCTGGCGTGGAGTAAACTCACTGTTTGGTATTACCAATGAGCTACAAATTCCCCAACTTATCACTATAGCTTTCTCACCCCCTTTTTGTACAGCGACTGCTGAACTTTGTGGTTTAGTCGTCAGTAAACAAACAAACAAAAAAAAAAATATCTATCTATCTATCTATCTATCTATCTATCTATCTATCTATCTATCTATCTATCTATCTATCTATCTATCTACCTATCTATCTATCTAGATATATAAATAACATTTTTATGTTAGTGTTCCTATGTACAATTAATCTATAATTGAATACAAACTCCTTTAACCACTTGAAGAAAAGGCCTATTTCTGACAATTGTCGCTTACAAGTTAAAATCAGTATTTTTTTGCTAGAAAATTACTTAGAACCACTAAACATTATATATATATATTTTTTAACAGAGACCCTAGAGAATAAAATGGTGGTTATTGCAATATTTTATGTCACATTGTATTTGCACAGCGGTCTTTTAAACGCATTTTTTTGGGGGGGAAAAAATACACTTCAATTAATAAAAAAAAAAAACTAAACAGTTAAGTTAGCCCAATTTTTTGGATAATGTGAAAGATAATGTTACACCGAGTAAATAGGTACCTAACATGACATGCTTTGAAATTGCGCACACTCCTGGAAAGGCAAAAACTACGGTACTTAAAAATCTCCATAGGCAAGGCTTTAAAAAATTTTAACAGTTACCCGTTTAGAGTTACAAAGGAGGTTTTGTGCTAGAGTTATTGCTCTAGCTCTAAAGGGGTTGTAAAGGTAAAATTATTTTTTTTTAAAAATAACAAACATATCATACATAGCTCCCTCGCATGGTGGTGAGTGCTTGCGGGCGCGCTCCCGTGATACAGCCGGCGGCTATAGCCGCTCGCTGTATCACTCGGCCCCGCCCCCGGCGCGCCGCGTCATCGGATGTGATTGACAGCAGCGCGAGCCAATGGCTGCGCTGCTTTCAATCCATCCACTGCAGCCAATCAGCGACCAGGCTGAGCTGCAGTGGAGATGACGAGAACGAGCAGCGAAGATTCGAGGCGTCAGGTAAGTAAAACGGGGGGGCTGGGGGCGGCGGTAATGCATAGAATGCATTAAGGTGATAAACTTTTTACCTTTACAACCCCTTAATGATCGTGGAGATACCTCACATGTGTGGTTTGAACACTGTTTACATTTGCAGGCGTAACTTACGTATGCGTTTACTTTGGCATGCAAGCACGGAGGGATGGGGCGCTTATTTTTTTCTTCTTCATTTTTTTTTTTTTTTTTTACATTGTCCCTTTAACTTTTTTTTTTTTTTTTATATAACTTTTATTGCTGTCACAAGGAATTTAAACTTTTATTGCTTATAGTCTTGTGTCAGGTATTTTTTTGGAGGGATCTGGGGTCTATAAGATTCCAAATCCCTCCTTTGCACTTAAAAGCATTCAAAACGCCAAGGTTGGCTGTTTTGAATACTGATTTTTTTTTTTAAAATCTAACGCCTTTAACCACTTAAGGACCAGCCTCCTTTTGGAATTTAGGTGTTTACATGTTTAAAACAGGTTTTTTTGCTAGAAAATTACTTAGAACCCCCAAACATTCTATATGTTTTTTTTCTAAAACCCTAGAGAATAAAATGGCGGTCACTGCAATACTTTTTTTCACACCGTATTTGCGCAGTGGTCTTACAAGCGCGCTTTTTTTGGAAAAAATTCACTTTTTTGAAAAAAAAAAAATAAAACAACAGTAAAGTTAGCCCAAATTTTTTACATTGTGAAAGATAATGTTACGCCGAGTAAATTGATACCCAACATGTCACGCTTCAAAATTGCGCCCGCTCGTGGAATGGCGTCAAACTTTTACCCTCAAAAATCTCCATAGGCGACATTTAAAAAATTCAACAGGTTGCATGTTTTGCATTACAGAGGAGGTCTAGGGCTAGAATTATTGCTCTCACTCTAACAATTGTGGCGATGCCTCACATGTGTGGTTTGACCACCGTTTTCATATTCAGGCGCTACTCAGGTATGCGTTTGCTTCTGCGCGCGAGTTCGTCGGGGCAGGGGTTTTAAAAAAAACAAAACATTTTTTATTTTTATTATTTACTTTACATTATTTTATTTATTTTTACAATTTTTTTTTTTTTTTAATTGTGTCACTTTTATTCCTATTACAAGGAATATAAACATCCCTTGTAATAGAAAAAAGCATGACAGGACCTCTTAAATATGAGATCTGGGTTCAAAAAGACCTCAGATCTCATATTTACACTAAAACGCAACTAAAAAAAAAAAAAAAAAAGTCATTTAAAAAATGACATTGAAAAAAATGTGCCTTTAAGACGTTAAGACGTATGGGTGGAAGTGACGTTTTGACGACGCTTCCGCCCAGCAGTGTCATGGAAACGAGTGGGCGCCATCTTAGCCTCACTCGTCTCCAGGCACAGCACTGAGAAGGACGCAATTGCCTCTGCCACTACCGACGTCTCCGGTAAGCGGTGGAGGGCACCGGATCGCGCCGGGAGGGGGGTGGCCCTCTCCCGCCACCGATAAAAGTGATTTTGCGGCGAATCCGCCACAGAGACCACTTTTATCTGAAAGCCGACTGCCGCACGAAAACGGGGATACCGGGGTTATGGCAGCTAGCTGCTGCCATAACAACGATATGAGCCGCCAAACTTTGGACGTAAATCGGTCTGCGGCGGTCGGCAAGTGGTTAAGGCTCCAGTAAACCGGAAATGACATTGCTTCTGGGTTTCTAGGTCCATGACCAGATCAAAGCCAATTATGGCTTTGTTCGGGTCTCCGGGCCAAGCCGGCTGGTCGCTCAGGCCTCCCAGTGGTACGGGAGAGCCCGAGCAGAGCGATGCAAGGCGGCAGGAGGGGGGGCATCCACTCCCGCTGCTTGTGATAGCAATCAAGTGGCTGCTTAGATGAAAAAACGGTACCGAGGTGATGCAGATGTACTTGCAGATTTAGATACACTAACAAATTTAAGCTGAAGTCCAGCTAACACTTTATATGCTGTTACAACAAACAGTTTTGTTCCTTTTGAGAAAAAGGTTTTACATAAATAAATAAAAGCTGATCATTGTAAACACTCCTGTCAGTGTTAAATGGTTTGTCTCATCCCTATAACTGCTACATCTGCAGTAGAACTTGTGCTTTTGAAAAACAACAGACTTACTGGCCAGATCACCAGGTAAATATAAAAGAAAGCAAGCCTAAAAAAGAAAACTAAAGCAGCCATCACATCTAAGAATTGGTAAGCTGGAATAAAATAAATGTTTGCTTTTGGTTTTAATACAGTTTTAACAACTTGCTTACCAGGCCAATTCTGACATTTCTGTCATAAGTGTAAAAATCTGTATTTTTTGTTAGAAAATTATGAGGCCCTGGAGAATAAAATTGTGGGTGTTACAATTTTTTATATCATATGGCATTTGCGCAGCAGTTTAAAAAAAACAAAAAAAACTCTTTAATGAATTTTAGTAAACACAAAAATAAAGCGAATACCCAATTTTTGGATAAAATATAAATAGATGATGTTACACCGAGTAAGGGTCCGTGAGACCCCAGATCTCTCTTCTGGCCTCCAAAGCAGCAGATCAAAATGAGATCAGTTTAATCTGCTGCTTCACAAGCCAGCAACAGCTTGTAAACAGACAAACCGAAACCGGAAGTGACTAAATCCTCATTGCTTCTAGTTTTTGACGTCACACAGTGGGAAGAACAATTTCCCTTCCTCTCAGTGTGTCTGAGGAAGCTGATGCCTCCCCGATAACTTGGGAAAGCCTGGAAAAGCAAGTGGCGGCTGGAAGGGGGGACTTTTTTCTGCCACCTGGAAAAGTAACCCAGCGGCTGTTTAGCTTCTAGGATTACTTCTACCTAAAAGAGGATCGCCCAATGTAAAAAATGATATCAGGATCATGGCTGATCCTGGTATAACCACCTCAATATCATGATGTATATGTACTTATGGCGGTATTGAGGTGGTTAAATGTTGGCTTTTTTTTTTTTTTAAGAACTACTAACCCTAAATATCAACACTTTTAAGCTGAGAAGATATTTGGATTTTTTTTATTGGGATTTTATTGGGATTTTTCAGCCTCAGGAATACTGTGCTTGGCATACATTGTTAACATCAAAGCGCTAAACAGCATGATTAGAAGCTCTGTAAGTAATAAATCTACTCACTGATTGGGGATGGGGGATGCATAGGAGATCTGTGACTAACAGCATGATCACAAAGCATGTTCCTGTACATCTGATATCAACTATTCTGCAATGGAGACATCAGACAACCTTCCCAGTGGTCCCCCTTCCCACCCTCGGGCCCCATAACAGCTGTGTTGAGGACAATAACACCAAGGTATAGCCTAAGCCTGTATTATGTAACTGCACATACAACCCCGTTATCAGATGTCTCTGTTCACTGTCATCTCCCAATGTGCTCCTTGCCCTGTACTGCACAGATGTACAAAACAAAATACAGGTCCAGTGACAATATAACCTACCATCATATTAACAATAACGAAAGCAGGATAGAGATTGGCCATTTAACTGTTTTCCTAGGTGTTTATATTGAGAATAGAAGTTGGTTTCTGGGAAGAATTCGGTAGAGATAACAAGCAGTCACATCTGTTCTCCATTCTACATATTGGGAAGATCTGGTGGAGGGGAGGCATGTGGTCTGAACAGATGTAAAATCATGCCTTGAACAGGCAGACATAGATGTTTCTCAAGTAGCAGGTTAGACAAGTGTACTGAATTACTATGGACACTGAATAAATACAGCCAACGAATGACTTGGGAATAAATTACATAAACAGGTAGTGTTAAACATCCAAATGTTTATTTTGCTTTCTACACTTGGGATCTGGGCATTTCTGGAATTTCTAAAGATGATGTATAATAATGCTATTCACCTGGATACCAATGAAACAGATTTTATGAGTATGAGGGCATAGAAAACATGACTGGATGTTTCCTTGGATGTTAAAGAGTCAGCCCAAAATGTATGGACTGCATCACCTGCTAGCTTACAGTCTTCCAGTTTAATTTGCTTTAATATAAAATAAATAAAATATCAGAGTGGGACTCCAGAGCATGCGAATGGAGCTAGGAGATCTCACTTCAAAAGTCCTTCAAGAGTCCTTCAGAGATATACAGTATCAATATGTATTCTGATATTGATGTAAAAAACCCCAATAAGCGTATATTGAATGGTTTGCGCAAAACTTATAGCGTATACAAACTGGGGGATATTATTTTTTTTCGTTTTTTTTTTTTAACGGTAATGGCGGCGATCAGCGACTTATAGCAGGACTGTGATATTGCGGCAGACAAATTGGACACCTGACACTTTTTGGGGACCAGTGACACCAATACGGCATTCAGTGCTAAAAAATATGCACTGTCACTGTACTAATGACACTGGCAGGGAAGGGGTTACCATCAGGGGCGATCAAAGGGTTAACTGTGTTCCCTGGGAGTGCTTTCTAACTGTGTGGGCGGTGGTTGTACTGTGAGAAGGCAGAGATCTACGTTTCTGCTTAGCAGCAACACAAGATCACTGCCTTCCCTTGTCACAGAACGGCAGGCTGCCTTGTTTACATAGGCAGACCGCGGTTCTGCCTGTTTCCCAAGCGATCGGTGGGTCCCGGCGGGCATCGCGTCCACCGGACCCACTGATTGGCTCCTGTCACAGGGGGAGTGGGTCACCGGTGGCGTGTGTGCCCCAGACCAGAAAGTGCCAGATCACTTACCTAGTACATGCTCTTGTGTAGAGCGGCTGCCCTGCGGCAGTATATCTGCGTGGGGCGGTTGTTCGATTCCCCCATCAACACAGTCACTGTTGATAAGGGCAGTCAGTCCTATGGAGCTTTTGTATTCTGACAGCGGGAGGTTTTCCAGCCGTTAGAATACAATGATCACTGTCGGCTGCTATAGATGCCGGCAGTGTTCGCATTAAAAAGAAAAAAACAGACAGGCTGGTTGGGTCGATTAAGCAATCAACTATGCCCATACTGTATATGGATAGAAATTCGGTCAGTTCCTGCTGAACCGGCCTAATTCCAATCCATCTATGGCCATCTTTACAGTAAAAAAAAGAATACGCATGCCTCTTGTATTTAAACAATATCTGCTTATCCCGTAGTTCAGAGTGAGAAAGAGTTGGAACCTATGTCAGATTTATACTGCTGTCTGCATGTCCACTGAGAGATTTGACCTCATTTCTTTTGTGGTAAATGGGATAAGAACGGGGTGGAATCTCTAAAAACATAGACACAGGCAGTAATCAATTTTAT
Source organism: Aquarana catesbeiana (assembly GCF_042186555.1). Classification (NCBI taxonomy): domain Eukaryota; kingdom Metazoa; phylum Chordata; class Amphibia; order Anura; family Ranidae; genus Aquarana; species Aquarana catesbeiana. The sequence continues at coordinate 826,661,353 of NC_133324.1, read as the reverse complement.
TACCCTGGGAAAAGATAGGAACTCAGTCAGATCATTATTGAAGGAGACAGGAAGTGAGGGCCAATCTCTGCAAAGGTGACATTTAACAGTTGCTCAGGATTTTTTTTAACCTTTGACCATATGTTTAATCACTGGTGCTAAGTCTGATGACATTTTAAGATATTTGCCATACCTCCCAACATTTTGAGATGGGAATGACACCTACTAGCTTTTAAAATTTACAAATGCAGCAATTTAGAAAATTGGATGAAAGGTTTAGCACTGGGAAAGACTTTTTGAACAATAAATAGTGCATTTTATATACAACTATATAGATCAGACCAGAATGAGAGACAAATGAGGAGGAATGAGGGACAGAGGGACATTGCTCCAAATCAGGGACAGTCCCTCGAAATCAGGGACAGTTGGGAGCTATGTATTTGCAGGAAATAAAAGTGGTTCCTGACTGCTACTAAATATCAATTTTGCATCCTTTACATTCTTTACTATAAATTGAAAAGCGTGCTTTCATTAGGCTTTTCAGGGTTATGTTTGTTGCCAAGACACACTGGACAGGAAGCCCACCTGTCTAAATAGAAAAACGTGTTTTATTGAGGTTCTGGGGGCTATAAACAGAAGCACAGTTACTTCTATCTAAATGTATACCATGTCCGTAAGTGCCAAATATCTGTATACGTATAGTAAGTTTTCCCAAAGAGACCACTTAATAGTCAATTGTAGATTATATTCGTTTCTAGATGTTTTCAATGTATCTTCAGACACCTCACAGAGCTATAAACCTAAATATTTTTCCCAAACCAGTTGAAATGAATATTAAGAGTTACCCTACAGTTGCCACAAATACATGTGATGTGTAGACAATAAATTTACTCAGTATTAGTGACACCATGGGGCTGATTTACTAAGAATAATGCGCTGCGCTAGTTCATACCTTAATTGGTGCGCTGGAAAAGTCATTAACCGAACGTACAAACTGGCGCACTTTGAAGCGCAAAATGATAATAAATATGTAAACTGCAACTGGTGCTAGGGTACCTGCGGTTTTCTCGTTGATAATAGCGCACGCCCAATACAATTGGTACATTTTATCTTATTGGATGTGTCTTGTTAGGCAATTAGCAGGTGTTCTTAGTTAACTAACCCTTTTGATGCTAATCTCATTCCTACTTCTAATATGTCTTTGAAATGTGTTTTTTTTCTATTTTTACCCAAATCTTTCAATACATTACAAAGAACAGAGAAGTGTTTCTAAACCTAATAAATTAATATTTTCAGATCTTTAAAGGTGACCATACACTGCAATCAGTTAGATCTTAAAAATTAGATTTCGTGCAAGAGCCTGTTTGATTTACTATAATTTGAATTAATTGTTCAAGTGCGTCTTCCTATTACCTATTTTGCCGAAATATCGAGTTGTACAGAGATTGGCCAATCAGATTGCACAGTGCATGACCATCTTAGGTGCCAAATTTGGAATGTACAGTAGATGTGCCATGACCCACTTGTATTTTCCAAACGATATTTCTTAGGCATTATACAGGGCACATGAGAAACCATCTTTTTTCAAGACTAGAGTGATTAGGAATCTTCAAAGTACGGCTCTCCAGCTGTTGCAGATCTACACATTCCATGAGGCATTATAAAACTCTGACATTCACAGACATGACTAGGCATGATAGGAATTGTAGTTCCTGGAGGGCCGTAGTTTGAAGACCCCTATGCTAGACCATTATTATGCCTCTAGAACTGGGAGTGGGGAATCTACCCAACTTCTCAATTGTTTTAGTTTTAGTCGTATTTTAGTCGACTAAAATAGTATTCATTTAGTCGACTAAAATGTTTTAGTCGACAAAATTAACACTGTCAGGGACTTTGATTTTTTTTCCTGTGCCTTTTGGTGTGTGAAATGCATTTGGGTTGGACCCAACTTCTCTCTGCTGGTGGACACAAGAACCTACCTCTATAAATTTATATTTGGACAGCACAGTGGTATAGTGGTTAGCACTTTCACCTAGCAGCAAAAAGGGTTGCTGGTTTGAATCCCGCCTGTGACACCATTTGCCTGGAGTTTCCATGTTCTCCCTGTGCCTGCATGAGTTTCCTCCAAGTACTCCGGTTTCCTCCCACACTCTAAAAACATGCTGGTAGGTAAATCGGATCCTGTCTAAATTGGCCCTAATATGTATGAATGTGTGTTAGGGACCCACACAAACATAACCCCATGTTAAAAAAATAATAATAATTTTCTTAATTTGCAAATAAGGATCATCTCTTCCTCAGAGAACAGTGAGCGGGGCATGGTGGTGGGAAGAAATTAGCAGCAGTGCAAACAACTTCCTGGAGGGGCGTGATGTCAATCCTGTGTGCTGTCCACCACTTCCAGGAACCAGATATGTGCCACAGGCACATACCTCCACGCATACAGCAGTTGGGCATCTCACATACACAGCGGTCGCGCATCTAGCTGCAGGAACCCAATTTTTAGCGAAATTAATAGTAAAGCAGATGCAGATTTCCAGGACTGGACATCCCCCAGGCACAATATTTTTTTTCAGAAAAGGGACACAAAGCCCAACCATAAAAAGACAAGCAGGGGTTCTAACACTCACTTGGTTTCCCTCAAATGCCCACAATTAGAATAGGATTGTCTTGAGCTAGGTTTTAGCTCAGTGCTCTAAATCAGTGCTTCTCAACCCTGTCCTCGAGGAAAATTGAATATTTACCTCTCTGTAATTTTCCTCTCCTGGTGCCTATCCATGGCAGCATATGCACAATCCATGCATATGCTATCACGAAGGCTCCAGGAAAGTAACTTTTAGACAAATCACACCTTTTTTTGTTTTGCCATGCCATTCAGCCTAGTTAAGCTGCAGCTGGGAAATCTGTTGCATGAAAATTAACATAAAAATTTGCTACAAATTTCATTGGCCAACAAAACAGGACTTGGAAAAGAGCAAGGAAAGCATAAAACACATATATGTGAATTTGAGACACTAACAGACAAACCCCCCCTCCCCCCCAGGGGGGCAAACGAAGAGCCTAACATGGGCAAAAGTTAAAAAAATACCATTGCAGTCTATGGGAACTGACTTGGTAATTTTGCTAATCCCCACTTGGCTGGTTTATCGTCTAGTTATTGGCCTTAAAATGTGTATGGGAGCCCAGGTCCCATCCTGAGGGACATATATCAATGTCACCAATTTGGACAACCCCAAAAATGAAACAGGGAAAAGTGCCTTTAAAAATGCAAAATTGCTTAAAATCTAGTAACTTGAGGGGGCTTACTCTGCCTGTAAAGTGGTGCATCTGTAGCATGTATCCAAAATGCTGCTTCAAAGATGTACGGCTTTGGAGAAAACTTACAAATCTATACTGCAGCTGCAAGATTTTAACCCAAAACAAAAAGTAGCCTGTCCCCCCAATACATGCAAGGCCATTTGGGTATGTTAAGGCTTAAAATGAGAAGCCCCACGTGAAAAATACCACCCCAAACTAAAAAAATATTGTGCCCCTCCCACACACTAACAAACCCCAAGCCAAACACACAGCAAGCCAGCCCATGAAAGGGGGGTGGATGCTTGGGGGCAGGAGGGGCTCTGGCACCCCAAAAGTCTACCACCTTGTTCCTATATTCAGGGGGACAAGGGCCTATTCCACACAACCCTAGGGTGGGGTTGTGGGGGGCTGCAGACAGGGGGCTTTACAGAATGTGGAAAACCACTTTAAACTGGTGTTTACATGGTGCTTTGTGGTTGGTATTGGGCTGAGCACAACATGCTCCAAAGGCAGCCAGCTATGTTGAGTGCATGTGGCCTTGTATGGTTCAGGAGGGGGTTGGGCGATTGCACTTCTTGCCCCTTTCCTAGCTGGCCCTGTTGTATGCTCAGAAAAAGGATGTGGTTAGGATTGGTGAAGGCAGCTCACAACCTTTTGAGAATTATTATTATTATTATTATACACAATTTATATAGCACCAACAGTTTACGCAGCGCTTTACAATGTATAGGGGGACAACACAATTACAGTACAGTTCAATACAAAAGGTACAAGAGGTCCCTGCTCGTAGAGCTTACATTCTAAAGGGAGGGGTGGTGGTACAAAAGGTAATAGCTGCAGAGAATGATTTGATGGGGGTGGCTTGGGGACAGTTGTTAGGAGGGTGTGGGATAGGCTTCCCTGAATAAATGAGTTTTCAGGGATCTCCTAAAGGTGGACAGGGTAGGGGTTGATTGGACATACTGGGGCAGGGAGTTCCAGAGGATGGGAGAGGCTCTGGAGAAGTTCTGAAGGCGAGCATGGGAGGAGGTAACAAGGGAGCTAGAGAGCAGGAGGTCCTGGGAGGAGCGGAGGGGACGATTTGGGTGATATCTGCAGATGAGGTTGGTGATGTAGCTGGGGGCGATGTTGTGAATGGCCTTGTATGTTATGGTTAGCATTTTGAATTTTACACGGTGGGGGAGGGGAAGCCAATGAAGAGATTGGCGGAGAGGGGCGGCAGTCACGGATCGATTAGTGAGGTGTATTAGTCTAGCAGCAGCATTCATAATAGACTGAAGGGGGAATAGCCTGCTTAAGGGTAGGCCATTAAGGAGAGAGTTGCAGTAGTCAAGGTGGGAAATAATCAAGGAGTGAATAAGTTGCTTTGTGGTGTCATTAGTCAGGAAGGGTTGAATTCTGGAGATGTTGCGGAGGTTAAGGCGGCAGGATTTAGCCAGTGATTGGATATGGGGGCTGAAGGAGAGATCAGAGTCAAGGATTACACCCAGGACCCTGGCATGTGTGGAGGGACCAATGGTTGTGTTGTTGATATTAATGGTGAAGTCACAGGGGGGGAGGGGGGACCATGAAGGAGGAAATATAACAAGCTCAGTTTTAGAAAGATTAAGTTTGAGGAAGTGGTGTGACATCCATACCGATATGTCATTGAGTACGTTTAAGAATGGAGTGGAGTGTGGAGTTCCCCTTTAAAAGCAAAAGTTAGCCCATGGAAATCCAAAGACTTATGCCCCGTACACACGGTCGGATTTTCCGACGGAAAATGTGTGATAGGACCTTGTTGTCGGAAATTCCGACCGTGTGTGGGCTCCATCACACATTTTCCATCGGATTTTCCGACACACAAAGTTTGAGAGCAGGATATAAAATTTTCCGACAACAAAATCCGTTGTCGGAAATTCCGATCGTGTGTACACAAATCCGACGGACAAAGTGCCACGCATGCTCAGAATAAATAAAGAGATGAAAGCTATTGGCCACTGCCCTGTTTATAGTCCCGACGTACGTGTTTTACGTCACCGCGTTTAGAACGATCGGATTTTCCAACAACTTTGTGTGACCGTGTGTATGCAAGACAAGTTTGAGCCAACATCCGTCGGAAAAAATCCTAGGATTTTGTTGTCGGAATGTCCGAACAAAGTCCGATCGTGTGTACGGAGCATAACAGTGGGGAGACAAGAACATTGGAGAATGGAGAGTGGAGTTCCTCTTTAAAAGCAAAAGCTAGCCCAAGGAAATCATATGCATTAGAGGGGGAAGGTTAAATGCCCTTTTAGGACGAGCTAGAGGAGCGAGAGTCTTTTTACATAATTTTAACAAGGTGCAGGTCACATGATGGCAACGTAACATGCTAATATGACCTATGTGCAAATCTCCTTAAACAAATAGATAAAGGTGAACCAGCGTTCAAGTTTAGAGGTGAGTTGCTTGACATTTACTAAGATTTTAGCCGTGCAGTGAACAAACGCATTTGAACAAGCGCAAGAGCCGCTTGCGCATTTGCAGTGCTTACACTGATCTCACGCAGTTCTAAACGTACTTGCAGGCACAACAGGCTTTCTCATTCTCAAAGTTGCTTTCTCATTCTATTTTGGGCATATTTGTTACCTGGGCAGTTGTTACTAAACTTCCTCACATCACCCCATAATATTGGCACATCCATCTTCTGTTAATATTGAATTGAAGAAGCCATGCGCCATGTCCATAGTGGCGCACAGATTGCATTCTCCCGTGCGCCAAGAACACTATAGTAAATGGGGGATTCGCGCTCTGTTCCCGGCGCACCGTTTCATAAATATGAAAATGTGCATTGCGCCTTGCAGTGTGCCTCTACTGATGGCGCACGGCTTTCGTAAATCAGCCCCCATGCCCCATGTCAGTTTTAGCCATTTGGTAGCAGTATTAGTTGTCCCTTTGCTGAGTTACTTCTTTTTACAGTCTAATCTGTCTATCTGAATACACAAAGACATAAAAACATTGAATTCATGAGTAAAAAAATGTGTTCCAGATTTTCATCATCACTAAAATATCAGGAAGCCAAGTGACTGGTAACAACATTGGCATTTTCAACCCCTCACTGTCTACATCCAACTTTCTGTTAACTTGTACAATCAAACTGAAGGAATAAACTAAGGGTTCATGCACCTGGGCATGAAAAAAGCAGCATTTTAGTTCATTCAGAACTTTTGTAATGGATGTGAATGCAGCTGTATAGTTTTCTATGGGCCCAAGCACACAGCCACATAATGAGCAGCAAACATGCTGCATTCAGATCTATAAAAAAAAAAAGGAAAAATCTACCAAGTCTGCCTTTAGGGTTCTGCGTAAGGACTGAATTTTTATGCTGCACACATTGAAAATGCTAACGATAATGTTCACATGCATACAGCACAAGTGCAAGAGCCGCCTTCATCCTAGCAACAGGACAATAGGGAGCTTCCCTCAGAAATTGTCTGCATCCTAGCAACAAAAGGCCATTTATGCTGTAATACTATATGTTGCTCAACTGTTACATGAGTACAGAGCACGTCTCACGCAGGATCTTGCTGCCAATGTTTGCCAGCGTGATTCTGCATACTAGCTGTAATATTTTCATCCAGTCATATGCAGGTGCCCTTAGGGTTTATTGACAGGTGAATTAACATGCATTCCTTCTAAACCTTCACTGTGAAGAAAACATTTTTCTAAACCTCACCATAAAATAGTTGGACTAAGACTAGTTTAGAGGTACAAAGTGTCTGTATAGTTAGGATCATGCAAATATTAACCAGTTCATACCTTCAAAAAAAAATTCTAGAGATCCTTTAACCACTTAAGGACCAAGCCTATTTTTCAAACTTGTTGTTACAAGTTAAAATCATTTTTTTTTTTTTGCTAGAAAATTACGCCCAAACATTATATATTTTTTTCTAATACCCTAGAGAATAAAATAGCGGTCGTTGCAAGCGCACTTTTTTTGGAAAAAAAAACTTTTTTTAATTAAAAAATAAGACAACAGGAAAGTTAGCCCATTTTTTTTATATTGTGAAAGATGATCTTACGCTAAATAAATTGATACCCAACATGTCACGCTTCAAAGTTGCGCCCGCTCTGGAATGGAGACAAACTTTTACCCTTAAAGATTTCCATATACAACATTTAAAAATTCTACGGGTTGCATGTTTTGAGTTACAGAGGAGGTCTAGAATTATTGCTCTCATTCTAACGATCGCGGAGATACCTCACATGTGTGGTTTGAACACCTTTTTCATATGCGGGAGCTACTCACGTATGCGTTTGCTTCTGCACGCAAGCTCGGAGGGACGGGCGCATTTAAAAACATTTTTTTCTTATTTATTTTACCTTTAATTTTTTATTTTTACACTGTTCTTTTAAAAAAAAATTGTGTCACTTTTATGCCTATTACAAAAAATGTAAACATCCCTTGTAATAGAAAAAAAGCATGACAGGACCTCTTAAATATGAGATCTGAAGACCTCAGATCTAATATTTACACTAAAATGCAAGAAAAAAAAACAAACAAAAGTCATTTGAAAAAAATAAATAATAAATGTCCCTTTAAGAGCTATGGGCGGAAGTGACGTTTTGACGTCTCTTCCGCCCTGCAATGATGTGGAGACAGGTGGGCCATCTTCCCCTCACTCAGCTCCATACCACAGAGGGGAGCGGATGCGATCGTCTCCACCACTGCCAGCGGCACCGGAGGGCACCAGAGCATGGCGGGAGGGGGGGGCCTCTCCCGCCGATGATAAAAGTGATCTCGTGGCGAATACACTGCTGGGACCCCTTTTATCTTAAAGCAGACTGCCCGCTGTAGAAGAGGATACCGAGGTTATGGCAGCTAGATGCTGCCATAACAATATTCGTCTTCAAAGTGCCGACGTATAACGACGGTGTGCGGTCCATAAGTGGGTAAGGAAGGGTTTCTCAACTGGGGTTCCTCGAGAGGTTACTTGGGGTTCCTTAACCACTTCAGCCCCGGAAGGATTTACCCCCTTCCTGACCAGAGCACTTTTTACAATTTGGCACTGCGTCACTTTAACTGCTAATTGCGCGGTCATGCAATGCTGTACCCAAACGAAATTTGCATCCTTTTCTTCCCACAAATAGAGCTTTCTTTTGATGGTATTTGATCACCTCTGCCGTTTTTATTTTTTGCGCTATAAACGGAAAAAGACTGAAAATTTGGAAAAAAAATTATATTTTCTACTTTTTGTTATAAAAAAATCCAATAAACTCAATTTTAGTCATACATTTAGGCCAAAATGTATTCGGCCACATGTCTTTGGTAAAAAAAATGTCAATAAGTGTATATTTATTGGTTTGCGCAAAAGTTATAGCGTCTACAAACTAGGGTACATTTTCTGGAATTTACACAGCTTTTAGTTTATGACTGCCTATGTCATTTCTTGAGGTGGTAAAATGGCAGGCCCATTTTGGAAATTAGACACCCCAAGGAAATTGCTGAAAGGCATGTTGAGCTCATTGAATATTAATTTTTTTTGTCCCGTGATTTTTTTGTCAAGTGATTGAATAATGACAAAAAAAAAAAAAAATTACAAAAAGTTGTCACTAAATGATATATTGCTCACACAGGCCATGGGCATATGTGGAATTGCACCCCAAAATACATTCAGCTGCTTCTCCTGAGTACGGGGATACCGTATATGAGCGTTTTTTACTCCCTAGAGAACAGACATTTTTTTAAGCCCAGTGTGCATGGAGCCTAAAAGTCCACTACAAAAACACTTTCATTTTCTCTCAGTCATTTTTGCTTTTTCCAGCCAGCTGAGAGTTGGCAACCTGCTAGCCTTCTAATCTTTCATGTAAATGCCAAACAAACCACAGGGGTGGGAGCAGATTGCTGAGACCAAACTTACAGAACTTCACTGCATTGCTCCAAAGTTCCTGCAGCTACAGAGATCATTTACTGCTTAAATATGTAATCATTATATTTCAATGTTTTCAGCATGGCCACAGTTGTACTTTAAAGCCCAACTTGTGGATAAATAAAAAAGCCTCCCCATCAAGAGTTTAAAGCAAAAAGAACACCTCTACGAGTCTACATACAATACTTACCTACTCTCTGGCCCTTACTGCATGCAGTAATTCCTTTCCATTCCACCACTAGATGATCCCAGTTTTTCAGGTTGCATGATGCCTAGGATCATTCAACGCGGAAGACTAAGGACATCTTGTGAGTACAGGGTGTCATACACTTGTCATTCCCCCCTGGGGCCTCACCACAGTGCCCTGTACTAACATACAATTATGCATAGAGTGATGCTGACATCCTCTCAAGGACAGTGCCACACTCTGCATTCTTGAGAATTGCCGGAGAAGATTCAAAGAGGAAAAGAACCTTGTGTGAAACATGACCTGCCTGAAGACACCTGAAAATGTGAAGTATTAAAGAAAACCTTGAGAAATATAACCAGGGGGTGTTTCCAGTGGGGTACAGTGGGAAGGTTCTCAGGGGTGGGCTTGAATCAATGGACATGCTTTCCTAACTTACCCTAATGACACCTCTAAAATAAGCCTGAATGCTTTATACGCAAAAAAAACGGGTGGGGCATGTAGAAGAGCATGTGCAATTCATCTGTGCCTAGCACAGCATAATTGTCAAGGAAACTCTGTTGGCAGGCCATTCATTTCAACAATCCTTTTTCCATAAGATTACTGTATATGTGCATTTAATGTATTTTAGGTATGTTTTTTTTACCCGTAAAATCCTCCCTTGCCCCACCATCTTGAATGTGATGTCGGCAACTCCAGCAGACTCAAAGCTGTCTCAAGTGACACTCTATAGGATTCCCCTTTGCTTCTCCCTCAACAGCTACACAAAATGTTGTAGGGAAGGGAGGGGTGGAGGAGCTGGGCCAGCACGGAGGTAATTACACACTCCCAGAAGATGAGTGGTCTTGGACATAAAAGGAAGGAGAGGACTGTGCTAGGGAATAGACTCCTGCCAAAGTAGTCAAATTTGCTAGCAAATTCGGAGGCACATTAAAAGCCAATAAAAATAATTTACAGAAAGAAAACACAGAAATGTATACTTGATTTTTCTGCGCTTTTGCCTGCAATTTTTTTAAGTTGATGACAGGGTCTCTTTAATTCATTCATGAGTCAGTACTCAGTAAAGTCATTAATTGTGTATGTCAGTTAATGCTGTCATTAAAGTCACACACTGATTATGGAAGTCTTCCAGGATGGAACACAGAACTGCCAGTAAAGGTAAAACACATCTGGATTGAAGGATTATGTCATATATGCAGTTCTCAGTAGTTTACACTGACGCATTTATTTCATAAGAAATAAAATGACTCTTTACTGTGAGTTAACCACCTGAGGTCTTTGGTCATGGTTGCCTCTATACATTACAGCCAATGTTGAATGTAGTTCTCAGCAGGACTGTTGCTATTCACACATCACTCATAACTGTCCCCCAATTGGAACCAAGTCCGTCTTTCCTCCTCCGTTGTCCTTTTTTGGTCTGATGTATAGACCTCTATAAAATGTTTTGCTTATCTACTAAAAGTGTTGAACTTCATTAAATGTCATATCCAACATCTAAATTATTGCATTCTATAGAGTATAAAGCTGATAAAATGGAAAAGTAATGAAAAAAACACCCGTGTACACACGTGCGGAATGTCCGACAGAAAAAGTCAGACGGGAGCTTTTCATCGTATATTCCGATCGTGTGTATGCCCCATCGGACTTTTTACGGTGAAAATTTTGACGGACCTAGAAAGAGAACATGTTCTAAATATTTCCGACTGAACCAATTCCTATCGGGAAAACCGCTCGTCTGTATGCTGTTCCAATGCACCAAAAACGATGCATGCTCTGAAGCAAGTACAAGACAGAAGCTATTGGCTACTGGCTATTGAACTTCCATTTTTTAGTCCCGTCGTACGTGTTGTACGTCACCGCGTTCTGGACGGTCGGAATTTGGTGTGACTGTGTGTATGCAAGACAGCTTGAGCGGAATTCCGTCGGAAAAACCTTCAGAGTTTATTCCGACGGGAAAACCGGTCGTGTGTACAGGGCATTGGGATTTTACCCCAAATTTTCTTCCTTTTTACTTTATTATAGTCTGTGTAACTGGGGCTGGGGCAGGGGTGTGTGACTTGTCTAACAAGCTGTGTGCCAAAAGGTGTCCCTCTGTCTCATCTCAGAAAGTTGGGAAGTATGTTCAAAGACGTGTTATCAACACAGAACATTACAGTTATTGAGGCTTGTATTATAATTTCACTTCTCATATCTTCACCCACTCTACACAATGATATGAAATCTAGATAATTCTGTTGCTTCTTCTTAAGGTTTATACTGTTTTATAGTTATTCATTAATATAACTACTGCCTACTCCCTCCTAGCAACCCCCAAAGTTTTATAACCATCTGTCCACAGTCCTGGAGATCTGGAAATGACTTCACTTCTTCTGCAAATAAATCTGGTTCATCCCTAAGGAGAGACTGTCTATCATGTGTGCCATGTTAGTTATGATGAGGTAATAACGCTGCAGCATAAATGTAATTTATTTTTTTTCCCGAAAAAAAAAATTGCGTCTGAAAAATCGCTGCGCAAATACTGTGTGAAAAAAAAAAATTTGCAACACCCACCATTTTAATCTGTAGGGCCTTTGTTTTAAAAAAATATATATAATGTTTGGGGGTTCAAAGTAATTTTCTTGCAAAAAAAATAAAAAAAAATGTTCATATAAACAAAAAGTGTCAGAAAGGGCTTTGTCTTCAAGTGGTTAGAAGAGTGGGTGATGTGTGACATAAGCTTCTAAATGTTGTGCATAAAATGCCAGGACAGTTCAAAACCCCCCCAAATGACCCCATTTTGGAAAGTAGACACCCCAAGCTATTTGCTGATAGGCATGTCGAGTCCATGGAATATTTTATATTGTGACACAAGTTGCGAAAAATTTTTTTAAATGATATATTGCTCAAACATGCCATGGGCATATGTGAAATTACACCCCAAAATACAATCTGTTGCTTCTCCTGAGTACGGGGATACCACATGTGTGGGACTTTTTGGGAGCCTAGCTGCGTACAGGACCCAGAAAACCAATCACGGCCTTCAGGCTTTCTAAGGGCGTAAATTTTTCAATTCATCCCTCACTACCTATTACAGTTTCAGAGGCCATGAAATGCCCAGATAGCACAACACCCCCCCCCCCCCCCCCTCAAATGACCCCATTTTGAAAAGTAGACACCCCAAGCTTTTTGATGAAAGGCATGTTGAGTATTTTGCAGATCTCGTTTTTTGTCACAAAGTTTTGAAAATTGAAAAAAGAAAAAAAAAAAATCTTCTTCATTTTCAAAAACAAATGAGAACTGCAAAATACTCACCATGCCTCTTAGTACACGGCTAGGCTCCCAAAATGTCCCACACATGTGGTATCCCCGTACTCAGGAGAAGCAGCAGAATGTATTTTGGGTTGTAATTCCACATATGCCCAAGGCATGTTTGAGCAATATATCATTTAGCGACAACTGTGCAAAAAAAAAAAAAGTTTGTCATTTTCCCGCAACTTGTGGCAAAATATAAAATATTCCATGGACTCAACATGCCTCTCAGCAAATAGCTTGGGGTGTCTACTTTCCAAAATGGGGTCATTTGGGGGGATTTGTGCTATCTGGGCATTTCATGGCCTTCGAAACTGTGATAGGTAGTGAGGAGTGAAACCAAAAATGTATGCCCTTAGAAATCCTGAAGGCAGTGATTGGTTTTCGGGGTCCCGTACGCGGCTAGGCTCCCAAAAAGTCTCACACATGTGGCATCCCCCGTACTCAGGAGAAGCAGCTGAATGTATTTTGGGGTGTAATTCCATATATAATCGTGGCATGTGTGAGCAATATATCATTTAGTGACAACTTTGTGTAATTTTTTTTTTTTTGTCATTTTTCAATCACTTGGGACAAAAAAATAAAATATTCAATGGGCTCAACAAGCAGTAATTTCCTTGGGGTGTCTACTTTCCAAAATAAGGTCATTTGAGGGGGTTTTGTACTGCCCTGCCATTTTAGCACCTCAAGAAATGACATAGGCAGTCATAAACTAAAAGCTGTGAAAATTCCAGAAAATGTACCCTAGTTTGTAGACGCTATAACTTTTGCGCAAACCAATAAATATACGCTTATTGACATTTTTTTATGACTAAAATTGAGTTTATTGGATTTTTCTTATAACAAAAAGTAGAAAATATAATTTTTCAAAATTTTCGGTCTTTTTCCATTTATATCACAAAAAATAAAAATCGCAGAGGCAATCAAATACCATCAAAAGAAAGCTCTATTTGTGGGGAAAAAAATGACGCAAATTAGCCTTTGGGCACAACACTGCATGACCGCGCAATTACCAGTTAAAGCAGCGCAGTGCTGGTCATTGAGCAGCCTAATCTTCCGGGGCTGAAATGAGTAAAATATTAAAATAAGACATATAAAATACCAAATGACAAGAACAGGGGGAACAGAGGGAATGTGATCACTTACTAAAAAGGGGAAAAAAGGTTGTTATAAAAAAAAAAAATGTAATCTAAACACAAATGTTTTGCCTTTCATTTCTATTTAAAACCGAGTTGTTTTATACAAGTTGATAGTTTACAACCACTTTAATGCGCCGTACACACGATCAGAATTTCCGACAGAAAAAGTCCGATGGGAGCTTTTGGTTGGATATTCCGACCGTGTGTATGCCCCATCAGACCTTTTCTGTTGGCATTTCCGATGGACTTAGATAGAGAACATGTTCTAAATTTTTTCTGCTGGAAATGTCGACAAAGGTTATCCCGTTGGCAAGTCCAACCGGCATAAGGGTGGTGGGTTTGTTGCAAATTGAGTGTTCGGCCACTTTAGGGGCTAATATACCAAGTTTTATGTTTAATACAACAGAAAGATGGGACAGAAAGCATGCAAAAATGTGAGTCACATAAATGCTGAAATAATAATCTAAAGAGTGCTCAATGAAATACACTACACGTTCCATTTAAGTCATATAAAGTACAGCATATTGACTATATTTGGGCTGGTATATTAAATATATAAGATGAACTACATTTTGTACAGTTACCTATCCAGATTTTTTCAATCAAAAACTAGTTGAAAGTAGTTTAGAAAATGCCCCGTTGGATGGCCAGCATAGGACCACATGTGTCTTTGGTTCACCCACTACAAAGTAACTTCCAAGTAAATCCTCCCACGGCCTGATTTCAGGCAATGTGACAAATGTTTTGCTGTCATGCCTCCTCTGCCAAGTCATGTGTTTAGCCCACAAATAGTTTAGCACAGATTAGATAACAAGTATTCCACAGAGAGTGATTGTAATCATTGATGATTCGAGCTCCCAAATACCTGTCATCGCCAAGATTGATGCATTCAGGAAGAGCCAAGCTACAGCCGAACAGCATGATGTGTTGATAGCAGCTGAGGCGGCTGAGATAACCAAAGAACTTTAAGAACATCTCCATATCAATGATCTTCACAAAGGAGAACACAGATTTTGGAACAGTCAGATTGTATGGTAGCATTTGGCACTGGCTGTATGTGACGTTTACACAAGTTTCTGAAAGGTAAAGGATAAAAAAAAAGTCAAAATCAACACAACCACTAGACAGAGTAAAATTAGCATTTCAGAATTTACCGTATATAAAGCAGAGGTTATGCCTGTCTGGGTGGCAGAGAGCTGCATATGGAAGTTGTTCATAGGAAGTAATGCTTAAAGTGGTTGTAAGCCTCTGAATTGAAAAATGAACAGAGCATATTTCTCTATAGTGTGTATTTGTCTCAATCCAAAGCACTGTCTCCTCTCTCTTCCCTTCGCTATCTGAACACCCTCTTTCCAGCACACAAAAGGTAATTGATAGCCTCAGCTGTGCATACTTCCCTATGAGACTGTGTGTGTGGGGGGAGGCTCCACTCAGGTCTCAGATTACACTCCGCTCTCCTCTCTGTGATGTGCAAATGTGTGACATCAAAAAATAACCTTTGACCTGTGTGTTTTAGAAGGATGTAGAGAAGAGAGTAGAGCTGCACGATTCTGGCCAAAATGAGAATCACGATTTTTTTGCTTAGAATAAAGATCACGATTTTTGCGGCGTAAAATCTTTCACATTATACATGCAAAAATAAATTGCATTTGAAAGACCGCTGCGCAAATACAGTGTGACATAAAATATTGCAAGAACCACTATTTTATTCTCTAGGGTCTCTACTAAAAATATATATATATAATGTTTGGGAGTTCTAAGTAATGTCCAGCAATTTTTTAGCAAAAAAAATTTATTTTAACTTGAAAACAACAACTGTCAGAAAAAGGTTTTAAGTGGTTAAACGTTCCTAATTTACATACAGAAGTCTATTCCTTTGATGTAAAAGACAAATTGATACAATGTTTAGACTTAACATTCCACTGATAGAATATTTTAAAACTTGGCAGACTGCCCAGACTTTGACTTTGGCTGAGAGCAGAGAGAAAATTATCTGCATACCAAAGATCGGGAAGATCGGGAAACCCTTGGACAAGATCGCAATGGGGAAAAAATTGTGATAACGATTCTTGACGATTAATCGTGCAGCTCTAGAAGAGAGGGCTGCAGATAAAAGTTACAACTTATGTAGGAGGGTTTGTTTCATCTCTGTGCATCATTTGAGGCTACAGGTCACTTCAGTGGGTATATGTAAGTGTTTACAAACACTTTAAAGCCCAGCACCCCAAACCTTGAAAATCCCTTGCAGTGGGGCTGTGCCCCACTGCAAGGGTTAACTGCACGTTTAGGTCTAGAGGGCATAGAAAAGAAGATTTACTTACCTGATCCTCCGCTCCTCACAGCATCTTCTCCCCCATGCTCCAAGCAGTCTAAGGTCCTGATGTCATCAAGAACAAAGCTGGGTCCATAGCCCTGCACTGGACATGATGATGTTGAGGCACAGTCCACCACCAGAGAGATAAGGAGCGCCGTCTACCAAGGGAGTCTACCAAGGGAGCGGAGGATCAGGTAGGTAAACTGCTTTTACTCTCCCCTAGAATAAACAAGCAGTTAACCCTTGCAGTGATGGCACAGGCCCACTGCAAGAGTGTATTTTCAAATCTCCGGGAATAGGACTTTAAGGAAATGAGTGTTAATGCCTTTGGCAACCATCCAGATACTTACTGTTAAGAAAAATGAAAGAACTGGGTTTCAGTTACAAAAGTAATTACACTACAGGTGAGCATCATTTTCTTCAAAGCAGATTTTACAAATGTACAAAGAATACATAGAGATCCCATTTATTTTTCTTTACCAACATCAGCAACTAGTGTTCATCCAACAATAATGGAACATGCTCTCAAATAATACCATATACATGTGCGCTTCATCACTTATAGAGCTCCATGTATCACATACACCCAAAAGTGGAAGGGCCCTAATTAGCTTTGCGAATGTCTCAAGCATTGCCACAGCTGACATGAATAATCTCCATAATTTGCATAACACTTTTTTTTTTCTATCATCATCTACACCATGTAGCAGCCACAATGCGGTATATTCCTGAAGTACCTCAATCATGAAAATACCACAATATAGCCATTAGGTGGAGCTGACAATCATGGGAAATAAACTTATTAGCGGGGATAATTTGTGACAGCTGTGTCAATTGCTTGTGACATTCACATAGCAACTTTTTTGTAAACTAGACCCCTCAGTGATGTGTGGAAAAGCTGGCTAATAAGTCTAAGACTAGACACCTCGCTGTGTGTTTATATTAGATAGCAAGCAGGCTGCTAAGACTTTTCTCCATAAAAAAGCTGATTTCTGTGCTTCTTTTGTTAGCTTTGAAGATACATTTCTTCTCATTGCTTGTAGCTACCCAGATGAATGAGGGCTTTTTTAAAGTGGTTTAGCTGCTTGTTCAGAATATGTAAATATTTTAGTGTAAATAATCTGTACACAAGGTTCACTTTAACCAGTTTTGTGCCTTAGATGTACTACGTACACCAAAAAAAAAACACTGAAGTACACAGGGCATACATAGCACATCCCACCTCTCCTCCCCTGTTGCTGCTTCTCCTGATGCTTTCACCAGCAATTAGCGGCTGTCAAAATGACAGGCAAGACTTTTTCATGTAAATACTGCAGCTAGCTCTAGCCACCTCTGACAAAAACAGATCCTCTGACTAGTATTAAACACTGTTCATACTCACGATTCAGAGACAGAAATTAAAGCAGGCCTACACCCTCTTACTCAAATTCCTTTTATTCCACCCCTCTTCCCATCTTGTAGAAGTATCAGGTTTTTTTCTTTGTTTACCTTTTCTTTTTTTTTTAGAAAAAAAAGTCCGGCCTTTCCTTCCCATGTCATTCCCATTAGGCGATTGATGCGCATCCTGCCCACTGTGACGTGCATATTCCAGGAGGCTTAGCCATCCATTCAAAGAAAGAAGGAGGGGGTGGGCCTATAGGCGTGTCATCTAGAGGCTCACCTGCTGAACCCCGAAGAGCCGGAAGGCCTCTCGATGACATCAGACTGAACATGTCAGGTCGGAACTATGGCCGGGCGTGAGAAGATCTCAGTGGGACAATGCTGGATCCACTGGATGGGGGGAGTACCTGAAATGTGCAGATACCACCTTCAGGTAAGCGGGGTCATAAAACAAACAAAAAAAATGGGGGGGGTCGGCCCGAGGTCCTCTTCAACCTTGTTACCTTCTATTTACTGTTTCATTTATCTGCAGATCAAAAGGTTATGTTTCAGTCTGCATATGATAACAGTTAAAGCAACCTTACAAGTATTTTTTTAAGTGCGTTCCTATTTAACACTAATTAACTCTTAGTTGACCCTAATCAACTTCTTCGTTAGCAATTTCTTTTTTTGCCACATTAAAAATGCTCTAAATAGAGGAAAATACCTTTAGTTCGTTTTTAAATATCTGTGCAATTCTCAGTGTCAGAAATATAAATTAAGTGTCATTAAAAGTGTCACAAATTATAAAATAAGATTGAGAATTCTTATCTACAGTACCAAAGTCAAAGTAGAAAAACATGAGTTTTTTAAAATATTTTTTACATATTTCTGTCTATAGATAGCATAAAAAATAAAATATTTTGCAAGAAAATATCATCAAAAGAAAGTCTTGTTGTCCTGAAAAAATACACAATATATTTACTGCAATTACATATTATTACTATACAGGTAATGAAAAAGTATTGCTGAACAAACAGGCTCTTAGCAGAAATGAAAAAAAATGTAGTGGTTAAAGCTGAACTCCAGTTAAACAATTGTATATACTATACATATACAGGATATAAGGATATACAGTATCTCACAAAAGTGAGTACACCCCTCACATTTTTGTAAATATTTTATATCTTTTCAATGTATAACAGTGTAAATTTGCCTCTGACGGCACATAACGTCAGAAGGGGCGGAGTCACTCGGTTACGTCACTGGGTGGCCCCGCCCTTGCCTGTATAACAGCCGTCATTGCGAAAAGACAGCAGTCAGCGGGAGGCCTCCCGTCAAGGCGGAGCTTTTTTTTTTTTTGTTTTTTTTTTTTTTTATATTTTTTGGGCCCGTCGGTGCCATGATTGAAGAAGGATGGATATCACGGGACAGTTTTTTTTTAATAAAGGAATTGTCAAAAACTGTCTTTTGTGGTTTTTACTTTTTTGAGACTTTTTTTGGCGAATGGGTAGGGGTACAATGTACCCCATACCCATTTACATAGGGGGGGCGGGATTTGGGGGCCCCCTTGGTGCTTCCAAATTCTGAAAAGCCCCCCCCGCCCGCAGACCCCCACAACCACCGGGCAAGGGTTGTGCGGATGAGGCCCTGGTCCCCATCAACATGGGGACAAGGTGCTTTGGGGGGGACCCCAAAGCACCCTACCCATGTTGAGGGCAAGCGGCCTGGTATGGTTCAGAAGGGGGGGTGCTCACTCGTCCCCTCCCTATCCTGACCTGACCAATCATCAAACCTCAATGCACTGCGATCTCGCAGTGCATTATGGGGCGTTCCACGGCAATCGATTTTCCCACGAACGCCCCATATGTTCAGTTCGTTTGCGAGCAAACACCCAATGTTCGAGTCGAACTTACGTTTGACTCGAACCATGGGCCCATCCCTAGTGTTACAAGGTATCAGGTGTGAATGGGGAGCAGGTGTGTTAAATTTGGTATCAAACAATAAAACAAATTTCTATCAGCGCAAATATTAATAACCTTAATTACTGTGTAGTGATATGGGTAGTAGGTGATATAACAAAATCCCCCCCCCCCAAAAAAATGAAAAATACCCCCCACCTGACTGCTGCACACACAGAAAACACGCAAAGGATAATAACCTTAATCACTATGTAGTGATATGTGTAGTAGGTGATGTGACAAAATCCCACCACAAACCAAAATTGGAAAAATACCCCCCCCCCCACCCCCACTTGGCTGCTGCACACACAGAAAATGCATTCACTTCACATATAGAATATACATAACAAAACAGTGTTGCGCTTCCTAAATAACTACCAATAAACCCTTAAAGAGAATAGATGATTAACTTGCAATAAAGCAAGATACTGAGTACACAATCAAATATTCTTGTTCCCTGACTGAAAATAGTGAACAATACACAATAATGAAATATACGTGTTCCACTCAGAACAGGACAGGTTCCACTCAGAACAGGCTTCACCATGGTCGACCAAAGAAGTTGAGTGCACGTGCTCAGCGTCATATCCAGAGGTTGTCTTTGGGAAATAAACATATGAATGCTGCCAGCATTGCTGCAGAGGTTGAAGGGGTGGAGGGTCAGCCTGTCAGTGCTGAGACCATACGCCGCACACTGCATCAAATTGGTATGCAATGGCTGTCGTCCCAGAAGGAAGCCTCTTCTAAAGATGATACACAAGAAAGCCTGTAAACAGTTTGCTGAAAACAAGCAGACTAAGGACACAGATTACTGGAACCATGTCCTGTTGTCTACTGAGACCAAGATAAACGTATTTGGTTCAGATGGTGTCAAGCGTGTGTCGCCACAACCAGGTGAGGAGTACAAAGACAAGTGTGTCTTGCCTACAATCAAGCATGGTGTTGGGAGTGTCATGGTCTGGGGCTGTATGAGTGCTGCCGGCACTGGGGAGCTACAGTTCAGTGAGGGAACCATGAATGCCAACATGTACTGTGACATACTGGAGCAGAGCATGTCCCCACCCTTGGAAGACTGGGCCGCAGAGCCGTATTCCAACATGATAACAACCCCAAACACATCTGCAAGATGACCACTGCCTTGCTAAAGAAGCTGAGGGCAGATGTGATGGACTGGCCAAGCAGGTCTTCAGAAATAAAAAATATTGCGCATCTGTGGGGTGTTGTGGAAAATTTTTTGAATGTATGTTGTCAGATGCCCCCCAGTGTCAGTTTTTCATGTGAAGGTATTCACACATACAGACGCTGGTGGAAGACCATTGGACGCGGAAACATTCCCGTTGACACGGCAGATCTGTTGCTCTTTTAGGGATGTTAGATTATGCATTCATCAGGAGCTTGGCCACCTCATGGCGACTGCATTAATGACTCCGAGCATACATGTCTGCGTACATGGGAACTATAGCATAACTATATGAAAATTATGTCTCACTGGGCCATGGTATAGTATGGTTCGCATCACTGGTAACAGTGGG
Source organism: Aquarana catesbeiana (assembly GCF_042186555.1). NCBI lineage: Eukaryota > Metazoa > Chordata > Amphibia > Anura > Ranidae > Aquarana > Aquarana catesbeiana. The sequence continues at coordinate 826,640,409 of NC_133324.1, read as the reverse complement.
AGTGTGCACACAGTCGTGTTCAAAGACATGTGCTTGCCACATGGTTTTGCACACCACCGTCTGCACACGTCACTACTGTATTCCTATTTCGAAAGTATACATGTCTTTATATGGTCATTCACATCCTGTGTTCATTTCCTGTGAGGTCACAAGCTTTGTAAGAGGTGTTTGGCTGTTGGAAGCCCAACCCTCGAGTTTTGGGACTTCCTGTTATGCTAATAAAGGGGCTCACTCGCAGCTGAGGGCAGGCTTGCTGGCAGAGCGATGTTGTAGCTGGGAACGTAAGCATATGGTCTGTCTGTTTGTGGGGAATGAGGCACACACCAGAAGATGGGCTACACCAGAGGATGGGCTACGGCAGAAGACATATAATCAAAAGGTGAGATGCATTTATATCATTAGACAAAATTGTTATTATTATTAGAAACAGGAGATTTGGCTGTGTGCTCAGTGTGCAGCCAAATTTCGCTGTCAGGGGCATCCTCAAAAGGAAGGTGGAGGAGCGCAAAGTCTCTAACATCCACCATCTCCATGATGTCGTCATGGAGGAGTGGAAGAGGACTACAGTGGCAACCTGTGAAGCTCTGGTGAACTCCATGTCCAAGAGGTTTAAGGCAGTGCTGGAAAATAATGGTGGCCATACAAAATTTTTACACTTTGGGCCCAATTTGGACATTTTCACTTTTGTTGCCAGCAGTTTAGACATTAATAGCTGTGTGTTGAGTTATTTTGAGGGGACAGCAAAATTACACTGTTATACAAGCTGTACACTCACTACTTTACATTGTAGCAAAGTGTCATTTCTTCAGTGTTGTCACATGAAAAGATATAATACAATATTTACAAAAATGTGAGGAGTGTACTCACTTTTGTGATATACTGTATATATATATATATATATATATATATATATATATAACGAGCCCCTGCTCGCTCAATTCCACTCTCCCAACACTCCTCTGTGGCTATAGAATCAGATTGCAGATCGCAACATCTGATGGTTTGGTCATCCGATGCTCCGGGACTAGAACTACAGCTATGTGCCGTTCGAATCCAGTTGTGTAGCTCAGAACAAACACCAGAGGCTGCATGTAAATTCAACTAGGAATCTTTTATTGAGGAATACAGGCTCTTTTATACAGTAAAAGAGGAGGTGCATATCTCCTGCTCATATTACTCTGAACATACACCTGTGACCAGAAACCTAATTAACATGGGCTAATTAACTAATCCCTTTAGACAGCCTAGATGACTCAGACATGACTTTTAGGCCAGACTGGCCGTCTTGTAGCTCAGAAAACCCAATCAACATTATCACAAATCCACACCGAACTCTTCTTCACACAATAGTAGAGTTAATTAACACAAACAACAATGGGGATCTAATGACTCTCGACTTATTTACAATACACATTCTAGCAGGCAACAGACAGACAGGTGGCTGGGATTGACATCAGCATCTCCTAACAGTATTTGTCCCAGCATTATGAATCAGCCACTATTTCTAATATGGCAAATCCAGGGTGCCCAGAGTCTGTGTGTCCTGGGGGACTAGGACCCGAATCCACAGTAATACCACCTCAAGGGTCCCCAGGCATACAGCTCACAAAGAGCACCGTTCCCCCAAATGCCAGGGCCCACGATCGATCGGCAAGAGGCTAGCATTCAGTCCCCTCCAAAAGTCTCTCTCCCGGCTAGGTCTGTCACAATATATATATATATATATATATATATATATATATATGCACTTGAATTTAAGTCTTTGTGCTGCCCTTTTCACATTGTACAATGCAGCTAGTATCAGACAATAAACACCCCTTTCACTTCTTTCACTTTTGGAAATGTACAGGTTAATGCCAGTCAGGATAAGGGAGGTGCTCACAGCCCGAATGCACTTAGATCAGTCCCAGATCTAGGGGGATTCTGGGGTGGGGGGGTTCTGGGGTGGCCTGAGCTCCCCCAGATTTTGATTGCTCCCTTCAGGTCACAGAGTACATCCACTGATCCATAAGCCAGTCTGATGGGGACAACTGATGTAAAGGGGACTTTGATGGGGACATTTGATGTAAGGGGGCACTGTGATACAGACATTTGATGTAAAGGGGGACTTTGATGAGGATATTTCACCCATGTCCCCATCAGAGTCCCCCATGAGGTCAGCTAACCCACATCCTATGTAAACAGGCTCCTAAATCCTTGAGGGCCCTTGTGAAGATGCATGGTCTGCATAAATGATGTGTCCACTCCTGTGCATACACATGCATTTTACTGGTAATAAGCAGAGGTGTAACTACAGCTCACGGGGCTAAACAGCAGGGTTCTGACCCCTTTCTGTGGCACTTGAACGTGTCAACTGTAACAATAGTGTAACAGATTTTAACATAAGGTATGCTTGAATGAAAGACACATAACAGAAGAGGTTGCACAGTCAGTAGGCTACTAGCGAACAGTGCTTTGGCTATAAGTTTCCAGGAAGGTCAGCAGTGCAAAGAATTAACTTTTAACCTTCATTTTCTTACTAACTTCTCTGTCCTTAGTAGCCAAAAACAAAAAGTTGTAGTAGTAATAATAATAACCATAAGGATATTTTATGATTACATGATTTTTTTGTGTTCTTGCAAACAATTACTCTGTAACCCCAATGTAAACTTCTTTAAACTATGCCTTTTTAAAAATTACAAACCTCAGCTATTTTATCAGATTTTAGCTGAAGAAACACTCTGGGATTACAGTTTCAGAAAGACAGTGTTAGGCTACAGGGTAAATATGGCTGGGATGATTAGAAGCTCTGCAAGCAATACATTTACTCAGAGATAGGGGTAAGCAATGGAGAACTGTGACTAGAGACACCATCTAGCATTGACATCAGCTCCTCTGGCTGGAATACTTTACATGGGATTAGGATTGTTGTCAACTGTAATCACTCCAAACCCTACATACAACACCCTTCTGATACAACAGAATCTTGGAGCTCTATACCCTGGGAGACCTTAGAAACATTGCCCAAAACATTGCAAGAATGTGTTTCAAGGGATATACCCTCTTCTTTTGAGCTATTTGATAGCTCTGAAGATGAGGGTATATCCCTTGAAACGCGTTTGAATGTTCAGGTCTCCCAGGTCACAGAGGTCCAAAATACTGTTGCAATTGGATTTATCACAAGTTTATGCATTTACAACTTTCTGAGTATCCTTTTAAAATGGTTGTAAAGGCTGAAGGTTTTTTTACCTTAATGCATTTTATGCATTAAGGTAAAAATCCTTCTGTGTCAGAGGATCCCCCCCCCCCCCCCCTTATACTTATCTGAGCCCCATCTCGATCCAGCGATGTGCATGAGAACAACAGCAGAAGCTTCTGCTGTTGTCAATCAAATTGTGTATTGAAGGAGCGGGGGGGCAGGGCCAAGTTGCCCTTTCTGTGTTTATAGTTGCAGACAGGGTGGCTCGGGTGCAAGCCCGTATAAGTGCTCCCATAAGAAGCAGTTTTCTATAAGAAGTAGAGCCAGGAGTACCAGCAGCGGACCCGAGAAGAGGAGGATCATGGCCAATCTGCGTAGTACCATTGCTCAGAGCAGATAAGTATAACATGCTTATTATTTTAATTTAAAAAAGCAAATCTTTAGTATGACTGTAGGCTTTTTTTTATTAATAAATGGTGCTTATGATAAAGCACTAGATTGGTGTGCCCTCTTTTTTTGGCTCTTCTTTGGAATGATAGATTTCCCCAGTCTAAGGAAAGCCGCAAGGCCGTGAGTGGATTCTGGGTACTGTATGGATTGGATGGAGCAACGAGCCTCCTTGTAATCTTCAGAGTGCTGTGTCATGTTTTGGTATACTTGAGCACAGACAAGGTGTCCCTTTTTCACACAGATTTATACATGTAAAAGGTAGCTGGCTATCTTACCTGCAGTATCAAAAGACACTCTGCAACATTGTTGCAATAAGACGGTTTTCCTCTAGTGCCAGCTAAGACTCTGTGTCATCACATCCTGTCAGCAGAGTGATTACCATCAGGGAGCAAAGCATACAGGGAATTATAGTTCCAGGACTCAAGTTTCACATTAAGATTTAACTGTATGGAACTACAAAAGACCAGCATGCTCTGAGGGCAGGAAAGGAGAGATTCCCTTTTGATTTCCTGAGGAGAATTCAAACAGCACGAAGAGATCAGACCTGAGGGAGAAATGCTGTTTCCTAGGTAAATTCACCATGCGATTTAGGCCTCCGCCGCCAGTCGGGACATCCAGCCTGAGAGAGGGGGATCCCAGTTGCACCTCTAGGTGAACCTGCACCGATGGTGAAGCGTTCAAGTGTGAGGTTACCAGTCGGGTTGCCATTAGAGCCGGCTGTTCCAGGCCATTCATTTTGGCCTTGACCACAGGGTTGGGTGAGAGGGCCCATTTGCAGGAAACAGGGACACTGCACCACAGAAGAAGTTAAATGGACACTGTATACAGACATCATTGCTGTTAGTCATCTTGCTGACACTTGTAGTGCCACAAGGCTAAAAGGATAATGTCATCCATTTCCAGGGGCACTGTATACAGACACCATTGTCCTTTCACCTTGCTGAGAAAGATCCTGCCTGCTTCACTTGATAATCTGGGCCAGTTGTGTTGTTTGGCCCTGCTATTCAGGAGTTTAAGTGCACCAAAGAAAGTGGCTAGCTAAAGACACAAAGTTTTATCTCTTCTTCAAAAGGACCAAAGCTACTAGTGCCATATGGATTGGCACACACGTATTCAGGGCTTTGTATCTGCAGTGGGTGTGTGGGACAGTTTATCTAGGAAGTTAAGCCATTACATGTTGATTTGAATAAAGTGTTTAAAGTTGGGCCTGTGGTGCCAGGGGACAGAAGAGAGAGGCCTGACACAAAGAGGGTCATTCCTCTGCTCTCCTCCTGCCTGGACTCATAGAGCCAACCTGAGTAAAGGTAACCAATCTAATACGGCTTTCCATATTGTGATTTATTTTTCATGTAAGTGTGCCTCTGCTTTTTGGGTTATGCTTAGGTTTTGAATCCCCTGAAAGCAGCCTGAATATAGTATTGAGCTATATTGCTCATAAACTCAGTTATTGCTCTCCCATTGCATTCCTTGAACATTTATATTTTTACTGTTTGTTACTTTTCCACAGAAATATTGCAGTAAAGACAATTTATGTGTTTTATCATAACGTGTGCGTTTTTCATTGGTTATTGCACTTACACTATTGCCAGGTGTGCCAGAGGGGGCTGGGACTGTTATGGGGTTGAGAGGCAGAGTAATGGACTGAACAAACTTAATCAGCTCCTCCAGGGGTAGCGCTACATACATTTAATTTGCCAACCTCCCTAAGTGGGCTCCCTTCCACCTCCAACCTCTATAGCAGCAATATGGGTTACTGTGACTACAGTTCTGCCACTGGTTAGTGGAAAACATATGTTTATAGCTATCAAAGGGAGAAGTATTTCTACTGTTGGCTGCTCAGTATGCTCACACAATCATGGACAAACCATTGCATTCTATACTACACATGGGAATCAGTGATGTGTTGTAGAATTAAATATAAACATCTAGTCACTGACCCATTTTAGACTAATTTGCAGACGCTGGAAGTAGAGAATAAATATAAGCTTCAACGCACCATCCTGAAGAGTGAATTATCTTTTATTAGTAAAGATTAATGACACCTAAACAGTTGTCACAAGACTAAGTTAAAGCGTAACGCCACTTTTGTTGAGAAAAAAAATTCCCTTCTGGGTAATCCATGTACATTGCAAGGATTATAATAACCTTTGCTGCAGATTCCTACCTTTTGTTATACTGAAGTAATCCATATGTGTTTGTCTGTGCCTCTGTACTTAGTGGGTCTAATGGGAGTGGTTTCATAATTAATTGTCAGGTGTGCAGCAGCAGGGTACTAATGAGGAAATATGCTGGGCCTGCATCCCTTTAGACATGCTCCAAATTGAAAGTATCTCTCCAAAAATGACATTTTTGTTGCAGGGGATGCCTGAAATCTGACTTGTATCTAAACTGGTGAGCCAATCACACAAGCAGGAAATTACATTTTTGGGGAGTGGTCAGTACACACTCTGTGTACAGAACAACTGCATGTAGCCATATTGTAAGTCAGAAAATTACAGTGGTTGCAGATTGAAAAGGAAAGGTCATTTTTAATAACATTCAATTACAATATGATGATTGTCGCAATTATATGTGCTATATAATTTTTTCTTTATTTACTATTTTCCCCCCACGAAAGTGGAGTTACTCTTTAAATAACATTAAAGAGAGGCAGCTACAGTATATAAGTCTTCATTGTCTGATGGGGACCACATACTCCATAGAAAATATTATATCTCACATGGAACATTATAGAAGGACTGTTGCATGTTTTCAAATGCAGTTCTGGGTTTGTTTCTGTTTGTCACATTAAATTATCTTACTGTGTCCTTTTTCTTTTTCTGTGGTATCTTTAGAAAGCAAGGAGCTGCCTTCTATTAAAAATTATTATATGGTTATCATTACTGTTTTTTTATATAGCATTAGCATATTCCACATCATTTACTTGAGGAAGAAAAAAGCGTATTAACCCATCTGAGCATGTAGGCCCTTTACAAAATAATCTAGAGTGGGTGACTGGAGACAAAGAGAAGGCAAATTTATTAAATACCTTCTTCAGCTCTGTGTATACAAAGGAGCATGGTGGAGCTCATGTCCATAATGGGGATGGTATTGAACAGCCCCAAATGATCCACAAAGACTCAAAATTGATATGGTCCAGAAATATTTAGACAGAATAAAGGTGAATAAAGCACCTGGGCCAGATGGCATACACCCACGGATACTTAAAGAATTGAGCTCTGTCATTTCAAAGCCATTGTTTCTATTTTTAAGGTACACTTTAATGACTGGCATAGTACCATTGGATTGGCGTAGGGTCAAAGTGGTGCCTTTATTTAAAGAGGGATCAAAGTCTTTACCAAGTGACTATAGACATGTTAGTTTAACGTCTATAGTTGGGAAGATATTGGAGAGTTTAATAAAAGACCACATAGATGAGTTCTTGCTGGAAAAAATATTTTAAGCAACAGACAGCATGGATTCACGAAAGACAGAAGTTGTCAGACAAATCTGAATTTCCTTTTATGAGGTAAGTAAAACCTTAGACAAAGGAGTGGCTGTGGATGTGGTATACCGGGATTTTGCAAAAGCATTTGACACAGTTCCCCAAACACAGCAAATGTGTAAAGTAAAGTCTTCAGGATTGGAAAAATCAGTTTGTAAATGGATAGAAAACTGGCTAAAAGAACATATTCAGAGAGTAGTGGTTAATGATTTATACTCTGAATGGTCTAAGGTTATTAGTGGTGTACCCCAAGGTTCAGTGTTGGGACCCTTACTTTTTAATATATTTATAAAGCATATAGGGTCTGGAATTAAAAGTACCATTTCAGTCTTTGTAGATGACACCAAGCTATGCAGTGGAATAACATCCTTGCAGGATGTTTCCAACTTACAAGCTGACCTCAATGTATTGCTTAATTGGGCAACTACATCGCAAATGAGGTTTAATGTTCATAAATGTAAAGTTATGCACTTGGGAGCTAAGAATATGCATGCATCATACATACTAGGGGGGGTACAACTGGAGGAATCAATGGTGGAGAAGGATCTGGGTGTTCTGGTAGATTATAAGCTTAATAATAGCATGTAATGCCAAGCTGCGGTTTCCAAAGCAAGCAAAGTCCTTTCTTGAATCAAGAGAGGTATAGACTCCAGAGAGTGGGATATAATTTTGCTCCTGTACAAATCATTAGTAAGACCCCATCTGGAATATGCATGCAGTTCAGTTTTGGGCACCGGTTCACAAAAAGGATATCAGGGAACTGGAGAAAGTCCAGAGAAGGGCAACTAAACTAATAAGAGGCATGGAGGAGCTCAGCTATGTGGAAAGATTAGAGGAACTGAATTTATTCTCTCTTGAGAAGAGGAGATTAAGGGGGATATGAAGGGCAACAAAGCTAATAAAGGGTCTGGAGGATCTTAGTTATGAGGAAAGGTTGCGAGCACCGAACTTATTCTCTCTGGAGAAGAGACGCTTGAGAGGGGATATGATTTCAATTTAAAAATACTGTACTGGTGACACCACAATAGGGATAAACCTTTTTTGCAGAAGAGAGTTTAATAAGACTCGTGGCCACTCATTACAATTAGAAGAAAAGAGGTTTAATCTTAAACTACGTAGAGGGTTCTTTACTGTAAGAGCGGCAAGGATGTGGAATTCCCTTCCACAGGCGGTGGTCTCAGGGGGAGCATTGATAGCTTCAAGAAACTATTAGATAATCACCTGAATGACCGCAACATACAGGGATATATAATGTAATACTGACACATAATCATACACATAGGTCTTGATGGACTTGTGTCTTTTTTCAACCTCACCTACTATGTAACTATGTAACTACTATGATCAACATGTATAAATACATATGTGGTCCAAATAGTGAACTTGGTGTTGAGTTATTCCTTTAAGGTAATCACAGAGGACAAGGGGGCACTCTTTATATCTGGAGGAAAAGAGATTTAATCTCCAAATACGTAAAGGCTTCTTCATAGTAAGAGCTGTGAAAATATGGAATAGACTCCTCAAGAGCTGGTTCTTTCCAGCTCAGTAGATTGCTTTACAAAAGGCCTAGATTCTATAACTGGATACTAACATTTATAGGTAAAGTTGATCCAGGGATTATCCGATTGCGTCTTGGGGTATCAAGAAGAGTTTTTTTTCTCCCTGCTGGAGCAAATTGGATCATGCTTTGCTTTTTTTTGCCTTCCTCTGGATCAACCGTGGGTATAGGATTGTAAAAACGTATTTTTTTTATTTTTTTCCCCCCTTTTTTTGGTTGAACTAGATGGACCTGTGTCTTTTTTCAACCAGACTAACTATGTAACTATATAACTAATTTTAAATAAAGAGTTTTGGCTTTACATATAATTTGGGGTCTATATATGAAAGGTTTGTTTTACAAATGCCTCAGCAGTCGTGAAAAGTCACAAAAACACCTGCAATGTTTGTAATATGTAATAAACTGAGGGCAATTAGCGCAAACAATAATGAGTGTAAAATGCATGCTGAACACTATAGGATTCACCAGCCTAAAAAAACAATTAATAAAACAATGTAGTGCAGCGCAAATAGTAAAAGAAAATGTCCTTATAATCTCATAAACAAAGCAATTCGTCTTGGTAGGAAAACGCTGATGTAGTTCCCACGAGCATAGATAATCGCCAAACCAGTAAATAAATGCACTTACCGGACAAGGTGGACCCCTTATTTATAGGAGGTCATATGAGCCTTGGTTCCTCAGGAACTGATTACAACCTGGATCTCATAAAGACACTGATATCCAAAATCCCCCTGTAATCGCACAAGGACTGGATCTGGTCAGTAACATCGCTCTATGGGTTTGCTGATTAGAATCCTCCAATGCGATAAATCATGAGGTAGTCCCAAGTGGAAAAAAAATCCAAAAACAGAAGAAGATCTTCTAAGTGTATACCTTATGGCAATTTATTAAAGAGTTTTACAAAAAGTGATAAAATGTAAAAAGCGCTGAGAAGCGCAACTCGGTATATGAAAGCAATTGGATAAAAACAAAGCTTAACAAATAACAACAGACTGTTCGTGTCCGAACAGCTGAGAAGGCTGCGGGTGACGTCAAAGGCAAAGCTCCGCCCCACTCGGCCATAAGGCAGGAATGGTAGAGTTGTATGAGGACCAACTCTCTCCAACTTTGCATAAGATTGAAGCCAGCCATAGATGGTTTGAATCTCAGCCAGTTCAGCAGGGACCAGCATGTCGTTTTTTTACATGTGATTATTGCCATAGCCGCTAGCAATAATCCTCCCACAGGTAGAACACAATAGCTCTGCGGGAGGCATTGTGTTGATGCCGGAATTAAGTGACTTTCTTTTCTGCAACCCATAGTTGCAGGAAAGAAAATTGCATAATATATGGCCTGCCTTAGCCATACAAGGCTGTATATTAAGCCTGTAGACTAAAGAAAACTACGGTGTTATCAACATTTTTAATCCACAGCCTGTAGGAGAAGAGCTAAATACAGGTGTAAGTTATTAGAATTTCTTTGTTTTATGGTCAGTGTTTCCAATTTACTCTTTCCTTTGTGCTTAGCAAATGGAAACTCCACAGAAAACAAGTTCACTTTTACCCTTTGATGAAGTTAAAAAAAAATTACAATAAGTAAGACTTTCACATTTTTGTGAAGTCCTGTCATTGTCAGCACAAAAACGTGCAAAATAAAAATTTTAGTGTTGCAACTAAGTGTTGCATGAAACCGAAGCCCTTTTTACCCACACACATGCGACTTTCCACGGGACCAAATGAATGCCAGAGGATATGAACCCAGCCTTGGGCATGCCACAAGATCAAGGTAGCCAGCTTGGGTGCATCTGAGCTATAATATATATAAAGATGAGGGTGGGGTAAAAATGTGTTTTGATGCAACAAGTTTTTAATTTTTTATTGTATCAAATGTTATCTCTACTTCCAGCATTTGATATGCTTTACATTGGAAGGTTTGTAAATACATTCAGGTTCTATAAAAAAAAAATGCAGGATGTTTCCAACCTACAAGTGGACCTCAATGTACTGCTTAATTGGGGAACTATGTGGCAAATGAGGTTTAATGTTGTAAAGTTATGCACTTGGGGGCTAAGAATATGCATGCATAATACATACTATGGGGATTACTAGAGGAATCAATGGTGGAGAAGGATCTGGATGTTCTGGTAGATTAAAAGCTTAATAATAGCATGCAATGCCAAGCTGCAGTTTCCAAAGCAAGCAAAGTCCTTTCTTTAATCAAGAGAGGTATAGACTCCAGAGAGAGGGATATCATTTTGCTTTTGTACAAATCATTAGTAAGACCCCATCTAGAATATGCAGTTTAGTTTTGGGCACCGTTCACAAAAGGATATCGGGGAACTGGAGAAAGTGCAGAGAAGGGCAACCAAACTGATAAGAGGCATGGAGTAGATCAGCTATGAGGAAAGATTTGAGGAACTGAATTTATTATCTCTTGAGAAGAGGAGATTAAGGGGGGATATGATCAACATGTATAAATACATATGTGGTCCAAATAGGGAACATGGGGTTGAGTTATTCCTTTAAGGTCATCACAGATGACAAGAGGGCACTCTTTGTGTCTGGAGGAAAAGAGATTTAATCTCCAAATACATAAAGGCTTCTTCACAGTAAGAGCTGTGAAAATGTGGAATAGATTCCTCAAGAGCTGGTTCTTTCCAGCTCAGTAGATTGCTTTACAAAAGGCCTAGATTCTATAACTAGGCCTTTTTCAGCAGCGCGTATCTTGCACAGGAGTTCCTTTGCTCCCCAAATGGAGTAGTGGGGGAGCAAAATGAAACTGATTAGATACTGCGTAGGAGCACAATGTTAGAGTGAAACTGGTTAAAGTCATAGTTGAACCGCTTGAAGTGAACCAAATACTTTGTCCTGCATGGTTGTGGCAAGTGTTACCGATCTCAAATAATAAGGAAGGTAAGCTTTCCATATAAGAGAAGTCATGGTGAGCCTCCAGAAAAACGGCTTGGTCATAAATAGGTATTACAGACATAGTCAAACCTCAAGCTTACTGGCCATATTCTTTTACATGGTCAATATAGGCTCTTTGATGAGTAAAAGTGGACTTTGCATCAAGATGTAAGGTCTGCTTATTCATTAGATCCCCCCATGTAATGTCTGATGGCCAGCTTCTGCCTGTGGTGCCTAGGTGAGGGTGATGTCACAGCCTATCCGGCAAAATCCTAGTTAGGAAGAGGATCCAAAGTCTTTCTAAAAGATGCTCTATCAAAGCTCCAGAGTGTTTTCTCCCAAGATTCATGATCCTCTCAGGACTACCCTGGAAGATCTGTAATGTTACCTTTGTCTAAACACTGCATGTGGAAGCTGGGGTGAATGATTTTTAATTATTATTCTAATGTATGTGTGTGTGTGTGTGTGTGTGTGTGTGTGTGTGTGTGTGTGTATACCATATCTCACAAAAGTGAGTACACCCCTCACATTTTTGTAAATATTTTATTTTACCCTTTTCATATCACAACACTGAAGAAATAACACTTTGCTACAATGTAAAGTAGTGAGTGTATAGCTTGTATAACAGTGTAAATTTGCTGTCCCCTCAAAAAAACGAACACACAGCCATTCATTTATAAACCGATGGCAACAAAAGTGAGTACACCCCTAAATGAAAATGTCAAAATTAGGCCCAATTAGCCATTTTCCCTCTGAGTGTCATGCGACTCATTAGTGTTACAAGGTCTCAGGTGTGAATGGGGAACAGGTGTGTTAAATTTGGTGTTATCGCTCTCACTCTCTGGTCATACTGGTCACTGGAAGTTCAGCATGGCACCTCATGGCAAAGAATTCTCTTAGGATCTGAAAAAAATAATTGTTGCTCTACATAAAGATAGGCTATAAGAAGATTGCCATAACCCTGAAACTGAGCTGCAGTATCGTGGCTAAGACCATACAGTGGTTTAACAGGACATGGCGAGGCCTGTTCAGGTTCCACTCTGAACAGGCCTCGCCATGGTCGACCAAAGGAATTGAGTGCACGTGCTCAGATGTTGTCTTTGGGAAATAGACGTATGAGTGCTGCCAGCATTGCTGCAGAGGTTGAAGGGGTGGAGGGTCAGCCTCAGTGCTCAGATCATACGCCGCACACTGCATCAAATTGGTATGCAATGGCTGTCGTCCCGGAAGGAAGCCTCTTCTAAAGATGGTGCACAAGAAAGCCTGTAAATAGTTTGCTGAAGACAAGCAGACTAACGACACAGATTACTGGAACCATGCCCTGTTGTCTACTGAGACCAAGATAAACGTATTTGGTTCAGATGGAGTCAAGCGTGTGTGGCGGCAACCAGGTGAGGAGTACAAAGACAAGTGTGTCTTGCCTACAGTCAAGCATGGTGTTGGGAGTATCATGGTCTGGGGCTGTATGAGTGCTGTCGGCACTGGGGAGCTACAGTTCATTGAGGGAACCATGAATGCCAACATGTACTGTGACATACTGAAGCAGCATGATCCCCTCCCTTGGAAGACTGGGCCGCAGGGCAGTATTCCAACATGATAACGACCCCAAACAAATCTCCAAGATGACCACTGCCTTGCTAAAGAAGCTGAGGGTAGATGTGATAGGCTGGCCAAGCATGTCTTCAGAAATAAAAAATATTGCACATCTGTGGGTCATCCTCAAACGGAAGGTGGAGGAGCGCAAGGTCTCTAACATCCACCAGCTCTGTGATGTCGTCATGGAGGAGTGGAAGAGGACTCCAGTGGCAACCTGTGTAGCTCTGGTGAACTCCATGCCCAAGAGGGTTAAGGCAGTGCTGGAAAATAATGATGGCCACACAAAATATTGACACTTTGGGCCCAATTTGGACATTTTCACTTAGGGGTGTACTCACTTTTGTTGCCAGTGGTTTAGACATTAATGGTTGTGTGTTGAGTTTTTTGAGGAGACAGCAAATTTACACTGTTATACAAACTGTACACTCACTACTTTACATTGTAGCAAAGTGTCATTTATACAGTGTTGTCACATAAAAAGATATAATAAAATATTCACAAAAATGTGAGGGGTGCACTCAGGGCTGGACTGGGACAAAAATGTGGCCCTGGACTTCATCCAGACCGGCCCAGGGCACAACACATCAGGGCACGGTACATCAGGCCACATCAGGGTACAGAGCCAGGCACATCAGGGCACAAGGCACATCAGGGCACAGCACATCAGGGCACAGCACACCAGGGTACAGAGCCCAGTACATCAGCGTACAGGGCACAACATATCAGGGTACAGTGCCTAATACATCAGCGTACAGGGCACAACATATCAGGGTACAGTGCCCAGCACATCAGCGTACAGGGCACAACATATCAGGGTACAGTGCCCAGTACATCAGCTTACAGGGCACAACATATCAGGGTACAGTGCCCAATACATCAGCGTACAGGGCACAACATATCAGGGTACAGTGCCCAGTACATCAGCGTACAGGGCACAACATATCAGGGTACAGTGCCCAGTACATCAGCGTACAGGGCACAACATATCAGGGTACAGTGCCCAGCACATCAGCGTACAGGGCACAACATATCAGGGTACAGTGCCCAGTACATCAGCGTACAGGGCACAACATATCAGGGTACAGTGCCCAGCACATCAGCGTACAGGGCACAACATATCAGGGTACAGTGCCCAGTACATCAGCGTACAGGGCACAACATATCAGGGTACAGTGCCCAGCACATCAGCGTACAGGGCACAACATATCAGGGTACAGTGCACAGCACATCAGGGTACAGAGTCCAGCACATCAGCTAATAGGGCACAACACATCAGGGCACAGTACATCAGGGTATAGCACATCAGGACACAGAACATCAGAGCACATGACATTGAGGCACAGCACACCGGGGCACAGGACATCAGGGCACATCAGGGCACAGGACATCGGTGCAAAGCACATCGGGGCACAAGGCACATCAGGGCGCATCAGGGCACATAGCACATCAGGGCATGTGGCACATCAGGGCATGGGGCACATCAGGGCACATTGCACATCAGGGCACGGGCACATCAGGGCACGTCAGGGTACGGGGCACGTCAGGGCACGGGGCACATCAGGGCACATCAGGGCACATTATGGCACATCAGGGCACATTATGGCACATCAGGGCACATGGCACATCAGGGCACATTATGGCACATCAGGGCACATGGCACATCAGGGCATGGGGCACATCAGGCCACATGGCACATCAGGGCACAGGGCACATAAGGGCACATCAGGGCACATTATGGCACATCAGGTCACATGATGGGGCACATGGAACATTATGGTGCACATCAGGGCATGGGGCACATCAGGGCATGGGGCACATCAGGCCACATGGTACATCAGGGCACAGGGCACATCAGGGCACGGGGCACATGGCACATCAGGGCACATGATGGGGCACATGATGGGGCACATTATGGGGCACATAGCACATCAGGGCACGGGGCACATCAGGCCACATGGCACATTAGGGCACGGGGCACATGGCACATCAGGGCACATTATGGCACATCAGGTCACATGATGGGGCACATCAGGGCACATTATGGGGCACATTAGGGCACATCAGGCTACATGGCACATTAGGGCACGTGGCACATCGGGGCACATCAGGGCACATAGCACATTAGGGCACATCAGGCTACATGGCACATTAGGGCACGTGGCACATGGCACATCAGGGCACGGGGCACATGATGGGGCACATAGCACATCAGGGCACATGATGGGGCACATAGCACATCGGGGGAAACATGATGGGGCACATAGCACATCGGGGCACATGATGGGGCACATAGCACATCGGGGGAAACATGATGGGGCACATAGCACATCGGGGGAAACATGATGGGGCACATAGCACATCGGGGGAAACATGATGGGGCACATAGCACATCGGGGGAAACATGATGGGGCACATAGCACATCGGGGGAAACATGATGGGGCACATAGCACATTGGGGGAAACATGATGGGGTACATAGCACATCGGGGCACATGATGGGGCACATAGCACATCGGGGCACATGATGGGGCACTTAGCACATCGGGGGAAACATGATGGGGCACATAGCACATCGGGGGAAACATCATCAGGGCACATTGTGAGATCTTACTAGCCAGCATTCAGAGTAGCGCAGGGAGCTTCTGTAGTAATAAGTTCTCTCTCGTGTCATCACGCTGTTCCCCGGCGGCCCTCCTCTCTTCTTGTCTATACCAGATGATCGTACAAGCCAATTGGTATAGACGAGAAGAGAGGAGGGGCCGCCGGGGAACAGCGTGATGACACGAGAGAGAGAACTTACTACTACAGAAGCTCCCTGCACTACTCTGCATGCTGGCTAATCTCGATCTACCAGTCAGGCGCCAGCTGTCGGGGGTTGACGGGTAGATCGATGCGCGGCTGAAAGTGAAACTGGCCCAGACTGAGCCATCGGCCCACCGGGAATCTCCCGGTAGTCCCGATGGCCAGTCCAGCCCTGGGTGCACTCACTTTTGTGAGAAACTGTATATTGTTTTAGTTATACAGCTTTTTTACACCACCTTTCTGAAAAGCTGAAAGAATGAGTGGATCTTGCATTTTGCACATTCCATTTTAAGAATATAAGACATATAATGAAAAAAAGGTGGTGCTATTTTTAATGCTCTATGGCCAGTTGAACTTCACTGGCATGCTGGTATTACATTGGCAATTGTTTAGACCATTGTGAAAACAAATGTCGCTTTGTTCAAAATAAATTGTTGGCAATACGCTTGGCACATAAGGTGCTCTATCACGAGTTAGAAGGGTTTATTAGTTGTGATGCTCCATAGTATTACTTCTGCCAGTTTTTTTTTTTATTTTTTTTTATTAAAAGTGCTAGTGCATCTCAGTGCTTCTAAAATTAACATATTTTCTGTCCCACTGTCTCATTAGACACCTAAGCGACACCAACAAGATAGTTTGCATATATTTTAAAAGGATCTGTATGTACTAAAGAAAATATCTTTGCACATTGTCGCCACTGGAATAAGCAGTTTGAGTGATGTGTCAAGTACAATTGCCTTTTCTTGCTATGTTGAAGAACTTGGACATAAGTTTGTAAAGCTATACCCAGTTCTTAGATAACAGTTCTTGGAAACTTTAGATGTCAGGAGTTCCAGTACTTGTACTATGACTTCTGCTGTCAAAGCCAAACCAGCCAACTGACTAAAAATAATATTAAAATACATTTTAGCCCTTTTTTTCAAATTTCTTTTATAGCATATTCTGTTTCTGATACTTCGCTCTATTCCTTAGTGGTTGATAACATTCCCCGATACTGCTATCATTTCTTAGTTCACTACCACAGATATATGATATTATACGATAATGCAATTTTAGAAGTCACGCATCATAAATGAATAGTCTTCAGCCCTTGAGAATTTTATAAAAGAGGATCTGTCTCTTTGCCCAACCAGAGCAAAGTGATAGAATATCTTTAAAAACCACTCTGACTCACATATTCTCAAGTCTGCCTCACTTCCACACAGCTCTTTTGCTCCATCAAGAATTTCTAGGTTTGGGGAAACATGTGACCTCTACCTATGATGCAGTGCTCAGACCAGAGTGACCAAATGCCTAAACACTGTCACTTGTGATATCATCAACCCCCGTGTAAGCTTCCACACTATCAACATTTAGCTTACACAATGTCAGGAGTCAATGGAACAGAGTGGCAGGGGAGCACAGCCAGCACAGAGAGGGAATAGCTATTTATCTAGCCAGAAATCTTGAGAGTTGATAACTTCCTGTGCTTTATGGCTTTGGACCGCTGTCAGGTAGTATTGTTCCCTGGACTACAAAATGCCTCCCTCTATTATGGAGAAGAGAGGGAGGTTATGTGTAGTCCTAACATGTGTTATATAATCCTAACACACCCCTTTTACTAGTTTGACAACACTGCTCAGTACAGTTCCGTTGTCATCCAAGGACAAGAAGTGAGTTTATGGTAGGATTACCAGGTTAAATAAAGGAGAAAAGGATGAAAAAAGAAAATGAATGTAGCCACCACATCTAAGCATGGGGAGGCTGCAATACTATCAATTTTTGCTATTGGGTTTATACACTCTTTAAGAATCCCTATTTTCACAGTTCAGGTAACCCGGTGTCTGTTATTATCAGCCCTTAACCTGTTATAGTGCTGTTTTCATCAGCCTGAAATCTGTCTAAAAAAGTATGCTAGGTATACACATTAGGTGCACTGAGCAAATGAATGCATGCAAATGTATGAGCATAAATGAACTGACATTTCTACCTCTGGCATGGAGGAGCGTTGAAATGAATGAGGTGTTGTGCATACTCATTAAATCTCCCTGATTTGAAAAAAAAAAAAACATTAATATAGTCCCATCCAACTCTATATAACAACTGAGTAAAGTATTCATTCACTTTCACTAGCCTCTGCCCTTAAGCCTCATTTGTCTACTACAGTCATACAAAATATAAATCCCCATTAGGGCCAGTTTGAACAGAAGTTGGTTTACCTTCCAGTATGGTGTTCAACAAGTAGACAAGACCTAAATTAAACTAGGCAGGGTGTATAAACTCAATGCTAATATTCTTCTCGTTCTCAAAAACACAGCTGACCACTCAAAATGTATTTACTGGCCACTCATGAATACAGGTGATTTTTAAGCACTGACCTCCCACTGCCTCTATTCCCTTAGCTGCAATGAAAATGGACCTACAGGGTACTCCTTAACATAAATAAAGAACTCCAGCTCTTTCCATTAGACAGAAAACTCTGCTCAGTTCAGGATTGATGTGGGAGCACATTGAGGGCCTGTGTTAACAAACTTCAAAGGGCAAATGCAACATGCTTTTGAAACCAGCTTGAAACAGTTCTGAGATTATTCAGAGTTTGTTGAAGGTGCAGTTGACCTGCATATACCTGCTTCAGCTCCTGAAAAGCCTGCCATTACTGACCCTATTATCTCTTTTTCTGCAAGTCAAATATGTTCAGGGGCATATGAAAGAAGAATAGGCGTGATTCTCACCTTCTGGGACAAATGCAGGAGCCATTGGAGTGGTATCTTCATCTCCCAAGAACTTTGAAGCAACTGTGGTGGGCCAGTGGCTTGCTCTTTCCAGCATACTAATAACTCCTTGGTGCTCTTTGGACTTTTCCATGCCTTGCTTTGTGCTATGTTCCTCCACTGTGCTGGGTGTAAAGGGGGAAATCGGATTCTGATGCACAGTCTCTTTCTCCCTTCCAAAGTTTTTGTTATTTTGGTCATCTTGAGTATTAGAATTCCACAAAGGAGTCTGTGCATCCCATTTTCCAAGCGTCCTTTCTGAAGCATTGTCTCCCATCTTTACAAAAGGAATGTGATTAGGTCCTATTTCAATGCTGTTGGTTAATGGGTCACTTCTATTAAAGGCAAAACAATTTCTGTCTATTACACCTAAAAAGGAAAAATAAACAATTAAAATACTGTCTGCATTAAAACCTGTCTCTACCTATACATAAATATATAAATATAAATATATATATATATATATATATATATATATATATTACAAAAATGTAAATGTATTTTATTGGGATTTTATGTGATAGACCAGCACAAAGTGACACATAATTGTGAAGTGGAAGGAAAATAATAAATGGTTTTCAAAATTTTTAAAAATAAATATATGAAAAGTGTGGCGTGCATTTGTATTCAGTCCCCCTGAGTAAATACTTTGTAGAACTACCTTTATTTTTAATTATAGCTGCAAGTCTTTTTTGGTATGTTGCTATAAGCTTTGCACATCTAGAGAGTGACATTTTTGCCCATTCTTCTTTTGAAAATAGCTCAAGCTCTGTCAGATTGAATGAAAAGCATCTGTGAACAGCAATTTTCAAGTCTTGCCACAGATTCTCAATTGGATTTAGGTCTGAACTTTGACTGGGCTATTCTAACACATGAATATGCTTTGATCTAAACCATTCGATTGTAGCTCTGGCTGTATGTTTAGGTCATTGTCCTGCTGGAAGGTGAACCTCCACCCCAGTCTCAAGTCTTTTGCAGACTCTAACAGGTTTTCTTGTAAGATTGCCCTGTATTTGGCTCCATCCATCTTCCCATAAACTCTGATCAGCTTCCCTTTCCTTGCTGAAGAAAAGTATCCCCACAACATGATGCCACCACCACCACCACCATGTTTCACGGTGGGGATGGTGTGTTCAGGGTGATGTGCAGTGTTAGTTTTCCACCACACACAGCGTTTTGCTTTTAGGCCAAAAAGTTCAATTTTGGTCTCATCTGACCAGAGCACCTTCTTCTACATGTTTGCTGTGTCCCCCACATGGCTTCTCGCAAACTGTAAACAGGACTTCTTATGGATTTCTTTCAACAATGTCTTTCTTCTTGCCACTCTGGCATAAAGGCCAGATTTGTGGAGTGCACAACTCTAAGTTGTCCTGTGGACAGATTCTCCCACCTGAGCTGTGAATCTCTGCAGCTCCTCCAGTTACCATGGGCCTCTTGGCTGCTTCTGTCAGTTTAGGTGGATGGCCATGTCTTTCTAGGTTTGCAGTTGTGCAATACTCTTTCCATTTTCGGATGATGGATTAAACAGTGCTCTGTGAGATGTTCAAAGCTTGGAATATTTTTTTATAGCCTAACCTTGCTTTAAAATTTTTCCACAACGTTATCTCTGACCTGTCTGGTGTGTTCCTTGGCCTTCATGTTGCTCTTTGTTCACTAACAAACCTCTGAAAGCTTCACAGAACAGCTGTATTTATACTGAGACAAAATTACACACAAGTGGACTCTGTTTACTAATTAGATGACTTCTGAAGGCAATTGGTTCCACTAGATTTTACTTAGGGGTATCAGAGTAAAGGGGGCCTAATATAAACGCATGCAACACTTTTCACATATTTATTTGTAAAAACCATTGTGAAAACCATTTATCATTTTCCTTCCACTTTACAATTATGCGCCACTTTGTGTTGGTCTATTACATAAAATCCCAATAAAATCCATTTATGTTTTTGGTTGTAAGTTGGCAAAATGTGGAAAACTTCAAGGGGTATGAATACTTTTTCAAGGCACTGTTATATATTAGGATCAGTCTACAAAAGGTATTTCAAGTTTGGATACATGCCATAGGGCTGATTCCCCCACTGGCTTCTTGTAGCTTTTCAGACTGCTGCAAGATGTCTATGCCCTAAAATCAACAGATATATTTACTTACCATGTCCATCATGAGGGGTCTCAATCGCTCTATTGACATTTTTTATAGTGGTTGTTTTTATATTGATGATTATGGAAAAAGAAATGACAAACGTAAGACTCTATGTTAAGATGTGCAGAGCTGTCAACTTGAGTGGGAAATCACACACACATATAAAAAAAGCAATGTGTAATCAGAATTGCTATTTATTAGGTCATAAGACTTTATACCACCAATCAACAGACATACATGGATGGATCCAAATATGTCCGGTCCCTGCTGAACCAGACGAATTTCAATCCATGTATGGGTTGTAGAGAAGTCGATCTACCTACGACTGACTTCTGTACAACCACCCTGTTGGATTTTCCCCACTCAATCAGTGCTGCAGGCTACAGACTGCAGTGCTGATCAGTGTATTCTGGCAGTGGGGATGTTTTCCTGCTGTCAAAATACAATAGCTCAGCAGTGAGAAATCCCCCATCCACCTGGAATGTGTGGATGGGGTAATGAAGAGGCGGGGGTGGTTTAATTCAACCCACTGGTTAAGCAAAAAAAACTGACACATCTATGGGCTGCTTTATTCTGCTGCTGCTCTTGCAGTGTCTAATAAACATGCTGGGGGGCAAGGTAGTGTCAGCAATTCTAACAGTGGTGTTATCTGCCTGGCTGTACTGTGTAATAGGGCTGTGTAAGTGTCTAGACATAATGCATAGAGCTGTAAATGCTTTGGCAGGTAAAACTGTTCCCTTAGGCCTCTTTCACATGGACGATCCGTATGTCCGTTTTTCATCCTTCCGTCTTCGGATGAAAAACGGACATACATTCATCCCTATGGAGCGTCGGATGTCAGCGGTGACATGTCCGCTGACATCCGACCCCACTCCGATCCGAAAAGTGTAACGGAGGAAAAACCTACTTTTCCATACGTTTTCGGATCGGATCGGGTGACGACGGACACTACGGTCCGTCATCATCCGATCCCCCCATAGGGGAGAGCGGCGCTCTGACAGGTCTGTCGCTGCACAGCGTGCAGCAATGCACCTGTCATCTTCCTGCTCAGCGGGGATCGGCGGAGCGATCCCCGCTGAGCCAGCGGATGTTCACGGGGCGGATCATCACTGATCCGCCCCGTGAGAGAGAGGCCTTATTTGTATTCCATCTGTGTATTTAGAAGTTAACATTGAATTAAAATGTAATACTTAATTACCTAAGAAAAACAGAAAACTGTTTTTAAGAATATCTTCCTTGAGCTCTTCATTGATCCTTCCCACTAGGGGCTGCCCACCATCCTCAGATATTTAGTTGGGTCTGGTACAGCTCGGCCCCTGGGAGAAATCTTCATTTGACAACTATTTTGCTTTGGCATGGTGGGCTATATCTAATATATACTGTATGTAAAGTTTCTTCACATGTACTTGGGCCATAGGGAGTCTCAGATTTTTCTATAGTGAAGTTATGTATGAAGGGCTGATTGGGGATTTATTTCTGGTCTACAGCCGTCTTTTATCTTCCAACCTTCCTCAAAAGGTTGCTACTCTTCTATAACCCCCACCCTGGCCATCCTCCCTCCATTACTTTAAGATGTACATGTTTTACCAATCCCCCCCCCCCCAGAAAATAAAGAAAAGAAAATTTGGGAATGGCAATTGCTCACCTTGAAAAAAGTATCTAAACTGTGTTTGTCTACTACGAACTTAACTTTCTACGTATGTTATACTTTTGCTCAGTGATGCTAATTTGGTAGTAATCTCTTATAACTCTCTTTAATCTGTTATGTACCGTACTGTGAAAACTGGTACCAAGTTGTTCCACTTTTTCTGTAATGCAATGCCATTTCTTGTAAATAAAGAATTTATTAAAAAAGAATAGAATCAGGTCTCCTGCCATGCTTAACGGGGCTGTGCTGGGTGGAAGAGTAGCATAAATCCCAGAACTGGATGTACAAAACACAATCTTCTTGGCAGATAAAACAGCTCCCTAATCTGTATTTTAACTGTGCATATTGCTGCTTGCCTGGTGTTCAACTATAAGCTTGATGCATGTAAATGAATTTAGATATTGAAAAGTTACATAATCTAATTATACCCTACAATCATTTCTATAAAACAAAGACGTATATTAACAGTTTCAAGTTATTCTTTCAAATAATGTAATGAAAAGCCACATTACCAGGCTTGAAAATAACAGGTTACCTTCATTTCTATATCTCAAGGTGTTCTCAGTGAATCTAATATATTGTTTCAATGGGCAATTACCTTTATCCCACTTGTGATTGCACATAATGATACGGTGTCATTTTACTTTAATTGCAATTAGATTACTGTAGCTCATTCAGTTTCCTGAACTGAGATAACATTTCCTCTTCATCAGCCTTTAAATGTCATGTATTTTAAGATTATCTTGCTCAGTACTGGTGTTTGAAAGGGCATCGTTCTGCCACTTTGTATATTTAGAAACCGGCTATGCGGAAAATGGTGCTACCCATGTTTGTTGTATGAAATTTATTTGTCATGTAGGATAATTAAAAAACTCCAACCCTGTGTGGGTTGCATATTGCTTTAACCAATAATAACGTTTGTGCCTGCACACAATACAGCTGTTGTGACAGCTTTCCGCTTTCCCTTTAGTGGAACTAAAGCCATAAAGCAAATTAAATGATTTGTATGGCGCTCTTGAGTCCATGCTATAATCTAATATCCGTTTTCTTTTGAAAAAAAAAAAAAAAGTAAATAAAAAAGCTTTTTAAATTTAATCAGTCTTGCTTCTGCCATAACTCACTTTCAATCTTGTGTGTAAATATATCCTAGGCATTTCATGGTAAACTATTTTTAGCTATGCCCTGTTAAAATGAGAAATACAATTCTAGGAGAAGGCAACAATTTGTTTTTTTACTTCCTTTTTCAAGAACTGCTGGGAGGGAAATGGAAGCACTGACTCTGATGTCATTGACTGCAGTTAGAATAACATGCTTGGGGTTAGAAAAATATTAAATGTCATTACTTTATCATATATCAATTTATCAGCTGCCTCCATTCATTATAAATGGTCCTTTGTGTAATAAAATATTAGCTGTATCTAAAAAAAAGACTAAAGACATTAATACAACATAGTAAAAATCTTTAAAATGTAAAGTAGAATTATGGGCAAAATTGAAAAATTGCAGATATGCTGCAGTCTGCCACGGTTTACTGGTTTAATTATCTGTTGATCCTGCCAGTAAATTAGTTGATTCTCCACACGCTTTAACAGGGTGATACTGTTGTGTGTTCTGCATTGAAATGAAACAGCAGCATTCTACCTAACCAGACTTTGTTAAGATCTATATAGAAATAACTTGCATCTGCTTGTATAGCTCTGGATACAAAAGCAAAGCATGTGTAGAGATACAATGAATTCTGCAAATAAACATGTCCAGGAAGTCCTCAGAAGCTTGCATCATGCAATATATACTCTTTGGCAAATATGTTTTGAGTTTGTTGGTGGGTGAAATCTACTTAGGCGGGTGATGCTGATGACTGGGGTCTGCTATTGGTTATATCAAACAAGGGATTTTGCATACTAAAAGAGAAGCAACCACTAATATGTAATTGTCCCACATTCAAAAATGTTTGTAATGCAACCAGACAACCTTCCCCCTTTCTTTTCTCCATAAAATTAAGGACCCAAGTTCGACCGATATTTAAAAACGTTAGCCAGTTTGTAACAGACTGAGACCTATCCCTCAAATAACGAAATATGGTTGCCAATCACCAACGGCATCTCTTGCAGACTATGGTGGTCAGATACCATCACCAGAATTTCTAAGTCTGTACAGCTGATGCAATTCAAAATAATAATTTTCTACTGCTTCTGGTAGAATAATGAACAAATGGCGAATCCATCTGTGATACATAGAAACAAAGAACTGCAGGAAAATCTCAACTATGGAGGCCTTGAGAGATACAGTAGAATTAAGAGGGCAATCCAGCTTATGGTATTGGTGCCTTTGCAGAACTGAAAGATGAGTTCTAAGCAGAACGACCATTATAGAAGACCTGTACTGAGGAAGTATGAAGGCTGCCATGTTTAAACTCTTACACTGAAAATATCAGTTCCTTGGCTTCATAAGAAACACTGCACACTGCCACACTCCAAATTCTTTCACTTTACTGCCTATTAATAAGAAGTCACATACTTCCATTTGAGCTCCTCTGACATACAAGGTGTGTCTATTAAATAACAAGACTGTGATCCCACCTAGTAAACAAAGCAGTCAAAACTGGTTATAACTGCATGCGTGGTAAACTCGAACATGTTTGAACCTGCATGACAAGCAGCAACACTCTATGACATTCAGTTAATTGTAAATCGCCACTTTGCTTGGTTGTGTTTTCTGTAGTGTGCCGAAAAAATGCTAAGATTAAAAGTTGAACAAAGTGTCAATTTGAAATTTTTTGTAAAATTGCACAAAACACCAACAGAATGTTTTCAAATGCTTATTACAGCTTATGGAAACAACGGCCTGTCTTGTGCGCATGTGCTTGAGTGGCACAAAAGATTCAGCGAGGGACTGAGAATGAATTCCCAAAAGTTAAATCATTGCTTAAAGGGACACGTTTAAAAATCAGTTGATGCTGTAAAGAAGAAAACGGAAAAAGCTGACAGAAATTTTCTCCATGCCTTCGAACAGTGGAAAACAAGACTGCAGCAATGTATTAGTGCAAATGGGGAATATATTGAAGGGGACAAGCATTACATTTGTAACACATATAAATAAAGCTGAGTTATTTAATCAGTCTCGGTATTTAATAGACACACCTCGTACAGTATTTTACCCTTAGTTTGACTTAGATCCTCTGATTAGACCCAGCTTAAAGTGATATTAAAGTCTTGTTTTTTTTGTTTAAAAATAACAAACATGTTATATTTACTTGCAGTGGTTTTGCAGAGAGCAGCCCAGATCCTCCTCTTCTCGGGTCCCTCATCAGTGCTCCTGGACCCTCCCTCCTGCCGAGTGCCCCCACAGCAAGCAGCTTGCTCTGGCGGCACCCGAGCCGAGCTGCTGCTCTGTGTGTCCATTCAGACACAGAGCCGCAGCTCGGCCCTGCCACCTCTCTCTTCTCATTGGCTCACTAGCTTTGATTGACAGCAGCAAGAGCCAATGGCACCCACTGCTGTGTCTCAGCCAACCAGGAGGGAGAGTCCTGGACTGCCAAGGCTCTAGTGCAACATTGCTGGATCGAGATGGGGCTTAGGTATTAGGGGGGCTGCTACACACAGACGGTTTTTTATTTTAATGCATAGAATGCATTAAGATAACAAATAAAAAACCTTCTGCCTTTAGAACCACTTTAAATGCATTAGAGGGTGGGGCTTAGGTGGAAGTATGTGACTTCTTATCAAAAAACGGAAAAGCAGAAAAATCTGGAGTATTCAAGTCTCTTTTAAAGTATGCTTTAATTGGTGCGGACAGACCTGTGGTGGTGCCACCACCCCTGGGGAAAGGCAGAACTGACATACTGATTTATTATGAGTTATTCATTTAAAACAAATGTAGAGCAGACACTCTGAGTTAACTATGGATTTCCTGATTTCCAAGACAGTGACTCCAAATTGTAAAGCCAAAGACAGGCAATTAGAATTTTCAGAAAGAGATCAGAAATGGCAGCCTCCATATTTCTCTCAGTGTTCTGTTCTAGTCTCAATAAAAATACAATTGTTTTTGTTAGGAACGAAAAAGGGAACTCATGGAATGTGTACTTCATGAAGTCAGCATGTTTCCCCCATGCCGATGATCTGAATTCCCACTGACTAAAGTATCTTCCCCAGCATGGAGAAATGTGCAAATCACTAAAAATGGGCAAATTCTCAGGAACCACTAAAATCAGAAGGATGTTTTCTTAATTACTATTCATACATATGCATTATATATGCTTGCAATTTTCCCAGTTACGCTAAGTTTGGATTGTCCTTGTTAAAAATTGTGAGTTAACTATCTTTTCAATTATTCCATTGAATATTTTTTTTCAAAGTTGTCAAATTGTAGGTGCTGGTAGGTCTAAATGGCTGACAGCTAAATACACAGCAAAATAAAATAAGTATATCGAAGCGGTTTATAGGGACAAATATATTAATATATCTATAGATTTAATGTATATATTAACGCATACCTAAATCTAAAACTTTTATTTTACTTTAGATAGAGTAGAGAAGAGTTAAAGCTGCTGTCAGTTTTTTTGCCACCTGTGTTTCAAAAGGGAGATTTTCCTTTACTGCCTGTCCTGTAGACTCAACAGGAAATGAGAGCATAACTTTCTAATGTGATAAAAAAAACCTCTTAGACAGTCGTTATGGGAACAAGTGTACCCATTGGAAGATTTCCCTTCTTTTTCTGTATTGGTAGGTGGTGAATTATAGGAAGGTTGTAACTATAGACTTCAGGCAGTCATACATAACTAAACCCTAACAATACACTTCCCTTGCTGTGCTTTGGTTTGTTAAATATATAATAAAAAGCTTTATGTTATATCTGTTAGATAAGAGCAAAATAATTGCCAACATTCTGTGCTCTCTGCATGGGGAAGGCGTTCTGCAGTCCTAACACTATTCCAGTCCTGAGGTGGCTCACAAAATCTCTGACAATGTTTCCAGTGGTGCTCACAGAATCCCTGCCAGGACTTCCTGAGCTCCCTGAAATGGCATGTCTTCTGACCCAGAGGGGTATTTAACCATTAGCCCTGGATATGGCTGGTACTGTGTCCTCTTGCCAGCTACCCTGCATTCTGCAAGAGCATTATACTATACAGCTGATTGACTGGTTTCTTGCTGACCCGGATTGACCAGAATACTCTCTCATCTGCCACCTGCCCCACGACCTTTACTTGAACCTGACCTCTCTTCTGCTGTCTTGCCCTTTGTCAACCTGGATTGCCATGACCTCTCATCTGCTGTCTTACCATTGTCCACCCCTGCCTGAATCCAACCATTCTCCAGTTACTCCCTGGTGTTACATCTCCACATTATAGCTTCTCTTTTCTCACTCAGCCCTTGGTGGGGCAATCTAGAGGGCCATGACCTGGTACCAGCATAACAACTCTACTGTCAGAAGCTCTGGTGAAAACTCTGCCTCGGGTGAGCGTACATCACCTACAAGAGTGGGGTTGCCATAACATCTTCCATGCACTGTAGAAGGCTTGGAGCTACTTTAAAGAAATATGTAGATATGCTGCAGATTCTGTAGAAATGTAAATATTGTCTCTGATGTGTTTAATCAATGTATTGTTTTGCATGGTTAGATAAAAAGTAAGATGAGAATATGCATTATGTAGTTTCAGTGCATTACCTAAGGTCTTGTCCTTTAATACAAAAAATATTCCATTGGTTTCAATTACATCGTTTTTCTTTGTATGAAACCTGGAAGTGATTTTACTTAAATTTAAACAAGTAGGATTCCTTCATAAGAAGTCTCTAACCTATTCGTTCATAGTCCTTTTGAAGTACTTGACTGATAAGTCCAGATGAAGCAAAGGTTAATCACCACTGAGAAAACCTTAGTGATGCTAACAGACAGCAGGTAGGTGAAAGTAAAGTGAAAACTGGTTTCACATGCTGAGGAAGTGACTGAGTAGGACTATGAAGGTTGTTCGCATTCAGGTGACTTCAATTATACTCTTGTCCCGTTAATGCTGTTCTGCAACTTATTTAAAGGAAATATGTAATACCTTTTCGCTTTTTTTTTTCTCAGACATGCAATACACGTAAGTGTGATCTGTTTCGGGAACTAAATTAGAGGCACATCCCTGGATTAAAGTAAGGCGAGTGTAATTATGTGCATCTAATTTCACCCCTCTGATCTAGAGATCCTTGCAGTACCAACAATGCCATATGGCAAGTGATTGTATTCTGAATTAAATACAAATAAAAACAATTTAGTTGTTTTTTAAAAAAGAAAAATAAATAGAATTTTAAAACTAGGAAAAGAAACATTCTTTTTGGCCTCCAGACTTTGCCTGTGGTAATAAGTAGTAATGTAATTATCAAAAGAATACGGAATAGAAGGATCAAAATGTATTTGAAAAAACTAGGGAAATAAAGCGATACCCTTACCCTTAGGCTCCAACGTGGCCCCCATTAGGGATATCTTGAATCTTGCTTTTCTGATTTGAATTACCTGAGAGTTAGGCAAACTCTTTTCAAAAATAGGTTCAGAAGCAGACTAATTTCTACCCTATGTAGTGGGTCATGTTGGAGAGTCTGTGCCACAATACAAGTGCTGGAATGACCAGAATTGGTTAGTCACATTTACTAGTGTAAATGTAAAACTTGCTCCCACCCCTCCATTATTTCTCCCCTGGACTAACTGAGAGGCCTTTATCCCTCACTGTATACCAGCTACTCTCATGGATGTTGGCTCCATGTTCTCTCCTTTGGTGCTTTGCATCTGCACACACAAATCCTTTATACTCTGTTAAAGATATTCCACAGTTTCCCGATAAGGCAGGTGGAATACCTATAAAATGCGTCAAAGATTAAATACACCATACCCCCAGGGATGGAACTGTCAGCTATACAACTTAAAGGAATATACTTCTTTATTGATACGCATTTTAGTAATAAAGCTCTGGGGTAATGGAATGGTTGTATCAGTGGACAAGTATTTATGTATGTACTAGATAGAAATCTATGATCTTAAGTGAAGGGTTAATTTATGGAGACCCTATTGAAAGGGAATGGGCATATGTTATGTACTTTTCATTTTATATTTTAAGGTGTTTTTGATGAGAACCAGAGCCTCTGTTGAAAAAAGAAAGGAAGTTTTATATGAACACTACATTTGCATGTCATATTGTATAAAGTGTACCTAAAATGTCCCATTTTGTTTCTGGTTGCTTATAGTGATACAAACACAAGTTTGGCACTGCCAGGGTAGGTAGGGCCCAACTGTAACTCAATCAATATAAGTATGCCCATAGATGCTACCGTGTTGCCTTAGAGCCGGTTCACACTGGGGCGACTTGTCAGGCGACCTAGCCGCCTGACAAGTCGCCTCCCGTTCTGTACAATGGAACCGTTCTAATCGGAGCGACGCAAGTCGCTCCGACTTAGAAGAAAGGTTCCTGTACTACTTTGGGGGCGACTTGCATAGACTTCTATACAGAAGTCGTCTTGCAAGTCGCCCTGGCAGTCGTGTGCAGGTCGCCTCGGTGAGGCAACCTGCAAGTCGTGCCACTTCTAGTGTGAACCGGCTCTTAAGGACGAGGAGATGCTGCACACCAAATCACTGGGAATCGAGTCATCTGTCCATACCAGGTGGGTAGGCGGTGGGTAAATCATGACAAACACATTTTATTTACTGATTAGGCTTCCTTGATCATTCAGACTTTCAAGGCAGGAGGTACATCCAATGAACTTCAATGTATTGGCACTTTTTTAACATTAGGTTTTCCTATACAGGAGAGAAGCAAGAAACCTGCATTATGTAGTCAACAGCCCTAACAGGTGTGCTCCAGTATCATCAAATTACCAACAAAAGGAAGTAGACTGGTTAACTACTCCTGGATGAAAAACAGAAGTACAAACAGGTATAAATGTAGCTTTTATGCACCTTAAAGCTTAATTTTTCAATTTTGACTGCAGTGTTCTAGTATACAACAAACAGTTTATTGCAGCAATAGAATATCCAGGGTCGGTGCTAGACTATTTTGCACCCCAGACAAGACCAGCTACTTGCACCCCCCAAAAAAAACAAAGACTGCAAATGCAGTCTGTGCAGGGATTCTTTCTCACCTTGCCAACGTTAGTTCCGGGTGAAGACTGACTAGGAAGCTGGGGGGAAGTGATGTTGTGCATAGCATGGCTTGCGTGGCACCTCATTGGTTGGATACCTCTTCACATATTGGTTAAAGTTTGCAGGAGACAGTTTCATCTCCAGCTAATATCATCCAATCCTGCAGCGGTATACAGAACATTGGCATAGTGTGTGGGGAACGGGGCAGTCATCGGAAATTTTGGGGCCCCTTACACAGCTTTAGACCTGGGCCCCCCAGGCTTGAACCCCATTGAAGTTTACCCCTTTCATAAGGGTCCCCAAAGATCCCCCCTTACATCAGGGTCCCCAGAGTCCTCCTTCTTTTCATCAGTGTCCCCAGAGTCATCCCTCCCTTACATCAGTGTTCCACGGAGTCCCCGCTCCTTAAATCAGGGTCCCCCCATTACATCAGGGTCCCCAGAGTTCACCCTTACATCAGAGACCCTGCTTTTATTAGGGCCCCGAAAGTCTCCCCTAATATTAGGATCCCAAATTCCCCCCTTACATCAAGGCCCCCAGAATCTCCCCTTACCTCATGGTTCCCAGGGTCCTCCCTTCTTAAATCAGGGACCCCAGAGTTCCTCCTTACATCAGAGTCCCCCTTTCATTATGATCCCCAAAGTCACCCCCTTACATCAGGATCCCCAGAGCCCCCTTACATCAGGTTCCTTAAAGCAACCTTCAACCAGGGTCCCTAAAGCACCCTTACATCAGGGCCCTTAAAGTGACCTTACATCAGGTTCCCAAAAAAAACCCTTACATCATGGTCCCTAGAGCCCATTCCCTTTCAATAGGGTCTCCAAAGTTAGCAGTGTAGAGCAGGGTAGGGTAAGGAGAGTGGAGAGGTTTAAAAGAATAGTTGGGGTAGTGGACGGGGAAGATCCGTTCCTTCTCATTGCAGCAGTCGGCTACAGGACAGGTGGAAGCTGGAAGGCTGGGCACTGGGACTGGATAGGTTTGGAAGAGGAACTTCCTCCTCCTCTGAAGGCCAGGGCCTGGGGGAGGGGCAAACACTTGATTGGTTGCTAGGACATTGGCGGTCCAAGCAACCAAACCCTAGCACTGAGAACAGTGGGCGGCGGCGGTGGTGGATGCTGTCAGCCTCTGTACATTGTAATCCTGTGGGTATAATTGAGAAAAAGGCGCCACTACTGAAAATACTGCCACTGCGCCTCTGGATAGATACAGAGTATGTGGAAGCTGCCACTTAAAAGGGTCAAATATAAAAGCTGAATTTTAACTACTGGTCAATCTGGGATAATAACACAAAGTCAAAATAGCGGCGCTAAATGTTTGTGCACAAGGAGTATTAAATCCCCTAAAGTGACATGTGACTCACAATTTACAAATGAGAATATAACTGACATGTGCTAAAATATAATAAATGCTATAGCAATAAATTGACAAATAGCACTAAACACCCTGTGACAAGTGAAGTGATATGATGTAGCTAGTGAAGCTAGTGAAAAAAAAAAAAAAATTTTTTTTTCAAAATATAAAAAATAAAGTCCATAAAATATTGAAGAGGATCTATAGTCGATGTGAAGATCTTTTAATCCATTCACCACACCAATGTGTCTGTGATTCCACTCCCCTAAAGAAACGCACTCACCGAATTCCAATGCCTACATTCTCATGTTAGGCTAAAGCGCATTTAAACCACATGGATAGGGTTTTAGAGTAAGCATCCGAACTCCAGCCATGCGTCTCATAATCCTATGAGTAAGTCCCATGAGTAAGTCCTTGTGACGAAACATGTCAGGGGCGTGGCTGTACGGCAATCAACATCATTGAGGCAGGACGTTGCTTGACACACCAGCAAGTTGACGAGCAGGTTTAGATCCAGGACCAAGGGAGGAGTGAGATTCAACCTTATGCCTGCACACCTTGGGTCCGCCGTGGCCGTTTTATCCACTGCTCTGGAGGCTTTGAAAGACTTACCTTAGTCACTTTTGCTGTCTTTTAACTTGTACCATGTGAGTTTAAATCTTGAAGGCTGTTTAGTGTTTTCATTAAAGCTTTGTTTACGGTATTACACTATTGGTACACTTTTTTATTCACATGTGGAGATTATATGAGACGCACGGCTGGAGTTCGGATGCTTGCTCTAAAACCCTATCCATGTGGTTTAAATGCTGTCTTTTGCTGTCTTTTAACTTGTACCATGTGAGTTTAAATCTTGAAGGCTGTTTAGTGTTTTCATTAAAGCTTTGTTTACGGTATTACACTATTGGTACACTTTTTTATTCACATGTGGAGATTATATGAGACGCACGGCTGGAGTTCGGATGCTTGCTCTAAAACCCTATCCATGTGGTTTAAATGCGCTTTAGCCTAACATGAGAATGTAGGCATTGGAATTCGGTGAGTGCGTTTCTTTAGGGGAGTGGAATCACAGACACATTGGTGTGGTGAATGGATTAAGAGATCTTCACATCGACTATAGATCCTCTTCAATATTTTATGGACTTTATTTTTTATATTTTGAAAAAAAAAATTTTTTTTTGTTTTTTTGTAGCTTCACTAGCTACATCATATCACTTCACTTGTCACAGGGTGTTTAGTGCTATTTGTCAATTTAGTGCTATAGCATTTATTATATTTTAGCATATGTCAGTTATATTCTCATTTGTAAATTGTGAGTCACATGTCACTTTAGGGGATTTAATACTCCTTGTGCACAAACATTTAGCGCCGCTATTTTGACTTTGTGTCATTATCCCAGATTGACCAGTAGTTCAAATTCAGCCTCTGTACATTCAAAGACAGCTGTGATTGCTGCACAGCCTACGCTGTTGCTGAACGGTGCAGCTGTGGCAGCAGGGACGCTGACTAGATTTTTGGGCAGGACGCTCTGGAGGGGGAACCTAGCAGCAGCTGGCCATGGCAGCGGCCTAGTTCGCCTAGTGGTAGCACCGACCCTGAGTATATCTAATTTATTTTTAAGGAAACTGTATTTATAGGTAACTTTAGACTTGCTGCATCCTCCAAAACAGTCCCCTTTTGTATCCCTGAGGATCTGAAACCCGGTCTTTAAAGGAGAGAAATAAAATTTTCTTTGAAAAGCACACACCAGAGAAAAGTAGGTTTTAACTATTAATTTTAGTAATACATCTGAATATTTCACACTTGAGATGACCCAAGAGACAGTTTAGTAACTCAGAGATATTTGAGATGAGAAATTGGCACCAGAAGAAAAGAGATTTAAGAGTGATGAAGGGGGTATGTTGTAGGAGAAAGCAGCTGAGCTATGCTCTGCACCGGTCATGGAAAAAACAGAGAGTGCCATTATCTAACATGAACACAGTTATTCGGGAAGAAACCTGCAGCACCCAATAAAAACCTTACCTGACCTTGACTAATTCCATGGTGTGATGGAGTAGTTGAATTATAGTGTAACATATAGCCACATTATTGACAGGCATGCTGTTAATTCATACAGTACAAAAAATATGATAACTATAGGAACTACGGGACACCATGGGATAATAATTCAGCTACAGTTACCATGAACCTAATACTACATTTTACATATGCAGGTATGTAAAATGTACCCTCAACTAGTTTTAAAATATGATGCTCAATTCACAAAGTTTTAAAGCTGAACTCCAGTAAATATCTGTATTGCATACTTACATTTGTTTAGCTTGGCACAACATAAATATTCATTACTCATAACTGATGGACCATTTGGAAAGCTGGAAATCACTGTTGTATTTAGTGATAGTCAGACCCGGACTGGAACACAAAATAGACATGGGCATTTTAGACTAAGCCGCCCAGATCCACTGCAGGAGCCGGTGGGAGAGGGGAGGGGGAATCTGACAGCGCTGCGGGGGAGGAGAGGGGGGTCAAGAGAGAGCACACAGGGGCCCAGGGTCAGCAGACAGATGGATAGGTCCTGGGGTCCTGGGGTCCTTCCCACTGATCCTGGGACCCTTTACTCCTATTGTGGGGCCATTCATTAAGGTCCAGATGCATGACCTTTTTACATGTTCTGCAGCGGGGGGGTGTTCTGCAGTGGGGTAGAATGCCAGGGCCCTGGCGCTAGTGCGACATTTACAACCCTGGTAGTTCCGCCAATGGGTGCTAGCAATATTTTGAGGGTTCTGTAACACCACCCTGGTCCTGCCCCTAGTGATAGAGAGGCTGCATGGGCCCCTGCAGCATGGTCGGGGGTTGCAGTTGCGACCCCTGAAGCTCCGCCAAAGAAGCATTATACAGTGGGGGGAGCAGTGAGCAGTATAGAGCGGGTGGGTGGGGGGTATAGGGGGGGAACAGCGGGAGGGCAGTGGGCAGTATACAGTGGGGGGAAGCAGTGATCAGTATACAGGGGGGAACAGTGGGCAGTATACAGCGGGGGGGCAGTGGGCAGTATACAGTGGGGGGGAGCAGTGATCAGTATACAGGGGGGGAGCAGTGGGCAGTATACAGTGGTGGGAGCAGTGAGCAGTATACAGGGGAGGCAGCAGTGAGCAGTGTACAGTGTGGGGGGGAGCAGTGGGCAGTATACAGTTTGGATGGGGTGGGCAGTGGAGGGGGAGCAGTGAGCAGTATACAGGGGGGAGGCAGTGAGCAGTATACGGCGCAGTGAGAAGTATACAATGGGGGGAGCAGCATGCAGTAAACATTGTGGGGGGAGCAGTATACAGTGGGGGGAGCAATATACAGTGTGGGGGGCAGTGAGCAGTATACGGGGGGGAGGGAGCAGTATATGGGGGAGAGGAGCAGGGAGCTGTATACGGGGGGCAATGGGGACAATGGGCAGTATACAGTGGGGGGAACAGTGAGCAGTATACAGTGGGGGGGGGCAATGACCAGTGTATGGGGGGGAAGCAGTGAGCAGTATACAGGTGGGGGGAGCAGTATACGAGGGGGGAGCTGTGAACAGTATAGAGTGGAGGGAGCAGTGAGCAATGTACGGAGAAGGGGAGCAGGGAGCTGTATACGGAGGGTCAGTGGGCAGTTTACAGTGGGGGGGTTGATGGGCAATATATAGTGGGGGGTGCAGTATACAGTCGGGAGGGCAATGAGCAGTATACAGTGTGGGAGGGAGCAGTAAGCAGCATATGGGTGAGAGGAGCAGGGAGCTGTATACGGGGGGGACAATGAGCAGTATACAGTGGGGGGGGGGGCGGTGAGCAGTATACAGTGGGGGGGGGAATGACCAGTGTATGGGGGGGAAGCAGTATACAGGCGGGGGGAAGCAGTGAGCAGCATACGGGGGGGGGGGCAGTGAACAGTATACAGTGGAGTGAGCAGTATACAGTGGGAAGGAGCGGTAAGCAGTAT
Source organism: Aquarana catesbeiana (assembly GCF_042186555.1). Classification (NCBI taxonomy): domain Eukaryota; kingdom Metazoa; phylum Chordata; class Amphibia; order Anura; family Ranidae; genus Aquarana; species Aquarana catesbeiana. The sequence continues at coordinate 826,604,496 of NC_133324.1, read as the reverse complement.
ATGGGGAAGAGGAGCAGGGAGCTGTATATGGAGGGTCAATGGGCAGTTTACAGTGGGGGGGTGCAGTATACAGTGGGGAGGGCAATGAGCAGTATACAGAAGTAGCAGTGAGCAACATACAGGGGGAAGCAGTGAGCCGTATACAGTGGAGTGAAAGGTGACCAGTATACAGTGGGGGAGGGGAAGCAGTGAGCAGTTTACAGGGAGAGACCAGTGAGCAGCATAAAGTGTACTAACCACAGTAAGGAGCTGAAGCATTGCAGATGGAGAGAATTGCTGCAGGAGTCACTTACCATATGGCTGGAGGTGAAGGCTACCAGGGTCGACATCTATGCTGCTCCTCCCAGTCCTCTACCTTTTTAGCAGGAGCAGCGATCTGTGCAGGTAAGTGAAGATGGCCACACCCCCGCTCCACCCAACAGCTCAGTCAGTCCATGTAGAAGCTGCCGGCTGGGAGAGAGACCATCAGGTCTGCCAATCACAGGAGGCTGCAATGCACCCAGGGGAGAAATCATTGGTAGCCTGTAGCTCCCTATGGGCTCCCTGGTTGCATAGATAGACATGCCCACACAGGCCTCCTGCAACATGGCCAGGGCCACCTGGGTAGGAGGGGCGGCTGGGCGGCACATAGAGGAACTGAACTGTCCATTTATCTCCTGCCGCTGCTGAATGCCTGCAGGAGGAGAAGCAGGCATTTAGCGGCAGCAGGAGAAAAATGGCCGCCCCTCTTACCCAGTCGGTCCGGCCCACCGGGCAAATGCCTGGTGTGCCTTATGGCCAGTCCAGACCTAGTTATAGTCATGATCTTCCAAATCCTACTCAGGTCCTATGCATGACCCAGAGCAACCCGAGTATGGCCCAGAGGATCACGGCTATCACTGTAGGCATGCTGACTACTACAGTGATTTTCAGCTTCCTCAATGGTCTGTCAGGTATGAGTAATACATACTTACATTGTGCCAAGCTGGGCCAATGTACGTATGCAATACAAATAATTTCTGGAGTTTAGCTTTAACACAAATATAACACAGCAATGTGATAGTAATTTTATAACCTCATTAGAATCAGAAGAAAATACCGTAACTGTTCAAAAAAATTTTTCTAAATAAGGATCTTTTTAATTATGTTAGCTTTGTGAATTGGGCCTATTTTCTTATCTGCCTGGATCAAAAGGTAAAAAACAAAAATACAAAATACATATGACATCAGTTCTTAAGTTTAAGTCATAATGTGCTAGCATGCACCGCTTACTAGCACATTATGACTTAAACTTATGACTTTTTGATGAATCGCATACTAGGACATTATGACAGACCTACCTGAAAATGAAGCCCTCCAGCCGCATGCTGTCACCGCTGAAGACGTTTCCATCTTCACCCGATCATTTTTTACGGGTTCGCGGGCTTCGGCTATCTGATTGGCCGAGCCAGCGATGATGCCACTTTATGCGCACAGGAATCCCTGTTTACGGCATGGCTCTGAAGGAACGCTACGTGTTTGCCCTTCTTTCAGAGCGCATGCGCTGGTGACGTCACTGACTGCATCTAAAGTAAATATCTCCTAAATGGTGCACACTTAGGAGATATTTACAGTACCTATAGGTAAGCCATATTATAGGCTTACCTATTGGTAAAAATCATACATGGGAGTTTACTCCCACTTTAACAAGAAATAGATATCTGCAATACAGTACAAGAACACCTGAACATGTTCCAAAGTGAAAGACTGCTTTGAGCAACAGTAAAATTGACCTGAAAAAAGCAGTACTTGTCCTGATTATGACTATAATTAATTAAACGACCTTTTATTTTCAATCTGCAGCCGCTGTTTTCTAAAACAGTTAATGCAATATGACAACCTGGAGGCCTTGTTATACACACTTGGTGTACAGAACATCCCCAGAAATTTCATTTTTTGCTTTTGTGATTGGCTCACAGATTTCCCTAAAAGTCTGTACTGAGATAAAAGTCGCATTTTAGGCATCCCCACTAATTTCAGATTTAGTGAGATACTCCCCAAGGGTTAAATACCTCTAACGAGATGCAGAGCCTGCAGCTTTTTTCATTAGAACACTGAGACTGTACCATCTGATTATAACGAACCAGTCATTCCGATACAGAATCGGTCTGTGATCAGTCTGTTGAAACAAACAGCTATTTCTGCACAGCAACAATGTCCTTTTTTTCCCCACAAATAGAGCTTTCTTTTGGTGGTATTTTATCATCACTGCAGTTTTTATTTTTTGCGCTATAAACAAAAAAGAGCGACATTTTTGAAAAAAACACAATATTTTTTAATCTTACTTGTTTTTTATCATTTTTTTTTAAAAAAGCTAATTTTTTCCTCAGTTGAGGCCGATATGTATTCTTTTACATATTTTTGGTAATAAAAATTGCAATAAGCGTATATTGATTGGTTTGCGCAAAAGTTATAGCGTCTACAAAATAGGGGAAAGATTTATGGCATTTTTATTATTTTTTTTTTTTTACTAGTAATGGCGGTGATCAGCGATTTTTATCAGGACTGCAACATTATGGCGATCAGATCGAACACTTCTGACACATTTTTGTGTCAGAAAAAGTGTTAGTGTGTGTTCTAACTGTAGGGGGATGGGAGTGACTGGAGGAAATGGCAGATCGTTGTTCCTAGCTAGTAGGAACTCACAATCTGTCTCTCCTCTCCTCACAGAACAGGGATTTATGTGTTTAGACACACACGTCCCTGTTCTGGCTCTCGTGGTCATCGCAACCGCCGGTCACGCGCATCGGCACCCCCCGCAGTGTAGCGGACCTGCTATCCCACTTAAAGGGACCGACGTACAGCTATGACAGTTTGAGGGATCGTGCCGACCTGCTGCAGTTTAATGACGGCGGCTGGTCGGCAAGTGGTTAAAGACATGTAAATGTGGCTACCAGAACACTGTTAACAATACATTTTTCTTATGCGGTGCAAACAAACTGGGTGCCCAACTCAGGCCGATATTTCGCCCACGCCAAGCCCTTTGCCCGATTACTCCTTTCGAAAAAGTTATTTAGACAAAACCCCGCTGCACCATTGTTTATCACTATCCGACAACATACTGACCACTGACTCACGCTCAAATTACCTAAAAATTTTGTTCGGGTACTTTCGGGTATGAAATGGAATGTGGACTGGAAGAATTTGTAGTAGGTATAAGATGATCGGGTGAACTGGACCTTTATGGAGGGGACGTTGGCCCATCTTGACCGAGAGCTATATATTTCCACTGTTCGGCGCAAGTGAAAGTTAATAGATATTTATCATCCCCCTTAATAACCAATGGGATACATCAGTGCTGCCCACTATCCCCACAAATTACATACTGTAAAAATGAAAAAAGTTTTGGTTGAAATACAATTTAAAGTAAACCTATCACTTTGCAAAAGGAAAAAAACGGTATGAATTAAAATAAAGGCAAGCACACAAAACTGCTGTTGTGCCTTATTTATGCTAATTTCAGCATTTGATCTAGTTAAGAGTTTCTCCTTCTTAAGCATTTTTTTATTGGCCCGTCATTGTGATTTGTTGCCTCAATGGCCAATAGCGAGCAGTAATAGGCAGCTGGACCAGGTCAGAAAATATTAGAACCCTCTCTGTTTTAAGGCTTGTTAAGCTGGTTAAATTTGAAAAAAGGTACGTGAATGCACCTGTGGGAGCCTATATTTTATTTCTGTAAACACTTCTGTTGCTTATACAAGTCAGATTTCCTCACTTGAGTAAAATAACCTGATTGAGTCAAATGCAATGCTGCACAAAGCTTTTATTTCATGTGAAAATAGCAAATCCACTGTAACGTCACAACCAAATTACAATCACACATGTTTTCCCATCTTAAACTATTTTCAGACTGCAATCTATATTATTCACAGCCTTGACTTTTGGCTACATTGAGCTTAGTGCTATTTGTGTCTGTTTCAAGTGCATTGGAGAAGATAGTTTTCCACCTAAGCAACTGGTTAGAAAAGTCACCCAGCAACTGCACTTCAGTGGACCATGTCGACAAACATGCCTGCATTAGGTTACATGTAACTACTTCTGTTCCACTATACACAAAGAACTGTGCACGCCATTTGGCAGAATTACATATTCATTTTCTATTCATTACAGAGCGATGATAGACAATAATGGTCTTCTTCATGTTAACAGTATAAACACTATATATAAAACGTGAACACCGGTATTATAGGGACTCGTTTTATGTGTGTAGGGTACACAGAAAACCACAAAAGTTGCATTCATCTTTTGTTGATCTTTTCTATGACTATGCTATACATGTTGTATGTCAGTGTATTGCACATTGGGGATGATTTACTAAAGGCTGTTCACTTTGCATGGGAAGTTGCACTCTTCAAGGGAATTTTCCCCAGGGTTTAGTGAATACGGTGAAGTGTCACTTTTCAAAGATAACCGTGCAAGGAAAATAATAAAGGAAACAGTATTTCTGCATGCACATTATTGGATGTTGGCAGTCAGCAAAGCTTCACCTCATTCACTAAGCTCTTGTGAAAATTCCATTGAAAAGTGCAACTTCCCTTGCAAAGTGAACAGCCTATTAGTCTTTAGTAAATCAAGCCCAAAGTGTATATTATGCTGGTATAGAACCTTGAAAGCATAGCCAAAGAAAAAAAATAAACAAAAGATAAATCACAACTTTGTATTTTGTTCAGTGTACCCTAGACAAATAAAAGAAAGCCCTATAATACTGGTGTTCACATTGTTGTCTCCACTTGGGTAATAGTTCATTGGTAGTAGGTAGATACTTCCTCCTAGTAGAGCTGGCTCCAGACATAGACCAGTGGAGGAAGAATGGGGAGGGGAGGATGGGGGGTTGGTCATCATATCTTTGATGGGTAGAACCAAGGCAATATGGAGGACATGTAGACAGGCATGTAATTTTAGGGAGGTATAATGGTTGATTTACTAAAGACAAATAGGCTGTTCACTTTGCAAAGGTAGCTGCATCCTGTAAGGGAATTTTCCTCAGAACTTACTGAATGTGGTAAAACTGCACTTTACAGAGAATACCCAATCACATGACTGGATGATAGAAGGCTGCAGAGCATCACCTCATTCACTAAGCTCTGGGGAAAATTTCCTTCCAAAGAGCAACTGCACTTGCAAAGTGAACAATTTGGCTTTAGTAAATTAACTCCACAGTCTCCTATTGACTCTCCATCTACACAAGATTTCAAAAAGACGAATCATGAGGAATTTGCATGAACTGCAGAGATGTACTGCATATGGTTTTTTTTATGTCTCCCAGACAAACACTCAAGCTTCTTGCTCACGGATTCTCATTTAAGCACTTTCAAGCAATTATATTTAGAAGTTAATTTGTGTTTTACTTACCTACAAAAGTAAGTAGTACTACCAGCAAAAGTATAAGAGCACAAATACATGGAATTAGAATTAGCAGCAAAACCCGCAGGTACTTGGCAGATGCCAACTTCTGAGAACATCCATCCCCCATATTATCTTCATCTGTTCGAAAAACCTGAAGGACAGAAAGGAAAAAGTGCATTGTTATTAAGTTGAATTGTTTCCAGGATGTATGTCCCCAGCTGCTATGTATACATATATGTATACTCCTCTACATACTTTCAATTATTAACAAGCAAAGAAAAACCACTAAACCAGCTGAACTAATTTTACATCAATTGACCATACACCGGTAGAACCAAGTCGCAAAAGGACACTGTGGGGGAGATTTACTAAAACTGGAGCACTCAGAATCTGGTGCAGCTGTGCATGGTAGGCAATCAGCTTCTAACTTCAGCTTGTTCAATTAAGCTTTGACAATAAAACCTGGAAGCTGATTGGTTTCTACGCAGAGCTGCACCAGATTCTGCATGCTCCAGTTTTAGTAACTCTCCCTCTGTATGACAGCTGACATAATTCACCTTTGAATGCTTGTGTCTGTTATGGACTTCAACAATGAGCTTTCTCCACAATTCATAGTTGGAGAGATCCACCAAACAGACTCACATTTCCCGCTTCATACTCTGCAAAGTAAAATATATAAAAAGAAAAACTTCCCCACAAATTATGTAATGGCGAGTGCAGAGATCTCGCTATCAGGATTTCCAAGAGGTACAAGAAGCTGCACAATGATTCAACCCAGTGAACTAACCTTTCAATGTAACGAACTGCTAATTTTTGGGGGCAAAAAACACAACACGACTATTTGCATAGACAGTCAAGCTACCAGATTTTCCAGCCTGCCCATTGAATATCTGGTCTTTGCTAGACTCTTTACCCATGTGACTATTTTCATCATTCTCATACTGTTAATAAGAACCTTAAGAGGGTCTAATCATCTGTGTCTTCGGACATCCAGCAAGACAAAATGTATAAACTGTTTTGCAGCTGTAAAGTATGGATAAGCTGTTTGTTGATGAGTGCAGCATCTATATTAGGGAACTTTTACAATTATTTACATAGCTAGTAACTGATCCTGCTAATCTGACCCATGGCAGGGCTATTTATACAGGGGGAACTCCGTCTATTACTGATGGAATGGTGTGATACTATAAAAGTGGACAGAGCCTTCTTACTAGACAGGGAGCGGAAGTGCTCAGTGGGACAGACTCATAAATAGCTTCTGCTTGTAAGGTCGGAGAAGTTACAGTAAACTAAATACAATATGGTGGACACTCTTATATATCACCCCTGGCTGCAACCCATATATTCTTTATGACATCACAGAACAATTTATATTTGCTTACACTGATAATATAAAAGAGAGTCACATTAGAGGTAAGAACATTTCACTTCCTGAATTTGATGACAGCGTTTCCTAATAAAAAGTTATTAGATGTTGTTCTTAAGAAAACAATGTTTGGTTAAAGTGGATGTAAACCCAATGTCATCCTTTCTAAACTACTGCCATAGGGGTTATCTATAAGGATATACATGCCTCCTGCATGTATCTTTACCTGTCAAATGTCTCCCCTCTGTCTGTTATGAAACCCGAAAAACTGAATATTCTGTGTTGTCTGGAGCTCAGTGGGTGGAGTCGTGATGTCAGTAAACTCCCCGCCCACCTCTACACTCCCCTTGTCTCCTGTGTATTTCTAACACTGAACTTCTGCTGAACTTCTGCTATGATCTCTAACATCCAGTGAAAAGACAGAAAAGTAACCACATGACTTCAGTATGCCAAATCATGGTGAGGTGTGGAACAGCCAATCCTTGCAGAGCTGCTGAAGAATTTGCAATGGTTCATGCTTTGTTCTCAGGTATACAGATGTTTCTATTTTAGAGGTGAACTCTAGGCAGACATAATGCAATCAGGATATTTTGATTTGATATCAGCACCTTACCTTACTCTGTACAGAAGAGCTAAAACTGGAAGTGGAAGAAGCTGCAGAAAAAGCCAATTAGTTATGCTGCAGTACTAACAAGGAACTTCTGATGGGGGTCTGCTGCTGCTTCTCCTTAGACAGTCCAGTCACTGTCTGGGCTGGGGGAGGGACAAGACCTTTAAGTGTTACTAAACTAGAGCAGAGCAAAATCATGTCTTCTGGCAGTGGTGGCTGGTTCTCAATATTTTGGGGGGGTGCAAAACAAACCTCCCCCGCCCTCACTCGCACTACCTCCACCCCTCGCAGGAGATGGATGGGAAGGCGGCCTTGCCTTAAGAGATGATGAAGATCATCAAATATGAGCAGTAGGGCTGCTGCTCCTCACTCCAGCTGGGGAAGAGCCGGGGCTTCTTCTTCCAGCCGAACAGACGTTGCTTCTCCCCCCAGCCGAACAGGAAGTGGATCCTGAGACCCGACTGGCCGGAGTCCTAAGAATTCCTGGCCAATCTGGTCTCAGGACCCGCTTTCTGATTGGCCAGGAGGAGAATCAGGAAGACAATAGCGAATATTAATTTGCTATTGTCACACAACTGGGTGAGCTCAGGGTGCTGAACCCACCCTTATTTTAAACCAATTAGAGCCTCAGGCTCTAATCATGTGCTTCCAAAAAAAAAACAAAAAAACATTGAAATCAATGCGTCCGGCGCCCCGCATGGAGTTTAGGAGCCGGACACCCTGCATTACAGGCCGCCACTGTCTTCTGGCCTTCGAAACAGGGCTGTGCTGTTTGGCAGAACTGTGTATATAATCTGTGTATTTAGGTGTTTTGCTGAAATTCAAGACATGGCAATATAGCTGGCTCAAGCTTTCGCTAGTGATGGATAGAGACAAATAGGTTAGCATGCCTTGTCCTGCTAGTTGTGTCCACAATAGGAAAATGGCTTTGGTTTATCGTAGTATCCTTCCGATTTGATAGAGGCAGAATATTGCCAAGACAAGTTTGTCTCAGTATAGGAGGCAATAATTCAATGCAAACAAGGTATTAGAGAAGCATTTGTGCTGCATCATTTTAGAAGGAATAATGACTGTGGTATCCTGTGGTATCTGTTGGCACTGCTGATGTAGGTCCTACTTACTTCTACTGATCATCTAAGTGCCCCCCTAGAAAGCCTGCCAGAATAAAAGAGGAATGCCTGCCAAGTACGGCGTGTTGGAAGTGCACTACACTCAGCGCTTGCCTGCAGTGACTAAGCTAGACATTCTTTCACTTAGGGCAAAGACTTAGTTTGGCACCCCCTCCCTCCCATCCTGAAGAGGACAGTGTCAGTAGGGCAGAGGTTGGTGTCAGTAGAGCAGTGAACGGTGTGAGTAATATTTTTTTATTTTTATTTTTTATTATTTTTTACAATTTCATTTTTATTATTTTTTACATTTTTTTGCAGCTCTTTGGTGAAATAGCAGGATTTTAAACAGACCCCTGATGTCTCACTTTTCAGACAGAGAAAGGGACTGAGGACAGAGATTCTTAATTTTCTTTCTCTGCAGCCTCAGCTGCACTGGACCTTGAATGAATGGGAAGTGCTCTGTGCTGAGCAGTTTCCTATTCATTCATAAATGGACGCATAGTGAACACTGTTTAATATGCTTCAGTTATGAATGAACACAGTAAGTGATCAGTACTGACCACTCACTGTGTTCATTCACATAAGGAAGGTGCTAGAAAATTCCATACTCACCAGCCCCTTACCCCACCCTCCATCCTGAAACATCCCCCACAGCAGCCGGCAGGGGAGAAGAGGAGGAGATCTCGCAGCACTGCAGGGAAGCAAGGGAGCACACAGGGGGCTGTTTGATCATATGGCAATTATTGATGGGTCTCACCTAGCTAACATTGGCTGGACTAGAAGTCCCAGGAGAAGCAGTACCTCAGCAGCCAGCCTCACCATCCTCTTGATTCACCCAGCTTTCGGTGCAGCTTCTCCATCCCCCCTCACCTTGTGCAGCTTCCCCACTCAGCTTCTGCAGCTTACCCATCCTCCACCTTATCTTGTGCACCCCTGACACCCTCCTTGCCTTGTCTCCCCCCTCACCTTGTGCAGCTTCCCCCTGCCTCCACCTTGTGCACCCCCTTTACCTTGTGCAGCTTCTCTTCCCCCCATATTTGAGATGATAAATTAAAGGTAATAAAGGTGGGTAATGAGGAGCACCTAGTACAAACCTTCATATTCCTCAGAGGTCTTTTTGAAATGTTTATAGGTTTAGAACAGCCTTTCTCAACCTTTATACCCTACAGGAACCATTGACAAATTTTAGGTTTAGGGAAGCCCTGCTAAAACCAATGTAGGGGCTAGTGGGTAAAATGACCCTTACAATGGTGTTAAAAATCCCTACAGTGGTGGTCAGAATACCACTACCAAGGATTATTGGTGTCATGCCTCTGAATGGGACAAGTGGTGTTGGGCTTGGACATTATCAAAGTATCAGTACTCGTGCAAATGCTCCAATACACGAAGTCGATACTTTCAGGCTCGGATCTTTCAGTTAACAGTGGGATTCCTCCACTGACAGCAGAAATGTAAAAAAAAAATTATCGGTTGTTAAGAAGTGGGGCTGACAGCTGAAGTGTAAACTGAAGTACTGGCAATTAGAGCTGTCAAAAAAAAAAAAGCAGCTGGGCAATGTTTATCAACAACATTGCTCAACCGAAAGATAAAAAGAAACATTGTATATTTTTGTATCTTACTGTTTTTCTTCATCTACAAATCAAAGGGATGAACTTCGATCTGCAGACGAAGTCAGTTTAAAGCAACCTGTCAAGTAAAAACTATTTTTTTTGTTTTTTTATTAAATGTTCCTCTGTTTAACCTCTTATTAACCCTTCATTTATTCTAATCAGCCTTAATTAACCCCTTATTCTCCTCTGTTTAATTATTATTTTCCTGCTGAGCTTTTTTGTTCACTTCTGTTATAAACCAATAATAATTAAAACTTTTTTGTTTGCTTTGTTCGTAAATATTTTTACACCTTTAACATATATTTATACACATTTCACATTGAAAAAAGTGCAAAAAAAAAATAATTTGTAAATAAGTTTTCAATGCTTTGTACCATTGCTGACAGCTGAAGTGTAAACAAAACAGTTGCAGTAGGTATCTGTATAATTGGTAACGGTGAGTACTGAAAAAAAATTGCGGGAGCAATTTTGAAGCGTGACATGTTGGGTATCAATTTACTCAGCGTAAAATTATCTTTCAAAATATAAAAAAAATTGGGCTAACTTTACTGTTGTCTTATTTTTTAATTCAAAAAAGTGTATTTTTTTTTTAAAAAGTGCGCTTGTAAGACCGCTGCGCAAATACGGTGTGACAGAAAGTTTGTAGGGTTTATAATGTTTGGGGGTTTTAAGTAATTTTCTAGCAAAAAAAAATTTTTTTAACTTATAAACAACACATCTAAAAAAGAGGCCTGGTCCTTAAGTGGTTAATTTGACATTTAATACATTAAAAAAATAGCCATTGACATTATTTTTCCCAACAAAAACATGTTTGATGCATTAAAAGAGAAGTATGTTTGTTTTTTGCAGGTTATACTTACCTAGGCTCTCACTGGAGCGCTGAACTGTGAAGGGGCGGAGAGCGGCTGAGACAGGTATCAGTCCAGGCACCTGGCAGATCCAGACTTTATTGTCTTGATGACACGGTGCCTGGACTGATTCCTGTGACGTCAGCAGAGAGCGGGTCACAGGAATGCAAAACGAACTGCACTCCTGTGACCCATAGGAGAAGCCCAGCCAAATTAGCTCAGGCTAAAGACTTCTCCTTTAACGGTTCCTTACACAATTCTGTCTCCTTTGACTTTACAAACACAGCCGTGCTCTTGAGTGAGTGTGGCGTAAAACGAAATCCCTACAAGACTTCACCCTTTACAAATCTGCCCTTCTCAAATACAACTCCTGTCTCCACTCCGCTAAACAAATCTACTACACCATTCTCATCAAATCCCTCTCATCCAAGCCTCGTTAACTCTTTTCTACCCCTAATTTCTTACTCCACCCACCACTGCCTCCACCCACCAACTTGCTTACTGCCCATGAAATTGCCAATCACTTCAAAAACAAAAATCGACACAATTCGTCATGAGATATCCAGCATCCAGCTTCTTCCACCAACCAACACACCAAGTCCAACACCACACTCAACACTTTCCTTCTTCAATCCTTTTAGCTTTAAAGAAGTTGCCAAGCTCCTTTCCACAGCCCACCCCACCACCTGTCCCCTGGACCCTGTCCCCTCACAACTACTGCGATCCCCTTCCTGCTCTAACCTAAACTCTCTAACCCACATCTTCAACCTCTCCCTCACTTCCGGCACCTTTCTCTCTCCGTTTAAACATGCACTGGTTACCCCCATACATAAAAAACCCTCACTGGACCCCACCTGTTTGAATAACTTAAGACCAATTTCCCTGCTCCCATTTGCGTCCAAGCTTCTTAAACGCCTTATCCACAACCGTATGAATTGCTACCTCACTGACATCAACCTTCTCGATCCTCTATAGTCCGGCTTCCACCCACAGCATTCCACTGAAACTGCCCTACTAAAACTCACCAACGACCTTCTAACTGCTAAAACCAAAGGCCAGTACTCCATACTCATACTCTTAGACCTTTCTGCTGCCTTTGACACAGCTGACCACCCACTCCTCAATAAACTCCACTCCCTTGACCTCGGTGACTCTGCTCTTTCCTGGTTCTCCTTCTACCTATCTCAGCGCACTTTCAGTGTCACATACAAAAACATTGCCTCCGCTCCTCTTTTTCTTTCTGGTGGGGTACCCCAAGGATCTATCCTTGGGCCCTCCTATTCTTTCTCTATACCTCTTCCCTGGGACAGTTGATAACCTCCCATGGCTTTAAATACCACCTCTATGCAGATGACACACAGATCTATCTCTCGACTCCTCAACTCAGCACCTCAATCTCCTCACGCATCACAAACTTACTGAGCGACATATCAGTACGGATGTCTCACCACTTCCTCAAGCTCAATCCTTCTAAAACTGAGCTCGTAATATTTCCTCCTCCCCGATCCCCTCCCCATGACTTTACCATTGAGTTCAACGGCACAACCATTGGACCTTCCACACATGCCAGGGTGCTGGGTATAATCTTAGACTCTGACCTCTCCTTCAGCCCCCACATCCAATCACTGGCTAAATCTTACCGCCCTAAACTCCGCAACATCTCCAGAATTCACCCTTTCCTAACTAATGACAACACAAAGCAACTTATTCACGCCTTGGTTATTTCCCGCCTTGACTACTGCAACTCCCTCCACACTGGCCTAACTTTACACAGGGTATCCTCCCCCTTCAGCATGCTGCTGCCAGACTAATACACCTTACTAACTGCTCCGTGACTGTTGCCCCTCTCTGCCAATCTCTCCACTGGCTTCCCCTACTCCACCGTATAAAAAATACTAACCACAACATACAAGGCCATCCACAACATTGCCCCCAGCTACATCACCAATCTCATCTGCAGACATTGCCCAAATTGTCCTCTCCACTCCTCCCAGGACCTCCTGCTCTATAGCTATCTTGTTACTTCCTCCCATGCTCGCCTACAGGACTTCTCCAGAGCCTCTCCCATCCTCTGGAACTCCCTGCCCCAGTATGTCCGGTCAGCTCCTACCCTATCCATCTTTAGGTGATCCTTGAAAACATATTCAGGGAAGCCTACCCCACCTCCACATAAAAACTGTACTTGAGTCAATTCCATCAGATCATCCCCTGCAGCTATCACCTTCTGTACCACCTCCGCCCCCTTAGATTGTAAGCTCCACAAGCAGGGCCCTCCTATTCCTTCTGTATTGAACTGTATTGTAATTGTACTGTCCCCATTTTTTATTGTAAAGCTCTGCGTAAACTGTTGGCGCTATATAAATTATGTATAATAATAATACTGTTTGCCACCTTACTGTATAACCACATTCTACATGGATGTCTTTCCAAGAGTGGTAATAAATTAAAATTTAAAACATCCAAACCTATTTTTCAATTGGTTAGTATAAATTATTTGACAAATGGGATAGCAAGCTACACACTGTTTTTTCCAGTGCATAATTCATTTATGCAGATCACAAATATTAAACAGACCTCTGCATTGTGTTGGATAGCAACATACCAAATCACCAAAGGGAAATACAGGCACTATTCAGATACAGCACCTGGATGCAAAAAAATGGAAAATTGTATACTCACCTTTCCGTAATTTTCCTTTGCTGACGCATCTTCATGGCAGCACACACTGGGTTGTGACTCCGCCCACACAACCTAACAGGATTGGTTAACTATAAAATTGAAAGAGAGACACCCCGCTTCATTCTCTGTATCTATCATCTAAAGAACGGGCGGGATTCTCTGTGTTGCCATGAAGATGCGTCAAGTAAGGAAAATTACGGAAAGGTGAGTATACAATTTTCCATTTTCCTGACGCATCATGGCAACACACACTGGGAAATAACAGTCAGGTGAGTGCAAGAAAATAATATTTATTCCTCATAATGCTGAGAAATTGGTTCAAATAATGGTTCTCCCAAAGTCTACCGTTGTCAACTGAGCAGAGTCTACTCTATAGTGGGATATGTCTGGATGACCAGGTCATTGCCTTGCAAATTGTCTCCGATGAAACCCTGCAGTATGCTGCCCATGAAGTTGGCACTACCCTAGTTGAGTGAGCTTTAATGCCCTCAGGAACTGCAAGCTGACGAATGGAGTATGCTTTCTTGATGGCCTTGACTAGCTAAGATGCGATAGTGCTTGGAGTTGCTGGCTGACCTTTCCTGACCCCATGAGGAATTACCAAGAGATCATCTGTTTTTCTAAAGGAAGTTGTAGCAGTTAAATAATTGGTGATAGCTGACTTTATATCCAATGCATGAGGTTCTCCTTGATCATTAGTAAAAGACGGAAGGATGATATCTTGATTATAATGAAATGATGTTGCCACTTTCGGAATGAAATGGTCTGAAGGTTTTAGTAATACTCTGTCAGGGTAAAAGACCAGGTAGGGTTCCGTTATCAGTGCTTGCATTTCTGAAACTCTCTTTGCTGATGTAATGGCAATGAGGAAGGTTAGTTTCAGAGCCAAGTCAATGAGATTGACTCGACCGGGTGAAAAGGAGGAGTTGAAAGAGCGTCAAATACTATTGAAAGGTCCCTCTTCAAGCATGTCCTCATAAACTGAACTACGTGGGGATGTAATGCCCATCTAATGCCTGTTTTTGCAGATAAGGCGGAAATCTGTACCTTCAGGGTAGTTAAGTTTAAACCCTTTTCTATACCTGACTGGAGGAATTCCAAAATTTGTGGAGGTTCTGGCGATACTGGATTCCAGCTTCTTTGTTGGGCCATAGAAAAAAAAACATTCCCTCTTGAGAACAACCCTGTTCTAGCAGCATATTCCTTTTAACTTATATTCCATCAAGTGCAACTTCTCCGGAGCCGGGTGTTGGAATTGACCCTGGGATAGTAGGTCAGGTGTCACCGCGAGAGGCAGTGGTTGCTGCAGACTGAGATGTAATAAGGTTGTGAACCAAGGCCTCCTCGGACAGAAAGGAATTACTGCTATCATCATAGCAGACGACCTCCTGAGCCTGGAAAGGAATCTCGCGATTAGTGGAGTTGGTGGAAATATGTACCCTAGACTGAAGGGATGGGGAAGACAGTCTATTCCGTTGGCTGATGTTGCTCTTGACAGGAATCTCCAACATTTGGTGTTTCGCAGGTGTTGCTGCCAAATCGATCTCCAGTATTCCCCAAGCTTCTGTCAAGAGAGAGAGAGCCTGATGGCTCAGAGACCATTCGTTGTTTGTTGCTCAAATAGTCGGCCAACTTGTTTTGTGCAGCTGGAACATATACTGCCCTCAAGTCTGTTAGATGTATTTGTGCCCAATCCAAGATGGGGCGTACTTCCTCCATCAGTGTGCAGCTCCTGGTACCTTGCTTTTGGATGTAAGCCCCCACCGCCTTGTTGTCCATCCGTATTAGGATGTTTTTCCCCCTCAAGGATGAGCCAAAGGCTAGGAGAGCCTGAAAAGCTCCTCTGAGCTCTAGTATATTTGATATAATTCCCTGTGCTTGGAACTGCCTGACCCTGAGCTGCTTGATCTAGGTAATGAGCTCCCCATCCTTCCTGACTGGCATCCAACGTGATTACTTCCAGCTCTGGAGGGACTATAGGTCTGTGTCTCCTGATGTTGTCCAAATGTGTCCACCACCATATTGACTGCTTCACCCAGCTGTGGATGGAAATTGTCTGAAGCATTGATGCTCCATCCTACTGCATCAGAAATTAGTTTTGTAACACTCTCATATGCCCTTGGGCCCACTGGATCATTGGCAGAGTCACAGACATGGCACCTAGAATGCTTATACAAGCTCTGGCTGGCAAATGTCTCACTGCTATTAATTTCTGCATCTTCTGGATTAATGGCATCACCTTTTCTTGAGGGAGCTGTACCTTGTTCAACTTCGTATTTAGTTCTGCTCCTAGGAATATCATATTTTGTGTGGGCTGAAGGTTGCTTTTCTCCCAATTGACTAACCGGCCAAAGTTCTGAAGAGTCGTGACTAATATTCTCTGATGTTGGAGCAAGGTTTCCCGACTTTCTGCTAAAAGCAGAATGTCACCTAGATAATGGTGTATCCTTAATCCATTTTTTCTGAGGAATGCGATTACAGGTAGGAGAACCTTGGTAAAGGTCCTTGGGGCAGAAGAGAGGCCGAATGGTAGGCACTGGAACTGGAAGTTATGGTGGTTGACTGAGAAACAGAGACATTGAACATGCCTATGAACCTCCATCTGTGACCAAACTTTATTGTGGAAAGAGTCTAGGAATCTTCGATAGAAAAATAAGAGGCTCCCATCATGCCACACAGAGCAAGGTGGTCTCATCCCCATTAATAGGAACAAAAAAGTAGTAACCCCCTCAATTGGGACTTTGAATAGACCACCCACTCAGCAAATGTAGCGGAAGCTTCCGTGGACATCATCAGGTCATCTGCGTGAGCGATTGTAGCCTCGGTAATGGCAAGAAGGGTCTTATGGCTAAAACCTTGGGTAGCCAACGATGCATCAAAGACCAACTGGTGCAAAATTTCATATAATGGGACAAACCTCTTTGGTTCCAAATTGGACTCAGCCATTTCTAAAGTAACAGGATGCAAGTCAGGCTCGATTCCCTCCGACAGAAGACTGAAGCCACAAAAAGGTCCTTCATATAGACGCAACCTTCCTGAGAGGTACAGGGAGGCAAAGACCTATAGACCAGAAAGAGAGTTTAAAAGAAACTGGAGAAATACACAGTCATCCTTGTTGAGAATGCAAAAATGCAAGACCACCCCGACTGGGGAACAGTAGAAGTCCTTTTAAAGGTGCACCCTTCCATCCTGTACAGGTGGGTGCTAGGCTCAAGAGGTTTATACAGGTTTGGAAGAAACATATCGACAGCCGTCTACATCACTTCCTCCCATGCATGCGCAGAGCGTGGTGACAGACGCGGTGGCCATGTTTGCATTGATCCCACTGCCCGGAGGACTACAAGGCTCAGAAAGCCTGGAAAAAAGAAAAGATACAAAAAGAATGGGAAAAATGAGCAACACCCATGCAGGAGGGAAGGTAGGAGACCACTACGAGGTATGAAGCTTCTTTAAAGCTTGTCAAAATGGCAGAAACATTTTCTAATGCCCCTGAGACCACCAGATCGGGGCTCCCTCCATAAAAGCTCCTTTAGAGACTATACAGGAGAGACTTCCAAACAGGAGAGGCTTGAACCTGTTGGGGCGAATGCGGAAAGAGGTGTGCGATGTCCATCCAACCTTGTCAGGGGGGGATAAAAAAAGAATGAAGTGGGGTGTCTCTCTTTCCATTTTATTGTTAACCAATCCTGTCGGGTTGTGGGGGCAGGGTCACAACCCAGTGTGTGCTGCTATGATGTGTCAGGAAAAAGACTTGCTTATCATTGCATCGGTAATAGGTGTAATTAATGAGGCAGTGAAATAGTAGTAATCTTGTGCAAAATGCAGTTGCCTATAGCAGCAATTTCCCTTTCCATAGGTTTGGAGCAGTGAAAACCATGATTAATACTGACTTGCTTTGCTGTTTGTCTTAACCACTTGACCTCTGGAAAATGTTCCCCTTCATGACCAGACCGTTTTTTGCTATTCAGCACTGCGCTATTTTAACTGGCAATTACTCGGTCATGCAACATTGTATCCAAATGAAAGATATATAATTTTTTTACACAAATAAAGCTTTTTTTGGTGGTATTTGATCACCACTGCATTTTTGGTTTTTTATTATAAAATTAAAAAGACTGACAATTTTGGGGGAAAAAAATATTAATTACTTTCTGTTGTAAAATATGTCCATTAACCCCCCTGGCGGTATTCCCGAGTCTGGCTCGGGGTGGATTTTACATACCAAAAGCGGTATCCCCGAGCCAGACTCGGGCTTGCATCGCAGGATCCAGGAAGAGATTACTTACCTTGTCCCCTGGTTCCTGCGATGTCTCCCCGCTGTGATCGGCGAGCCGCTGTGTCTCGCTCGATTCACAGTGCCGAGCTCCGTTCCCTGCGAGCGTTGCGACGCACGGGGACGGAGTTCGGCGGTAAATTCAAAAGTGAAACACATAGTATAGATACAGCATACTGTAATCTTACAGATTACAGTACTGTATCAAATAACTACACATCCCCTTTGTCCCTAGTGGTCTGCCCAGTGTCCTGCATGCAGTTTTATATTATAAAAACTGTTCTTTCTGCCTGGAAACTGGAGATTGTCCATAGCAACCAAAACTGTCTCTTTACATCAAAAGTGGTTTTAGACCAGCTAGAAAACAGTGATAATAAATTAGAATCACTTGCAGAATTGAGCGATAGTGATTTGTGGGGAGATCCGTCATCAAACACTAAAAGTAATAAAAGCTAAAATTCTGCAACTGTGCAAATTTCAGTGTTTTTGATTTGATTACATTATTATATAATTTTTATTATATTATTATGTGTTTTAATTATTTATAGTTATTTATTATATTATAATTTTTTATTTCGTTTTTCAAACTTTATCATACCCGGGATGTCTACTAGACTCTTGTTTGGACAGATTTAAGTGAACTATTCCTAAGAATTACAGGCCTACAATATGAAACGCCATATTTCTGTGCAAAATAATTGTACCGCTTTCAGCACCTAAAATCTGAAATAATCATACCGCCAGGGAGGTTAAAATCACATTTCTTCATAAATTTAAGCTAAAATGTATTCTGTTACATCGCATGCTCCAAACTCACACAGGACCCTTTTTTAGGCTCGATTCACACCTATGCATGTTGTTTTTGAGCGTTTTTGGAGGTTTTTTTTTCATGCTTGGCACGTTTTTGAGCAGCGTTTTTGTAGCGTTTTTGCGGCGTTTTTGCCGCGTTTTTGCCGCGATTTGCGTTTTGCGTTTTTTTTTTTTTTTTTTTCATT
This sequence comes from Aquarana catesbeiana, assembly GCF_042186555.1. Taxonomy (NCBI): domain Eukaryota; kingdom Metazoa; phylum Chordata; class Amphibia; order Anura; family Ranidae; genus Aquarana; species Aquarana catesbeiana. The sequence continues at coordinate 826,585,642 of NC_133324.1, read as the reverse complement.
TTTTTTTACAGTCTTAAAAAAAAATAAAAAAAAAATAAAAAAAAAAAACGGCAAAAACGCACCAAAAACGCACCAAAAACGCTGCAAAAACGCTGCAAAAACGGTGCACTTGCGTTTTTGATGCTTGTCCATTGAAATCCATTACATGCAAAACGCTGCTTTTTGCATGAAAAAAAGTCCCCGACCCTTTCCAAAAACGCAGAGATACAAAAAAGCATTGATGTGAACATGTTCCATAGGAACCCATGTTAAAAAATTCCCATGCATTTCTGCAAAATGCAAAATGCATCAAAAAACGCGCTAGTGTGAATGGAGCCTAAAACCAGGTTAAAATCACACCACATAGCGTGGAAAACCATGTATTTTCAGATGCCATGCAAATCTATGTCTTTCTTATCACATCTCATCCGTATCAGATTCGTATCAGTGTGAATCAGGACTAAGGCTCCATTCACACCTGATTCTGCCCACAATCTCAAAATGCACTACAATCACAAAACATAGGTTCGGGTGCCACTATTTTCAATGGCACCTATGGAGTGGTGCGGTTTTGCCGTGATTGTTGGCAATTTATCACACAGCAACTTGCACCATGTGGAGCTTGTTGCTCAGAAACCTTAATTAAATACAGTTTTGGTTAAAAAAAATAAATAAAAATTATCAGGACAAGTAGATTGTCATAAGGGGCAAGTAGACTGAAACCCCGATTTAGTCCCTTGGACAAGCAGTTTCTTAAAAAATTTCTACACCCTGGCTGTAGACTATGAAGCTCTTTTACTCTTTACAGCAGCACTCAGACTGGAATAGGGAAGGACAGCACTAGTAGCCAATGCAGTGTGCTGCATGCAATCATGCTGACAAGAAACATGCTGAGAGGAAGAGACAGCACAGTGCACTGCTGCTCATCCACTATCTAATCTGAGGACAGGGAGAAGCCAATATGTTTTGCATAACTGCAGGGGAGACATGTCATATAAGAAGCCCGGCTCTGCTGTCTACTAAGATGGTGTAAATTTCAGGACTGGCTAGAGAGAAAAATGAATTTACTGGCAGGTAAAACAGCTCCCTTAGGCCCCTTTCACACATGCGGACAGTATGTCTATATTTCATCCATCCGTTTTCGGATGAAATACGGACATACATGCATCCCTATGGGATAGCGGGTTTCAGCGGATGAACATCCGCTGACACCCAATATCATCCGTCCCCGCTATTGTCCGATTCTGCAGATGGAGGAAAATCCTATTTTTCTATCCGTCTGCAGAACAGATCGGATGAACACGGACAGACGGTCCGTGTTCATCCAATCCCCCATAGTGCAGGGACCGCCCTGTCTTCCGCCGGCTCAGCGGGGATCAACGGAGCGATCCCCGCTGAGCAATCGGATGTTCACGGGGCGGATCATCACGGATCCGTCCCGCGTGAAAGGACCCTTACATGTATTTCAACTTTGAATGTAGTAGCTGCAGGCCTGGAATTGTATTTTCAATGCTTACTTGTATTGTTTTCTTTTCCTTAAAGTGGTTGTAAACCCCTCCATATACCCAGTGAGGTTACTGGCTTCAGATGATGCACAGAGAATAAATAAATCCTTCTACATAAGTTGTACCTATCTGCAGTCTTTTCTTCTTTACATCTGTCCAAAGTGCTGAATTGTAAAGCTTGTCTGAAAGTTCAGAAAAAAGAGTGCGGAGAGCTGAAGTTACACTCTGCAGAGCTCAGTGAGGAGAGTTCTGATAGCTGATTGGAGGGAAGGGACACACCCCCTTCACACAGCACACAGGAACAGAGCTGAAGCTGTCAATCAACTGTAGCTCCCTCCCCAGTCACCACTTTACGTAGTGTCAGGAAAACTTGCCAGAAGTAATTCATGCTGATAGCAAAGGAACAAAGCTGCAGACAAAAGTGACACTTGAGACATATACACACTACAGAGGGATATGCTTTGTTTCATAACTGACTTTCACATTAAATGGTCTTTTAATCACTTGCAATGTGCATCTGAGCCTGCTAGAAAAGAGTCAATTCCCTAGCACTGCCCTCTCTCTCCTGCTATGTCATAGCCCTCTCCCCTTCTAGAAATAAATTGCTGTCTGTGTTGACCCAGCTCCTCCACCCCTCACTGTCCTACCTAACCTTTTATGTAGTTGCTGGGGGAAGTTCAAAGGGGCATACTAGAGAGTGACTTTTGGATGTTTACACCATATAGGCTTTTACAGCTATACAATAACATAAAAATGTAATAACAAAATAATAATGTGTAATAACATACATACAAATATACATTAAATTGGTTCTAAAGTCTACATTTCTTTTTATCTTTATGCATTCTCTGCATTATCTGCTTTTAGGCAAAAAAACTTCCCACTATCTGTCCTACTTCCTCTGTCCCTAAACACTGACTGTACCTGGCTCCTTGTGATCGCTTCGGCACTGTACCTGGCTCCTTGTGATCGCTCCAGCACTGTACCTGGCTCCTTGTGATCTCTTCAGCACTGTACCTGGCTCCTTGTGATCTCTTCAGCACTGTACCTGGCTCCTTGTGATCTCTTCAGCACTGTACCTGGCACCTTGTGATCGCTTCAGCACTGTACCTGGCACCTTGTAATCTCTTCAGCACTGTACCTGGCACCTTGTCATCTCTTCAGCACTGTACCTGGCACCTTGTAATCTCTTCAGCACTGTACCTGGCTCTTTGTGATCTCTTCAGCACTGTACCTGGCTCCTTGTGATCTCTTCAGCACTGTACCTGGCTCCTTGTGATCTCTTCAGCACTGTAGCTGGCTCCTTGTGATCTCTTCAGCACTGTACCTGGCTCCTTGTGATCTCTTCAGCACTGTACCTGGCTCCTTGTGATCTCTTCAGCACTGTACCTGGCTCCTTGTGATCTCTTCAGCACTGTACCTGGCTCCTTGTGATCTCTTCAGCACTGTACCTGGCACCTTGTGATCGCTTCAGCACTGTACCTGGCACCTTGTAATCTCTTCAGCACTGTACCTGGCACCTTGTCATCTCTTCAGCACTGTACCTGGCACCTTGTAATCTCTTCAGCACTGTACCTGGCTCTTTGTGATCTCTTCAGCACTGTACCTGGCTCCTTGTGATCTCTTCAGCACTGTACCTGGCTCCTTGTGATCTCTTCAGCACTGTAGCTGGCTCCTTGTGATCTCTTCAGCACTGTACCTGGCTCCTTGTGATCTCTTCAGCACTGTACATGGCACCTTGTCATCTCTTCAGCACTGTACCTGGCTCCTTGTGATCTCTTCAGCACTGTACCTGGCTCCTTGTGATCTCTTCAGCACTGTACCTGGCTCCTTGTGATCTCTTCAGCACTGTACCTGGCTCCTTGTGATCTCTTCAGCACTGTACCTGGCTCCAGCACTGCTCCATTCACTTCCTGCTTTCACAGGAGAAGCTGAGAGCAGCTGGGTCATAGGCTCCTGCTGCTGTCAGTCAAACTCCTGTGATGAGGGAGTGGGGGCGTGGCTTACTGGCACCATGTGTGTCTATGGATGCACACAGTCCGGCTCGTGAGCGTGCATGCACAGGTGTCACCTTTAGCACCTGCCTTGCCTGCAGGAGGCACCCAGAAGAGGGAAAAGCTGACAGTGCCAGCAGGGGATTGCCAGAAGCGGAGGACAGTGACTTTTCCATGCAATATGGTTGCACAGAGTAGGTATTCATTCATTTTTTTTTTTACTGAAAAAAAATAAGCCTTTAGTATCACTTTAAATTTTTTGTTGAAATGATTGGTTTGGCGATAGGGTCTCTGAGTTCATTTCCAGTGACTATAACGATCAAGCAGCGCTAAAAATTCTATCACTTGCAGTGATGTATAGTAAAGCGCAATTCCAATAATTTACATTTTGTTGTGTGCCAAGAAGAATCAATGATAAAGAAATGAAAAGCGTTTCACAGACCTCACAATATACAATGGCTGTATGTCAGAAATTCCTAAAATAACATCAAAGAATATTTTAAGAAAGTTATTAAAAGCCATGAAAGCTGCAATATCCCAGAGTCCCAATCCAAACAATGTAAGCAGGCATAAACACTAACTGAGCAGAAAGAAAACTAAAAATAAGATACAAAAAGTTTGTTGTTCCAGATGGGCATGCTTCCCTTGGGTGCAAGCCAAGGCTGACTTAAATTGCTAATAAAACGTAACAAGAGATCTCTAATGGAGTAACTGATCATACTTTAATATGTTATATTTAGTCTCGCAATAATGGATTGCCCTCATGTATAAACAGACAAACATACAGAAGAAAATTGTGGTTTTGCTGTGGATGTATTACAAGCTAAGCCCACCCAAAAGTAAAGGTTTTCAGTAATCCTTTCAAAAGAAATAGATTTTAAAGTGCCTCTAAAAGCAGAAGGTTTTTCACCTTAATGCATTATATCCCTTAACCGCTTCAGCCCCAGAAGATTTTACCCCCTTCCTGACCAAAGCACTTTTTGCAATTTGGCACTGACAATTGCGCGGTCATGCAATGTTGCACCCAAACAAATTATTGGTATTTGATCACCTCTGCGCTATAAACAAAAAAAGAGTGACAATTTTGAAAAAAAAGCATTATTTTTTACTTTTTACTATAATAAAGATCCCCCCTAAAAATATATAAAGAAAAACATTTTTTTCCCTCAGTTTAGGCCCATATGTATTCTTCTACATATTTTTGGTAAAAAAAAAAAAAAAACGCAATAAGCGTATATTGATTGGTTTGCTCAAAAGTTATAGCGTCTACAAAATAGGAGATATTTTTTTAGGTTTTATGGCATTTTTATTTACATTTTTTTTTTTTATTAGTAATGGAGGCGATCTGCGATTTTTATGGGGACTGCGACATTATGATGAACACATCGGACACTTTTGACACTATTTTGGGACCATTGTCATTTATACAGTGCTATAAAAATGCACTGATTACTGTGTAAATGACTCTGGCAGGGAAGGGGTTAACCACTAGAGGGCGATCAAGGGGTTAAGTGTGTCCTAGGGAGTGATTCTAACTGTGGGGGGATGGGCTTCAAGTCACATGACAGCGAACACTGCTCCCGATGACAGGGAACAGTGATCTCTGTTATGACACAAGGCAGAATGGGGAAATGCCTTGTTTTTCCTGTTCTGCGGCTCCGTGACATTGGGTCCACCTGTCCCGCGGGCACGGTCAGGCTGTACGCGGCCGGCGTGCACGCCTCCGGCGGCGCGCTCGCGCCTGCTATCTCCGCCTCTTAATAGAGGACGTACAAGTACGCCCATTTGCCCACCGCTGCCATTATGCCAATGTATATCGGTGTGCAGCGGTCGGCAATTGGTTAATTGAACAAGCTGACGTTACCATTGTTTAAACAGATTCTGTGTGCACCAGTTTTAGTAAATCTCCCCCTATGTGTCTGCTGAATCATCTACTTCAGAACAATTCAGCTTGAGCCACAAGCCTACCTATAGTGTATTTTGCCATAAGCGCATGTCAGTTTTACATAGATTTTAAGCTTTTATTTGAATAAAATAGTACCAGTGATGGCTTCTCTTTTATCTGAGCTCATTCCTGTACACATAATTCTGAGTTGGATTGTTGGATGAATTCTTTAGTCTTTTATACCTGGATGGGACAGAAGATGCTATAGACCTTATGGGAGAGTCACCTGAACAAGTTCTAACTTCAATTAAGAAGGTAGTAACTTTTGGTGAGTTCCTGTCTAGTCTGTGGTCATATTCTACCTTGAAGTTTTTATTGCATTGAAAGGTGGACCCTTTTTCAAAAATAACTTTTTTAACTTTACTTTATTTATTATGAATAACTTGTCTTATTCTTTTTTCGGTAAAGCGTTATTATATTTTTGTTCTCATGTGCATTTTTTGACAGCAATGATTAGTGATTAGAACACTTGGTCTACAGTACCACAGGCTCAGAATGAGGGCCACTAATAAGATGAGAACACTATCAGTTAAATGACAGGGATACCGTCCACAGGTGTCTCCGTTGCTCCACCAGTGGAGTTAAGACAACCCAAGACAGAAAATGTATTACTGGCTGGATCACCAAATGAAAATAAAGGAAAAAAAGCCTAAAAAAACGAAAACAGCCACCACATTTAACAGGGTGGGGTTTAATACCCACACACCGCACTTATGCACTACCGGGTGACCTATGTTTCTATGCTGAGACCACGCTCACAACGCAGAGACCATGTGGTCAAAGACAGCTCTGGATCCCCACTAGCAGTCAATCAGTATCAGTAATCAGGTGGGACTGGCTCCCAATCATGTGACCACTGTGACAGCCCTAGCTGTTCAGAACTTTTTAAAGGGAAGCCAGTGCTGGAAGGGGTTAAAGATTGGTAGGCTGCAATATATCAAACTTTTGTTTTTGGGTTTAATACTGCTTTATTTTTTATCTATTTATTTTTTACAAAAAAAAAAATATAAAAAAGACAAATATATCAAGTCTCTTTACCATAACCTTTTTCCAATATTTCCTCTACTTCACCTAACATCTGTATTTTTGTGGAATCCAAATATTATTACTCAACCGTGCATTACTAAGTGTATTTTCAATGTTCGCCCATTTTTTTATCACTTTTTTTTAGTCCACTCTACCTTTCGTGATAATAGTACCGCGTTACAGTATCTTTTAAAATCTGGTACGGCTAGACCACCTTGTGCTTTATCTTTACTTAGTACTGAAAACTGTATTCTTGGTTTCTTATTTTGCCATATAAACCTTGATAGCATTGTCTTTAGCATTTTAAAATATGTCTGAGGTAGAAAAAATGGTAACATTTGGAATTTATACAGGAATTTTGGTAATATTCCAATTTTTACCATATTTATCTGTCCTATCCAAGAGCGTGGTCTTGAAACTATCTTTTCAGTTTCCGCTTTGATCTCGTTTCGTAGTTAAATATAATTTGCTTGGTATATACTCTTTAAGGAGGGCATTAGTCCTAAGTATTTTAGATCTGTTTTCCTCTATGTAAATGGCAATTCCCTTTATAAGGCCTGTTCTTCTTTCATGCCCACGTTCATATTTAAAATTTCTGGATTAAGTTTTAGATTTGAAAGTTCTCCATAGTATTTTAACTCCTTTTATTAAGTTTGGCAATGTTATTCTAGGGTTGGAGAAGTAGAACAGAATATCATCGGCATATGCTGCTACTTTCCTCATCTCCAATCTTCACTCCTCCTATATCTGCATTGTTTCGGTTGGTTGCCAGTAGTGGTTTTAATACTTCTTTAAAACCTTGATACAAGCATTGGCCATTCAAGCAAAATTAGGCCACAGAAGAGATAAAATAACCTGCATTTGAGAGCAACACAATGAAATGATGATACTCTAGAAAACTGTTTCTCAACCTTTTTTCAGTTGCAACACCCTTTCATGCACAATCTGGAGGCACACCATTCTAAAATGTAAAAAAACATAATCATTTTACATATCACAGCAGCATCTACACATGTTGGCCACCCAATATTAGAGATTATTTATTTTTACAAAGCAAATATACCTTTGTACATTGGTACTGAATTGTATTCTAGCATTTCTCACCTCCCTCAGTTTCTTTCCCTCATTCAGCTAACATAACCCTAGTACTGATGGAAAGGGAAAAAAAGGATGACAAAGTGCAAAATCGTGCCACGATTTTGCAGCGTTTTGTGGCCGGTGGTCAAAAGGTTGAAGGTTGAGGTTGAAGCTCCCCTAACCACAGCAGCTCCTGTTTTTTATGGAGTTAAGTTTAGGAGCTTTTGCAAAAAAAAAAAAAAAACGCCAAAAGCTCCTAAACTCAAGTATAGGAGCTGTAGTGTACATTAGGGCTGATTAGAGTAAAATAAGGAGTTAAACAGAGGAAATTTTTACTAAAGGAAAAAAACCCAAAAAACTTTTTTATACTTGTCAAATTTCCTTAACCACATGCCGACCATATACGGTATATATATTACGACAAGATGGCTCTCCTGCGCAGGATCACGTACCTAAGGTACGTGATCCTGCACTTCGAAATCTGGGAGGCGCGTGCCGCCAGAGGCCCGCTCCCGCTGTGATTAGACTTAGTAGGGACGGCAAAATCGATGTCCACCAGCAACCGTCGATGCTTCGATACACAGGCAGAACGGTGGTCTGCCTATGTAAACAAGCCAGATCGCCGTTCTGTCACTACAGAAGACATCGATCCTGTGTCTCTGCTAAGCAGGGGCACCGATCTATGCCTTCTCCTAGTACAAGCACCTCTCCCACAGTAGTAAAGCACTGGTCAGGCACACATTTAACCCTTTGGACGCCCCTGATGTTAACCCCTTCCCTGCCAGTGTCATAAGTACAGTGACAGTGTAAATTTTTTTAGCTCTGATTACTGTATTAGTGTCACTGGTCCCCAAAAAGTGTCAGTTAGTGTCCCAACTGTCCACTGCAATATCACAGTCCCACTAAAAGTCGCTGATCGCCACCATTACTAGTAAAAAAATAAAAATGAAAAAACAAAGTAAATAAAAATATCCCATAGTTTGTAGTACCATACATAGCTTTTGCGCAAACCAATCAATATATGCTTATTGGGGTTTTTTTACCAAAAATATGTAGCAGAATACATATTAACCTAAATTGATGAAGAAATTCGATCTTTTCAATTTTGTTTTATCGGGTATGTTTTATAGCAGAAAGTAAAAAATGGCCTGGTCATGAAGGGGGGTAAACTTTCTGGAGCTGAAGTGGTTAACTGACATAATCTGCAATCTAAATTCATCCCTTTGATCTGTAAATGAATGAACAGAATGATACAAAAGTAACAATAAGATACTTTGTAACTTTGTATAATCACGCCTGGAGCAGAGCTGTCTAAGGCCTCGTACACACGGTCTGATTGTTGGACGACCAAGCGTCTGATTTTTGTCAAAAGCACGTGTGCAGGATTTTGTCTAGCATACTAACTATCCGCAAATTGTCGTTTGACAAACACGAACGTAGTGACGTACTATGAGAGTATAAAGAGGAAGTTCATTTCTCAAGTGCCACCCTTTGGGCCCCTTCTGCTAATTTCATGTTAGTAGAAGTTTGGTGAGCGTTGATTCGTGATTTTCAGATCGTACAAAGCAGCTTCATTATCATCCCATTAAAGAAGATGAGAATTTTGACATTTCATCAATTGCCGTGTCACGAATGTTAATTCTAGATTACGAACAGTAGTTTACAAGACCAAACTCTTCCGGGTCGTTCCTTGATTCCGAGCATGCGTGTTTGTACTTTCGACTTTTGTGTGACGGAATTCTGTACTGACCATCCAAAAGTCAGACTTTGAGTTCACATCAGATAAAAATGTTATAGCCTGCACATCCAGCTTTTGTCTGATGTAAAAGTCAAATCGTCTGTCGAATGCACCGTACTAACGATCCGAAAATCTGCAGACAGTTATTGCAAGGGTTCCTCTGTGTTGAGAAGACTGCACTTGAAAAAAAGAAAAAAGTTCAGAGTTCGGGTAGAGATGAGTTCTGATGATGTCCAAGCTCAACTCCAATTGCATCCTCAGGTAATGTTACAGTTGTCTTATGACATAGCTGCTTTCTCTTGTAACATGGCAGACCCTCTTAACAAAAAAGTAAAACAATGTTTTATATGAGGGTTTCCACTATAACCTGTACGGATCAAGGAACAAGTAAAAGTGAATCTAAACTGACGTGGATGTGAATCGTCTATAGCAGTGGTCTCCAAACTGTGGCCCTTTGCTTGCCTTTATCCGGCCCTTGGGGAAATAATCCTCTCACTGATACGAATCTCTATTCCTCCTAGTGACACCAACAATGGAGCATAATTCCTACCACTGACACCAAAATTGGGGCACTATTCCTCCCCCTTATATCAAAGATGGGGCACTGTTTACTCCCACTGATGCCAGGGCAATTTTTCTACCTCCACTGGCCACGGTACGGACCCCTAAAGTCTGAAGGATAGTAAACTGGTCGTTTGCTTAACCCCTTCATGTCAACGTAACACAAATATGCAGCCTCACTGGACTGGGCTTTTTTTCTGTGGAGCTGCATACTTGCGTACCTCCCTTTTTGCTGGGAGCGCACCGCATCGCGTGCTTCCAGCACAGACCGTGGTCTCACCGTGAGCTCTGTGGGCGAGATTCCAGGTCACCTGATCGCTGTGAAAGCCTCTGTTTGGCTATCACAGTGATCCGTCACTGTAAAGCCCACCCCTGTGTTTTGTATGTGTGTGTAAGTATGTTAAAAAAAAAAAATACTATCAATAAAAAAATTTAAAAAGTCAAAAAATTACCTAGACCAAGGTTTGATCTAGGTCAGTGCCAGGGTTAGTGTTTGGGTCAGGGTCAAAGGTCAAGGTCAGCGTCAAAGTAAGTATTGTATTAGGGACAGAATTTTTTAATTAGTATCAGTGTCAGTTAGTGTCAGTGTGTTTTAGGTAGGATAAAAAACAAAACAAAATGTGTCCTATTGTTTTTGGGCTGTACTACAACTAACTACACATATGTGGTATCGCTGCGATCATCAGGAGCAGGAGAATTTATTTGGGTTGTTCTTTGGTGAAAGGTTATGGTAGTAGAAATAAATTTACAGGCAAATTTACAAAAAAAGGGTTTTTTTACTATTTTGATAATAAAAATAAAACAGGAGATATCCATTCCTATTTACTACCAATTTGTCCTGAAAAAAACATGGTATAATCCACCTGGATGCACAAAGTAGCTGTGATGATATGTGCAGTTTTACTAACACATGTCAAGGTTGCAAAATTGTGCTTAGACATTTAGATATGTTTTACCCTTAGGTGTAAAGATGTTTAAATGTTTGGAGACCCCTGGTCTACAGCAGTATTTTAAAACCTTTATCAGTCAAGGCACCCTTTAAAATTTTGGACAATCTCAAGGCACCCTCCAAAATTATGGACAGTCTCGAGGCACCCGAAAGCTGATGGAGAGAAGCAAGGGAGGGTCAAACAAGAATGATATGCAGGCAACTGACATTCTCCTTATCAACTGATGATGTCATTGGTTGTTAGGAGGTTGGCAGCTAGAAGGTTGTAATGGTGTACAATGGAAACCTGTGGCTTTGTGTAACTAAAAGGCAGGTTTCATCCACCGGCTTGTATACAATTTCAGGGCAATTTTTAGGAGTTTGGCCAAGGCACCCCTGAAGAAACCTCAAGGCACCCTGGTTGAAAGAGGCTGGTCTATAGAATCAGATCTGCTCCCATTTCTACATTGATAGAAACAGAAAAGTGACATCAGAAAAAGGCAGCGTAGTTCATCGAGTCTGCCCATTTTTTTTTTTGTTGTTTTTGTTTTGTTTTTACGGTAACTTTTTTGTCTGAGTATAGATCTATGTTTGTCTCAAGCATGTTTGAAGCCATTTACTGTTGACTGTCTCACTACCTCTGCTGGAAGTTTATTCCAAGCATCAACTACCCTTTAAGTAAAACAGTACTTTCTAAAATTAGTTTTGAACTTTCCTCCAGTTAGTTTAAGGGCATTTCCCCGTGTTCTCGATTTTGGTTTTCGGTTTTGAAAAAACTGCCCTGCTGAACCATATTTACCCCCTTGATGTATTTAAAGGTTTCACTCATTCTCCCTTTTCCCTTCTTTCCTCCACACTGTACATATTAAGTTCCAGAAGTCGCTCTCTATATGTTATATCCCCCAGATCTTTCATCATTTTTGTTACCCATCTCTGGGATCGTTCTATTTTATCAATATCTTTCTCTAAGTGAGGTCTCCAAAACTGGACAGAGTATTCTAAATGAGATCTCACTAAAGATCTATATAGGGGAATCAGAACCCCTTCCTCCTGTTGGTAATCCCTCTAGTGATGGAATCTAGAATTTTACTCGCTTTTTCCACTGCCTGATCACACTGTTTGCTCATTCTGCAATCATCTGAAATAAGTACCCCCAAATCTTTTTCCTCTCTAGTGCTGACCAACACTGTACCTCCAATGTTGTACTCTGTCAAAGGATTCTTTTTCCCTAGGTGCATTATTTTACATTTAGAAACATTGAACTGCAGTCTTCACTGCTTTGACCAACCCTACCGCAGTGACAAATCATGTTCCATGTTATAGACACCCCCGGGGATAATAACCCCATTACACACATTTGTATCATTAGCAAAAAGACATACCTTGCCCAACAAACCTTTAGCTATATCACTTACATACAGATTAAATAGAACAGTACCCAGTACAGAGCCTTGTAGAACACCACTAGTGACTAGTCTCTGTTCTGAGTGAACCCCATTTACAACCACTCTCTGGTATCTATGCTTTAGCCAACTGCATATACACTGAACCACCCAAGTGTTAAGTCCTAGCTTGCACAACTTTTGCATTAGATCATTATGCGGAACTGTATCAAATGCCTTGCTGAAATCAAGACACGTCCACAGCACCACTCTAGTCCAAAACATTGGTAATATAGTCAAAAAATTCAATCAGATTAATCTGACATGACATTCAAGCAATCGCCAAGCTTTCACAAATTAAATTCTCACCAGGACAAATGTCTCCATGGGATTTATAGGTTACTCCACTAACACTATTATTCCTGTTAACGCCTACAACCAAAAACAAACTGAAATGTTAATTGGCTTCCACCAAAAACTGGCCAGATAGTATTTATATTTGCACCATTGCTGTAGATACATTGCAGTGAAAACTTCCCTCAAACTGAATAGTCTATAAGTTCTATAAAGTTGATTATATTGCTGATATACAAACAAATAAAAACCTATACTTACTTTTAAAAAGGCTCTGGGAATTCTCTCTACATAATAGCGTGTTTCATATATCACTGGCATACAGATACATACACACAAATGGAAGAAACATCCAGAAGAGATCAAAAACACCTGGATCAACAGTTTACTCTTAGCCCTTAACTAAGTCCTGTGTGTTCAGTATACATGCGCAGCACTTTTAAAAATACATCAGGAAACTCTGTAACATATTTTGGCACCTAATCCTAGCTGGACGACTCCAGATATTATATTTATATATATTACATTGTATGTGAACGATCAGAAAAAAAAATATTGCACTACCACTGCTACATTGATTTTAGTAGTACATTACTAAATACTGTACTAAATGATATATATCAAAGGTGCCCTAAAAATGAAATACTTCACACTGGATGTGGCCATGTCAAATGATTCTTCATTTCACAAGAAGGAAAATTCACTATGGCATTGATTTATTAACCACTTGCTTACAGGGCACTTAAACCCCCCTCCTATCCAGACCAATTTTCAGCTTTCAGCGCTGACGCACTTTGAATGACAATTGCGCGGTCATACAACACTGTACCCAAATTAAATTTTTATCATTTTTTAACCACAAATAGAGCTTTCTTTTGGTGGTATTTGATCACTTCTGCGGTTTTTACTTTTTGTTAAAAAAATGTAAAAACCTGAATTTTTTTTTTAATTTTTTATTTTTTTATATTTTGTTATAAAAAATTTAAAACGGGTCATTTTTCTCCTTCATTGATGTACGCTGATGAGGCGGCAGTGATGGGCACTGATAGATGGCAGTGATGGGCACTGATGGGTGGCAGTGATGGGCACTGATGGGTGGCAGTGATGGGCAGCACTGCCAGGTGGCACTGATTGGCACTACAGGTGGGCATTGATAGGTGGCACTTGTGGGCATTGATAGGTGGCACTTGTGTGCACTGTTAGGTGGCACTGTGGGCACTGTTAGGTAGCACTGTGGGCACTGTTAGGTAGCACTGTGGACAGTGTTAGGTGGCACTTTTAGGTGGCACTGATGAGGCAGATGTGCCTCTTCCACTTGGGGACCAATGTCCCTGACATCCGAGCCGGTGATCGGCTTTTTTTTCTACTCGCGCTGTCAGCGTGAGTAAAAACAAAAAAACGATTACTGATCTTTTGTTTACATCATGTGATCAGCTGTCATTGGCTGACAGCTGATCACATGGTAAGGGGCCGGGACCGGCCCCTTACTCGGATCGGTGATCAGCCGAGTCTCAGTGACTCGGTGATCACAGCGCGCCTGGCGCGCGCGCAGGGAGCGTGCACAGGGGAGGCCGTCATATGACGGCCTTCCGGGAATTCAGGTCCGCGCTGTGGCCGTCATTCGGCCATAGCGTGGATGCGTAGTGGTTAAGGGTATGTGGGCATGACTGCCTCTATACTGCATGAAAATGCAGATGGACAATTCACAGTATTTAGTACATGCCCCCAACGTGTGCAAACATCCACACACAGCCTATGTACATGGAAATCAACAACAAAGTTGATTTTCAATAGAATGTAAGCTTCAGCTAAGCTGTGGCATCCCTGAAATAAAAACGTGAGTTTTCTTTACCGTAATGCTGTGTACACACGATCGGAATTTCCATCGGAAAAACTTGGATGGTTTTTCCGACGGAATTCCGCTCAAGCTTGCCTTGCATACACACACCAAATTCCGACCGTCAAGAACGAGGTGACGTACAACACGTACGACGGGACTAGAAAACGGAAGTTCAATACCCAGTGCGCCACCCTTTGGGCTCCTTCTGCTAATCTTGTGTTTATCTCATGTTAGTAGAAGTTTGGTGAAAGACGATTCACACGTTTCAGTTTTCGTGCTTTTCAGTCCGTTACTGCTCTTCAGTTTGTGCTTGTGGGTTTGTATTTGGTTTTCAGTGCATGTAGTCAGTTCGTATCTGTTATCCAGTGCGTTCTTGTCCACTTGTTTCTGATTTTCAGCTCGCTCTTCACAGGCCTTTCTGTTCTTCAGTGTGTTCTGTTAGTTCGTTCTGACCAGCTGATCCTGAAGCCATTTTGCGGGTACGTGCTCGTCGTAGAGTTCGTGCTGGGCGGGGGCTTGGTGATGGGGTTCTTGCTTTGACCCAAGCCCAGTCCATGAACAGGGTGGGAAGAAGTTCATGGACCAAGAATTGGTTGCTCCAGCGTGACCAATTCTCTCATATGCCTTTGCTGTGTCAGATCCAGGAGAATAACCCTGATGATTTCAGGAATTTTCTCCGGATGAGGGACCCCCTTTTTCACCGTCTGTTGGCTTTGCTGTCCCTTTATATTACGAAGCAGGACACCTGCATGCGGCAAGCCATCACTCCGGAGCAGAGGCTAGTACCACGTTGCGGTGGTACCACGCTGCCATCATACAGGTCCTGCAGAAGGACTAAATTAGGGTAAGTTTTCTCCTTTAACATCACATTCTATGTATTTAATGTATGCTAATGTATGGTATTTCTTTCATCATTCCCTAATTACCATGATTGTAATATGCTGTGAATGTCCCCTTTGTCCTCATGCATGCTGTAAGATTTTAATGCTCCTTTTTTTGTCCTTCATGCATATTTGACTTCACTAACCTCCCCAGCAAGCTATCCTGAGCCCATTTACACCTAGCCTAGTCACTTAACAATGTATTTTGTCTGCTCCATTGTAGTGCTTTACCCTAAACACCCCCTAAAATGTGTCCAAATGTTATTGTTGTCCTTACATTCAGGCAGAGTGCCAGAGGCTTTTTTTTGGGGTCCAACACTTATTTATAACCCTCCCCCCTAAAATATTTCCAATGGGCCATCAGAGGGGGTGAGGAATCTGATAAGTGGACCTTATATTTTTGTCTTTAAATACTCCTTAAAATAAATGTTATACTGATGTTGGCCAAGAATGTTTGTGTCTAATCTGCTTGCAATGTTATGTGCAAAAGTACTAATAATTATTTTTTCTTTTTTGACTCCACAGTTTCCTTCAACGCCACAGGAATGGCAGACTGTTGCTTCCCAACTGCGGAGGGGCAATCGATGGGAAGCATGCCCACATCGTCCGACCACCCCACTCGGGGTCATACTATTTTAACTATAAGGGGTTTCATAGTATTGTGTTGATGGCGGTGGTGTCGGCGACATACGAGTTTCTCTATGTGGACGTGGGGAAGAATGTCAGATGGTGGAGTCTTTGCCCAGACATTCTACCAATGTCTCCAGAGTGGTGGCTTGGGATTGCCACCTGCGGAAGAAGGACTCCCATTTGTTTTTATCACTGATGAAGCATTTGGTCTGGGTGATCACCTGATGAGGCCATTCCCCCAGAGGACCCTCACCCCAGAGAAGAGGGTTTTTAATTACCGGCTGGCCAGAGCGAGAACAGTCGTGTAGAATGCCTTTGGGATAATGGCCAACCGGTTCCGCCTATTTCTTACGGCAATAAATATGGCGGAGTACAAACTTTACCACATAGTTCTAGCATGCTGCATACTTCACAACTTTTTGAAGAGAAATGCTCCGAATTATGTTGCCTCATTTGGGCCTGAGGCCGGATTTCCAGAAAATTCACTGACGGCCCTGGAAACTGGCCGTCCTGGCTTCCCCCCCAAAGCACCCGTGAAGTGCGTCAAAAATATGTCGATTATTTTACGGGTAGGGGGGCCATTGCTATGCCAGCAAATTTATAATTATTTTAAATATTAAAAAAAAATTGATCTGATCAAATCTTGATTTTGATTTACTGCTTGTGTTTCTTTTAGCTGTCTCCTAGGTTCTCCTAGTGCACTTGTAGTGCCAAGTGGTTTTTCCATTATTAAATAACACCCATTGTCACTGTAAACACCAACTTAATACAAAAAATAGTATTGAGCATTGAAAGAAGAAGCCACACATGTTGAGTATAAAACCTTTAGCTCCGTGCACATTCACATGTGCGTTGTAAAAAATTGTATTTTTTTTTAAAAACATATTTTTTTTTTTTTTAAAGTTTTACCCTGAAAATATTTTTTTAGTACATAAACAGGCATGTTTCAAAACATAACATACACAACTCAGGAACTTACAAAGTTCGACATTGAAAAACTGAAGGCAATATCAGACATTATAGTGTCAAAAATGTGTTGATATTGCCTTCATCAGATGGGGTGATGTCCCCCTGTAAAAGCCAAATTTTTAAGATGCACACAAATTGGGAGTCAAACTGGGGATTTCTCTGCTGATCCCATTCCTAATGTCAACATGTGCTATCTTCCATTATGGGGGATCAATGGACGTGTTTTGGGGGTGCAACCACTTCCTCTCACCTGCTTGAGATACGTGGAAGTGGTTGCACCCACAAAACACGTACATTGATATCCCCTGATGGCAGATAGCACATGTTGACACACTGTGTGCATCTTCAAAATTTGGCTTTTAAAATGTGTAAAAAAATTGAAAAAAATTGGTCCCCAAAAATTGAAAATGGTGTCATTTTCTTGTTCTTTAGATTCTTCCTAGTACATCAGACATGTTCTTCAGTTTTTGTTCTATGTCATTTGTTTTTTGCTTGATGAGGTCTAAATCCTGACTACAAAACATTATGTCCTGGATTAGTCTTTGTGCACTGTCACTCGTGAAATGAGTAGATTGTTCTTCCACAACATGCACATTACCTAAAAGAAAAAATACACACCATGTATTATACATATGCAGGCATACATCTATTACCTGAATCTGTGGTGTCAGACACTCACCTGTTGTGGTGACAATCTCAACCACCTCTCCTTCCTCCACATCCTCAGGTTGTGGTGTCCTCTGTTCCCCTTCTTCGGGAGGTGGGGGATTCCTGGTGTCCTCAGACGTCCGGAGTCTTTTCTCCCCTTTGAGAATGAAACAAAAGGTATACTTAGCACACAGATATTTGAGGCCAGAAATAGGAATATGAAACATTGTTTGGAAGTGGGGTACAATTGTCTATTTTGGCAGAGTTCAAAGCTGAAGACACGATTTTTTCACTTACCAAAGCTGGAATAATTACCTTTTTTGGACAAGTTTCACACATGGAGACACCCCAAGTATCCACTGGAGTACCTGTGTGGGACACCCTAAAAAGTTTGTTCTTGTGTCCCACACTAGTGTTCCTAAGTTTAGATGTGTAAACAGCTGCTGAGTGTCCTCTCCTTACATTACACTGAATCAAGTTTGCAATTCTTTCTAGAACATCTAGAAAACAATGTCCTAAACTTCATTTAACACAAATTAGCATGACCAAATGTAGTTAACCCTGTACCTGCCCAAAACATCGTATTTAGTTGGCAAACGAACAATGTTTCCTATGACCGATTACTGTGCCCATGAACATGAAAGTAGCCATTTTAAACTGTACAACAGTAAATAAAAGCACATGGAGCAGCATACAAGTAATAATAATAATCGGAACACACGACAACTACTTACTTTTTAGAAGCACTTTCTTGATCCTTCTGTACTGATCCTGATCCCTCATTTCAGGTCTGACCAGCGTTTCCTCAATTGCTCCTTGGATCGTCGTACGCCAAAATTCCTGTGCAGACTCTTCACAACTTTATTCATGATCTTGGCCTCGCTCACATTTGGGTTTAGGTACGGTCCATGCTTCCCATCTTAGTCTGCCCTCTTCAAGATGTCCACCATCTCCACCATCCCTACAAAGGCCATATTTCAGGCCTTAAATCTCCTGCGGGATCGGGACGTTTCGGGGTCCAGGCTTTCCTCCTCGTTACTGCTATTATCACGCACCTGCTGTGTCTCCGCCATGTTCCTCTCCCACTGTGACGAAAGAGAAAGGGCGGGGGAATATTCGAGAAAGAACGTCAGGGACGGGCGGAGTTTCACGCATGAGCAGTGTATATAAAGCTAACACCCGTGTGTCGTACGTACGATCTGTGAGTGGAGGAAGCGCCAAATGTTCTAACGAAGGTAACATTTTAACTTGGGACATCAGTGGCCTATACTGATTCGAGACTGAGGCCTATATTGGGATAAGATTAGGAGAGTTTAGCCTTATATTAGTGTTTTTGTCTTGTGTTTTGTCTTGCAGCAAATATGAAACAATTCAAAGACCCTGAATTCATGGGCCAGTTCATAGACAGATACAGGGATATGAGAAATTTGTGGGAGGTTAAAAACCCCTTATATCGAAATAAACCAGTTAGGAAGACATCGCTGGAGAAACTGTCCCCAACGCAGACATCGAGTTTGTGGATAAGAAAATTGGTAGCTTGAGAAGCACATAAAGGAAGGAGCTGAATAAGGTCCAGGCTTCCCTTAGATCAGGAGCAGCAGCAAAGGATGTG
This sequence comes from Aquarana catesbeiana, assembly GCF_042186555.1. Taxonomy (NCBI): domain Eukaryota; kingdom Metazoa; phylum Chordata; class Amphibia; order Anura; family Ranidae; genus Aquarana; species Aquarana catesbeiana. Next base: position 826,566,573 of record NC_133324.1, on the reverse strand, counting down.
TATGTACCCAGTCTGTGGTACTACAACAGGATGCGGTTTCTGGAAGACCAGATTGAACCCAGGGAGTCACTTTCTACACTTCCATCCACCCTTCCCTCAACCCCAGCAGAGGCTTCCGAGGACCAACCTGGCCCTTCCATCCTGGAAGAAGTTTAGGAGCCCAGCTGGAACCAGGTATAGTATTTTTGAATATATTTATTGTCTGAAATTATTGTTGTTAACTAGATGTTATTATTGCTAACAAATGAATGATTGAACAAAAAGTGTCAATAGACAGTAGGGGCCAAAAATGATTGGGACAAGAATGAAAAATGCTGGGCTCAGAATGATAGTCTTTCCTATTTATTAACATTCAATTTGCAACAGTCATGAGCTGAAAATTGTGTGTGATTGATGAACCAAAAACTACAACTATGTCCCTTTTTCATACACAGGTAGACCTCAGCCAGGACGAGGCTCTGGAATGTGGCAGCCAGGAGGCAGGGGTAAGTGTCAGCCAGGAGGAAGTGGGGGTAAGTGTCAGCCAGGAGGTGGCCAGGCCCAGTAGCCTCACCCAATCCCAGGTGCCTCCCCTCCAACTTACAACAAAAAGGGCCAGGAAGGGGAGTAACGTGGAGGAGGCAGCACTGGGCCTCATTAAGGAGGCTAATGTGGCCCTGAAAACACAGCCCGATGCTGAAGAGGCATATGGCTGCTATGTAGCTGCAAAATTGCAGCAAATGGAGGAGCGCCAACGCTTCATGTGTGAGAATCTTATTTTTCAGTCCCTTCGGAAGGGGTTGAGGGGCCAAATTAGTGAGAACATGCACTTATGTGCGCTCGCCCATCCTCCTCCTCCTGCCACAAGTCCACCTCCAGAGCCACAGCCTCCAAGGAAGGCTGCAGGGAATCGTGGAGGGAAGGCTGCAGGGAAGAGAAGAAAGTGATGGCCTGGGTTCAGTCTGGTCTGACAGAAGACGCAGGCTGTTGTAGTACCACAGCCTGGGGAAATATATGTCATCTGCTGCTGTTCCTGATCTCTGGGAGTCCTGGACCAGATTGTGCTCCATATTATATCGACTTCTCAGGCTACCAATTTTTAGTTACAAAGAGTTGATGTGTGCCCTGGGGTACAAAGGCTTCGCAAATTCAAGCAGTTTCTCCAGCGTTGCCTTCCTCTTTATTTTGTTATGAGCCAAAATAAATGTAGATTTTTTTATATGAAAATACTTGCCTATGTTTTTTTCTTCAAAAAGGACAGTTTGTGAGTAGGCAGGTACATTTAAAAAATACAATGTCAAATTAACAAGGGACAACAACCAACCTCCTTGAGCTTTAAAAATACAAGATAATAATGTTGTTGTGGAAACTTGACACACACAAAAAAAACATATGGAGATCACTAGAAAATAATTTAAAAATAATCAAAAAAACAGGAGATCTTGATTAAAAAAAAAAAAAAAGACTATAAAAAATGATTCTAAACATTATTATGGAGATCTGGCTTTAAAAACAAAAAAGATTAATCAGGAGATCACGAGAAATAATAAAGAAATAAGTTTGTGAGAACTCTGTGTGAATATCAGCAGCAAAACAAATTCATTCTTCTAGCATTATAAAGAACAAAAGAATGCACTGCATTAAAAGATCCAAAAATTGACAGCGTGACGAATGTGCTATCTCCATTACGAATGCTCGTTTTACCAGAAGGAACGCTTCCGTCTTGTACTTGATTCTGAGCATGCGTGATTTTTTGCACGTCCGAATTGCATATAGACGACTGCATTTTCGGATAGGAACTTTCCCCGACTGAAAAATAGAGAATATGCTCTCAGTCTTTTGCTGGCTGGAATTCCGACAAAAAGCTCTCATCTGAGTTTTGCTGGCAGCATATCCGATCGTGTGTACGCGGCATTAGCAGTTTTAAACAAGCATATTATATACAAGGTGAATAAAAATCAATGATTAAAAAAATTAAAAATTTTTATCAAATTTATTTTAATAAAATGCTTTTGGAGTAAAAATCTATCTAAAGATAGTTTTCTATTCAAGATACATTAATAATTTAGTTTAATTAGCATGAAAATGGAGCTTAGTTATGTAGCATGAGGCTGTATATTCTGCAATATTTACATTTTTGGTAAACTAATTGAATGAATCCAAGCTCTGCAAGCTAAGATAACATGCACTGCATTGATGTATTCACACAATTTCACAGTAACCATGAGATAAAAAACAGTTCAGAAATTTTCCTTTATCCCATTGTTTTACAAATCTATGTATACTACAAACTGTATGATTGAATCGGTTCTGATATCGCTGTTTTACCAACCTGACAGCTTATTATTCTAAATACGAAACCTTCATTTTGTTTGCAAATATTAAAGATTCTAACTACCAGCAAGAATAAGTCCTTACATTTAAAGAGCACCTGTCATTTCAGATCCATCATGGCAGCGCCTGTTAGCGGGCATCCAATCACCTGCTGCCGCCATGTCCCTCACCTTGTTGTGTCACTGCCGCATCACCAGCCGCCCCATTAAAGTGAATGAGACTGTCGGTGAGTCAACAGCGGGTCAGAGGAGGAGCCACTGTGGGACAGAGATGACAAATACTCTTTAAAAACTATGATTTAAATCAAGCCTTTTTACAAGTGATTTAAATCATAATTTAAATCAACTTGATTTAAATCAAATCCACCCTGATTATATAAGAATAAAATCACATCATATGTGCATGACTATTATTAAAGGGGACTGTAAAATAGGTATTTTGTCAAAAGTGTAAGTGAGCTGTATACATATGGGTTTGTACTAGACATGTATGGATGCTTCTGCACATACACAGGAGTACAAGCAGACTTTCATAGGCTAGTGCTTGACAAAGACTCCAGTAATAATCACCCATACACACGCTGCATTTGTTATGGTGTGCAGGGATGTTTTGACATGCCATACATGAGAGGCATACATTTAAACACTCGTGGGCTTTGTACTTTAAAGTGTAACTCTAGTTTTGTTAAGAAAAACAAGAGCTCCTCTAGGTGATATATATAGATTACAAGGATTTTAGCAAATTTGTGGCAGATTCACACTTTCTGTAGGCGGAATGCATACTATTCCGCCAGGGAATGACTAGTGTGTCATGAAGCTCTAATGCCGCGTACACACGGTCGGACTTTTCGACCGGACTTGTCCGTCGGACGCCGACGGACCAAATCTGGCGGACAATCCGATCGTGTGTGGGCTTCACCAGACCTTCAGCAGACTTTTCCAGTCACAAATCTGATGGACCTTAGATTTGGAACATGCTTCAAATCTTTACGTCGTAACTCCGCCGGACCCAGAAATCCGCTCGTCTGTATGCTAGTCTGACGGACAAAAACCCACGCTTGGGCAGCTATTGGCTACTGGCTATGAACTTCCTTATTTTAGTCCGGTGTACGTCATCACGTACGAATCTGTCGGGATTTGGTGTGATTGTGTGTAGGCAAGTCCGGTCGTTAGAAAGTCTGTTGAAAGTTCGTCGAAAGTCTGTCGAAAGTCTGTCGGACTTTTGTAGCTGAAAAGTCCGACCGTGTGTACGCGGCATTACAGTAATGCTTTTTTGACACTAGATGGAAATAGTACCAGATAATGCAGAAGCAGCCTAAACTATACAAGGTCAAAAAATGTGGGGCACCGTGTTGTTCCCCGGACCGGCAGGAAAAGTCGGTCTCCCCACAGCCACTGCTTTGCTGAAAGACAGACTGAATCTCCATTAAGCTTCAGCTCAGTCAGGAGTCAGAAAACGTACTGATTTTATGGCAACCCCATCGTCTTGTGCAGGGTTAAGGCCCATTTGGTCCCATTCCTCCTAGAGCCAGTGTCCTCTGAACTCATTGCACAAATGGAGGATACACCACCAGGTCCTTCCCAGACTGATTACTGAATGGAGGATCTAAGCTCATTGTAACCACCTGAGAAAATCTGTATTTTAGACCCCTTTCACACTGCAAGCGCCCTGCCGTTTGCGCTAAAGCGCCGCTCATCTCGCATTTTAGCTGTGCCTTTTGACCGCTGGCGGGCGGTTTTTACCTTAAAACAAAATGGTAAAAAGTCCAGTTTTGCAGCACTTTTAAAATGCTTTTCAGGCGCTTAAGAAGCGCTGCCTTATTTACAGCGCTCCCAACCTGCCCCAAAGATGCTGCTTGCAGGACTTTTCATAACGTTATGCGGGATCACATATATACGTGATCTGGCGCATAGCTGCCATCCTATAGCAGTAAAACTGCTATAGGGTGGTCATCAAGTGGTAATGCTATTCAATCTTTTATCTGCAACCACTGTGATTTTCTAAAACTGACAAATATGGCTTTTTTATAATGTGGCAGCCTGGAGGCATTTCATACAATGTTGGTGTATGGAATGCTATCAGAAATTTAATTTCCTACTTATGTGATTGGTTCACTGGTTTTTAGTAACCCCTGCAATAGGTGTTTCGCAAGAGCACCGCCCCAGTGCAAAAGGACACTCTGCAATGAATGGGAGGCGGTTTTCAGTTGCTTTTCAGAGGCTATTTCTAGCGCTAAAGCGCCCAGCCTGAAAATCGCCTCAGTGTGAAAGGGGTCTCCTAGTAAAAGAAGCAGACATAGTAAACACAAACACTGGCTAGGCACACAGTTAACCCTTTGATTGCCCTAGATGTTTATCCCCTTCCCAGGCTGTGTTATTAGTACAGTGACAGTGCATATTTTTAGCACTGACCAATATATTAGTGTCATTGGTCCCCAAAAAGCGTCAGTGTCTGATTGCTGCAATATCACAGTCCTGCTATAAGCTGCTGATCACCATCATTACTAGTATTAAAAAAAAATCCAGAATATATCTCATAGTTTGTAGACACTATAAAGTTTGCATAAACCAATCAATACACTTACATGTTGGGATGTTTTGGGTTTTTTTACCAAAAACGTAGCAAAATACATACTGGCCTAAATTTATGAAGAAATTTGATTTTTTTTTTTTTAATTGGATGTGTTTTATAGCAGAAAGTAAAAAAAATTTGTTTTTTTTCTAAATTCTTGGTCTTTTTTTGTACATAGCACAAAAAATAAAACAGCAGTGATCCAATACAACTACAAGAAAGCTCTATTTGTGGGAAACAAATAACATAAATTTCATTTGTGTACAGCGTTGCATGACCGCGCAATTGTCAGCTAAAATAACGCAGTGCCGTGTCACAAAAAGTGGCCTGGTCATGAAGGGGAGTAAATCTTTTGGAAGTGATTAATAATGTGAACATTTTAATAACACTAAATCACAACATTACTTATCATGCAATTATAATTGTTATATTTTTTACCAAAAGTGAAATTTTCCTTCAGGACATTTATTTACCTATGCCTATTTCCTCCCTGCTCTACATAAGTCTGTCCTGAAGTTTTATCACTGAATTTCAGCAGCAGGAATCATACAGTGTAACTTTTTACGATCATGATAACAGCTGCAGCAAAAGCTGTACAACAATTTTTACTTTTTAAATTCCTTATTAACCCCTATTGCTACCTAATTAGCCATTCCTCTTTCTCTGCTTAGTAAAAAGTTTTCTTTACCATTCATTTTCAATAGCTTCGATTTTTTTTTTTTTTTTTTTTTTTTTTTTTTATTGATTTCACTTTTTTTTTTTAGTACAATGTTAACAAAAATACTCATTGGAAAAAAAAATATTTGTAAATAAATTCACTGTGTGGAATGTACTGTCACGGGAAAGAAAACAAGTTTCAGGATAAAATTTGTCCTTTGTAACTAATCTTACCCTATATGTTTTCAAATGACCCACTTATGTGCATATATTTGTTTTTTTACCTTTTAAATAAAAATATAGAAAATAAAAGAATTATTGAAAGCAATAGCACCAATAAAAGCATTGTTTGCAAGCACACACAAGTTTGGATATGTGACAGATTCAAAATTAATGTTGAAAAATAGAATCCTCGTCCTAGAGCAATACTTTCACATTTTTTTGAACGACTGCCTCTGTACTGCCTCTGTCTTTGGAGGTACATAATAATCTTATTGACTGACAAATACCTTTTTAGTGATAATACTTCTAAATATATTCGATATTAAAAGTACATTTGCAGTATTGCTATTATCCAGTATAACTGTTTAGGTACAGAATATTAAAGTGTTTTCTTAAAAAAAATAGGCAAGACAAAAAGACGAAACAAAAATAAATCACTTGGATATTCTTGCCACCAGTCCTTTTTGTTTTTACCTAAGTTTAGCTATGATGAAAATAATAGCTATGTTATAGATTCTACATATGACATTTTTAATAATCTTGTACATAGTTCAAGAAAAATGCATGCCTATGTACTGTATTTATGAAAAAACATGCCCACTTTGTATATTGCGTCCAAATTATTTTTGTAAATATATTGAGAAATAGCAAAAAAAAATATTTTTACTGTCCCTTAGGCAATTTCAGATTCAGTTATGTATCTGACTTGAGTCCAGCAGCAATATTGATTAGTAATAACAATTCTAATAGACTCTGAGTGGAAGAACACAGTTATATTCAAGTCCAATATAACTCAATTTTTTACAAATGGAAAAGAATAGAGTAATCTATGGGTTAAACCAAACTGAAAGGTTATTAAAATGTTTAAATTATAATACAGGTACATTATAGCAGTTTTTAATATAAAAAAAACAGGATATTAATGTGCAAATATCTACAGCTCACAAGTATAAATTAAAATAAAATACCAAGCAATAACTTTTAAAAACAAATATAAAAAAAACAGTGCTGTGCAAAAATATAAACCTGACTCAAAAAAGGTAAACCTATCAGCATTAGTACATTAGCACATGCTACACTTCTTTAATGAGAATGTTTTGAAAAGACTTTTCGCAGTTTACTTAGGCTGAAAAAGGACACTTATCCATCAAGTTCTACCCTTCACAAATGGTGGTCAAAAAAGGAAAAACAACCCCCCTGGGAAACCATGGTCAATTTTTCATCGCAGTGAAAAACATCTGTCCTGACATCACAAGGGCAGTTAGATTAATTCTTTGGATCAGCATTAAACCATGCTATCCTAAGTAACTAAAAATGTGTGTATCATTAACTGTAGGAAAATCATGCATTCCTTTTTTAAATACATTGATTTTGCCGTTACAATCTCATGTATTAACTCTGACTTAAACCAAGATATACACTAAATCTATTTAAATTTCCTCTGGTGCTGTTGCCTATAATGAGTGGTTTTACTTACCTTTAAGCAGCTCCAAGCTTCGAGTGTGTGAGCAATGACCCAATACCTCATTGCATCCGGATCCCACCCACTTCTGCAGCTCTGACCCAGCATCAGAACCAGGAAGGGACCTCCAGGGAGACACACCTGGAAGTGTCAGATGCTTAAGATTCTTCAACAAGCTTAGCTCTTCAAGAGAGCTAAGTTCTGGTATAAAGGAGGTAGGACAGGTAAAGTGTTCATTTTTTTTCTTTGCACAGAAGTTTTTCTATGTTTTTCCTTAATAGCAACACAGTCACTTTAAAGAATTGCTTAAAGTGTTAAGTCAAAAGTTTACCTTTGCCCTACAATTAAACACTTGCCTCTATCCCCTGAAGATGCTGGTTACAGAGAAAAGCATTGGGAAGGGCGTAGCACGTAACGTCATCACGCACGCTGGTGTGAGGTATATCATACATGTTATGCCATTTATGCTGGAGCATATGTAAGAGTCTTTTCATTTATTAAAGCATATTTTTAAATATACTGCACTATGGACCCTTTTTTCTTCTAGTGATGTACTTTATTTAATTTGTTTGATTTATTTCACAATTTGTGGATCTGTTGTCACAGATTTTCATAGCCTTACAATATATTTATTGATTTGCATTTTATGTATGATAAGTAGTGTGGATATATCTATAGATATAGATATAGAGATATAATATATATATATATATATAATTTATATTAACTTGTTCACTTGACTGAGATATGTATGTTTCTTAAAGGGACAGTGCGCCTATATAAGTTTCACAATAGAATATTTTAACACCAAACACGCAAACGCATAAAAACACTTGTGCAAAACGCAACTTTTACTGCATTCTTTAAGCAGATTTTCTCTTGCCAGGAAAAAGGCCCTTAGAGGTCAGAGCAAAAGCTCTGTGTGCATGAGACCATAGGCCATTAAACCAGCAACTATATGGCAGAATGGAGGATGAGTTCTTAAGACAGCAAGTCTGGACAAAAAGCAACAAACTAGGTCCATGTAGCAATACCAACAAAGCCAGTCCCGAGCCATCGGAATCAGTGGACTCTCTTCAGCTTTGATTTTTCAGGGAACCCGAGGTAGAAGTTTTATCAGAAGAAAAAGTCAGAGAGTATTAGTCCCATCGAGACACCAGTGCATCTATTCTCCCTGGCCAGGGATCCTTAGTCCTGTCTACACACAGTTATTTAACAGTTCCCAGTGCAAGCATCACACATTCATAACACTCAGAAATCGTATTAAGTGACATATAAACCTTCGTTATCAGTGTTATTCCTACTAATTATTTGCCATTGCTTTTGTTTCAGCTTTACCCTGCAGCTTAGAGTTTAGTGAACTGTAATATTGTCTGGCTGCCAACAGTGGTCCTATGGGTTTTAAATAGGAATAATTTATGTGGTTTCCATTTATTTATCATTCATTATGGATTTTAACTCATACCCAATGCTTTTTATAATTTGTATTATTATTGTTATATTTATTTTATCCAATTATAAACAAATTATTTTTTCATTGTTAATATTGCTTACAATTAAATATTCTTTTATTGCATTTTTATGTTAATTTAGTCATGATTTTATATTTATATACACGTTGATATCAGCTTAACATCAATTTAAGTGCTTATGAATTTTTTATATTTAGAATTTAATATACCCCAGTACCAATGAAATCAGCATAGCAATGAATATGTTTTCATATCTAAGCCCTACAGAAGGAGGAGGCCTTTAAACTTCTGAAATGCATTGGCTGTTTTATGTTGTCCTATTGTGAACAAATATCAATATAAAAAGTTTTTGGACTTTAAGATGTTTACTTTGCAGCTCTCAATGAACTTTGTACTTGTGAATTTTCTTGAGGACAAACTTATCAGAGCTACTGTGCTTTATCAGAATTTGATCAGTCTACTGATAATCGGAATTCAACGCTTTGTTTCTATTTGTTCCTGGCTTTAAACGTGTCTACCTTGCAGTTGAGGCAAGACACCATCAATACCATTTTTGGCGTCCCTCAACAAAGTCACAACTGGTTAAAAGTTTTGTGGTGGAGAGACCCCTCTACTTAATTTAGGTTCTTGGATAATCAGCCTACCAATGTTCCATGTCGGGAATGTACTTTATGGGAAAAGCCAGAATATGATTCGCTATAGCTACTTTCTTAAGTCTTCTTCTACTGTGGTATTGTCAGACTGCACTATTACAGGATGCCCTTACAGGAGACTTATCCAGCACAGAAGTGACAGTCTGATTGCTTGATGTTCCAGGATGCTTATGAAAAGGTGAGCCTCCTCCTGGGACCAGAGACCCTGACCTAATAGGTGACCAAGCACACCTTTCCAGCTTAGTGAGCTAGAATCTGTCACCAAGATTTTCCAGTGAAAAAACACAAAGGCCAGTCTGGTTGGCAGGACCAGACCATGGTAATCTTCATAGAAAGAGGGGACAACAACTAATTTATAAAGGTTAAGAGACCAACCAAATTCCTTTGGGGCCCAGATGGACAGCAAGAGATTGGATTTCAGGGCTACAACAGCCTCTGCTTAAAGCAGGTAGTCCAGGTAGCCAATTAGCAAGATCCCTCCTAGTCTCAATAAGGCTAAAACAGAGTGAATATACAAGAAGCCAAGCCAAAAGAAAAGGGCCATAAAACCAGTAATGATCCTCCCATCACAAAGCAGAGGAAGCACTGGTGATTGGAACAAATGGGAACATTCAAGTAAGTATCCCTGAAGTCGATCAAGACTATCAGGTCCCCCTGATTGAAATGCAAAGTCTTATAAGTGGGGTTGAGGTTCAGGATGGGCCAAACTCTATCTTTCCGTGGGACAGTTAACAGGTTTGAATCAGTGCCTTTTAAACGTTTCTAAAGGGGCGGAAGGGGAGTATCACCCCCTACACCCGAAGACTCCACACTGCCAATGCAAATCTCCCAGATGTTGAGGATGTGGGATGAAGACTGGAGTGGAAGAAACACTCTAGTGAAAGGTGTAGGAACTCTATCTTGTATCTGTATATCACCAGCTCTCAGCCAACTTGTCTGAGATTTGGATCAGCCAGAAGACTGGGAAGGAATGAAGATATCTCCCCACCTGGAGAAGCACAGGTGCATATAGCAGGGCTCAGGAGAGAACACGCACCAGTCCCCCCATAGCAAGCGGCTTGCTATGGGGCCACTGGTCAAGGGGGAGGAGCCAGGAGCATCGATTGGGGACCCAAGAAGACGAGGAGCGGGGCTGCTCTGTGCAAAACCATTGCACAGAGCAGGTAAGTATGACGTTTGTTATTGAAAAATAAAATAACCTTTAATATTACTATAAAGGACAGAGATTCTTCCATGGCAATCTTTGTGGACTTGTTTGGTCAGAAACAAGGGAGACATAGTAAAGTCCTTCTTAAAGAGATAACTAACCAAAAACTTTAATTTAATCATAACTAGTACTAGCTCTCTTTGCTGAAGAAGATTGTAGGAGAAAGTTTAAGTTCTCACTTCCAGGGTAGGTAAAGTTTGAGTCAGAGGATTGTGCTGGAGCCACCACTGCAGTCTGTGAATCCTTATCATCAAAAGCAGCAGAGGAACAAGGAGAGATTTTTGGGGAGGAAAAACCCTCCATAAGAGCAGGAATAAAACCCAAGGTTGGGGATGATGCTCCTCTATCAAAAGAGATGGAGGAGAGAATAAAGGGTTTTGCAGGCCAGACACCCCTCTAAAACAGCACAATAGTAAACAGAAAGAGTAGCAGAAGCCTGTCCCAGAAGCAAAGGAGCAATCCCCTCGTGCCATGTTGCCCATAACAGTGCAAACAATGCATCATGCACAGGGGGAAGGCCCTCACTACGTTCTGAGTGGGGACTGTCCCAGTAGCCGAGAAACTCAGTGCAGTAGGAAAGGGCATAGTACCCAAAGCCAAGATGATGCTAGCAATGCCCACAGAAGTGAACTACAACTGTGGCCGTCACCCAGGCCATCGTCCAGAGAGTCTCCAAAGGCTCCCCAAGGCATCAAAGTGCTTCTCCAGAAAGAAAAAAAACACCCCCTACCTAGACAAATCTCTCCCCCTCTCCCTGGATAGGGGGAAGCCAGAACGATCAGCGATGCCGCTCCATTTTTCACCGCCCCTGCATAAATGTTGTCATGCCTAAAAGTCACCACTGGGGGCTGTATAGAGCACGTACCTTGTCATGCTTTCCTCAAAGATCACGCTGTGTCAGCAGAAGCTGCAGATTCCCTCTGGCTAGCAGCCCAGGCCTCCGGTAAGATTGGGGGGCATTTTCTTCCAAAGCATTCGGTCCGGTGTCCGGTGAGCTCTCGCTGGCCCGCGGCAGTTTGTTGCCAGGTCTCCTTCTTACCATCCCCCCTCCACACAAACACACACCGATCCCGTCGGGTCAGCGGCCCGCCCGGGAAAGATGCTCTTTTAAAAAGAGAGGAGGGATGTGACGTAGGGGGCGGGGCTTAGCGCAGTATTGGCGTGCTGCAACATCCAGCGCGGGAGTATGTTTTAAAAGCTCCATTTTTGCTGGCTGCAGTTGTCAGAGGGACACAAGAGCAAAAAGGGGCATGTAAGAGGTTTGGTGACACAGGCATTCCCTTGGCACATTAGGCAGAATTTAGCGGCTTTAATCGCATCCCAGAGTGGGACTAAGCACGATAGGTCCCCTTCCGTTACCCAGGACCCTCAAACTGAGGAGGAACCGGGGGCAGGAGATGATGAATTTTTCTCATCATCTTTCCCAACAACCTCATGCAAAGTCGAATAGAAGGATTCTTCTTTGCCTTGACCACCTGAATCAGTTCCTTTATGGCCCTAATCTTTGCCTGGGGCAAGAATACCCTTTTCTGGGCTGTATCAATAATCATACCCAGGTATTCTAATCTCCTTGATAGTTTTTTAAAGGAGAATTTCTCTAGGTTGAGAATCCAACCTAGGTATTCCAGGTAGTTGACTGTGGATCATACTTTGGTCCAAGCGGGCTTCCGACTGGTCTATCAAGAGCAGATCGTCTAGGTAAGCTATAATCATTATACCTTGGGCCCTTAATCTGGCTACAGGAGGGGCCAGGACTTTTGTAAATACTCGAGGTGCAGTAGCTAGACCGAAAGGCAATGAATAAACTGAAAACAAAGATTTTCTACCTCGAAACGTAGATATTTCTGGTGAGCCGGAAATATAGGTACATGGAGGTATCTTCTCCAGAGGGATCTAAAACAGAGGGTCGTATCCTGTGTTTGCAGCTGGCACACAGGATATGACCAAGAACTCCTCCTCCAAAGGGGTAGCAGCAGTGACAGAAAATCCCCAGAGGACATAAAAGTAAGCGTCTTCCCCATATAGTCAAGGTGGACCCTCACAGTGTGTCCCTCTAAAGGGGAGAAACACCATACACCACATGAGGAGACCCTCCGAATACCACATAACTGTCCAAGTCAGAAAACCAACGTCTGGCTCCTGCCAGGAGGAGGAGCAGGGAACAGGATGCCACCTGCTGTACCCAGGGTGCTGCTCACAAGACGGGGACACTGAGACAGGAAAGCTCAAGGCCAACCGGCCATATGTCTCCCCTGGAGCAAAAACTCCACAGTCTGCTTTTGCCAGGGCTGTTGCAGCCAATCCCATATGTAGCCAGGAATTGCATGACTACAACTGGGGATACTGCGGGGATCTAGATTATCCAGCCTGTCACCCAGCAAACAGCTTGACAGAAGATCATCTTCAGTAGTAGAGATGAATAAAAAGGCTTCTTCTGAGGAAGAATAGAAAGAACAGGGAACTAAATCCTGGAAGGGGGTTGTACTAGACCAAAAACTGAGCTCTTCAGGAAGTAAGGGGATTTAGCAGAGGATGCCCCTAGGTTTGAGCGTTTGTTGTGAATTGTACCTAGTGTTGCACTCCTGCAGGTGGCAGTATGACCCAATAGTAAAAAATAGATAAAGCTCTGTCCATCAAAGAATGAAAGAGCAATATAAATATAACTTTATAAGAGTGGCTATCAGTTAATAATGGATTATCTGTAATTATGGTGCAGTCCGGGTGGTTAATGTTACTGATACTTCCCCTTCCGCTCTATCTCCCATTACACCATTGAGATAAATTCCTTCCACATTATCAGAACCTGCAGCAGTTTTCTTAGTAAACATTTTCCAGCACATCTGACCTTTCAGTAAGGCATATCAAGTGAAAGACTAATGTGTGTGATCTTTCCTCACCTGACCCAGCAGACCTCTCTGCATTTGCTTTAATGATGCACCACAAAAAGGCTGAAAATGTTACATTCAAGAAAAGAAAATTAGAGTAAAGCTGTTACCCATAGCAATAGATTTTTTTTTTTCAGATAAAAGAATGATTGCTAGATTAGGTAATAATACCCTTGCTGCTCTTTTTTAAAATGAATCTCCAGCATCTTATTTGAAATTAGACTGGCCATACATGGTTAGAAAATCGTTAGAAAAAACAGTTATATTTGATAAAGATCTGTTGAACGTGCATGCAATCATGCCATCATTGTAGCAATATATATCACCCAATTGCTGACATATTATCGATCGTTAACAATATAAATTATACATTTTTCATTGGTCTGTGGAAATGTTAAAATTTTTTGACCTTTGTGAACCCTCCCACTCGCCAACTGTACTGTAAAAGCAAGTAAAAGCAACTAAAAGAAAGATCCTTCTTTTAGTTGCTTTTGCTTTCTGTACCTTTTAACACGCACATACTCTGTAGATTTTTCAAACTGTTTCCGATGGATCCTACTGCTACGAAAATCCAACATGACTGTTCTTTTTTGCCATAAAACCTTCGAGAATCGAAATGAGCTCACTAATGCTTCGAAAGTTGAACGATCGAGCGAATCAAACACTTTTCTAAACTATTTCATAACCATGTATGGCCAGCCTTATGCCTAGGGTTTTTTCCGACGGATGTTGGCTCAAACTTGTCTTGCATACACACGGTTACACAAAGTTGTCGGAAAATCTGATCATTCTGAACGCAGTGACGTAAAACACGTACGTCGGGACTATAAACGGGGCAGTGGCCAATAGCTTTCATCTCTTTATTTATTCTGAGCATGAGTGGCACTTTGTCCGTCGGATTTGTGTACACACGATCGGAATTTCCGACAACGGATTTTGTTGTCGGAAAATTTTATATCCTGCTCTCAAACTTTGTGTGTCGAAAAATCCGATGGCAAATGTGTGATGGAGCCTACACATGGTCGGAATTTCCGACAACAAGGTCCTATCACACATTTTCCGTCGGAAAATTCGACCGTGTCTACGGGGCATTAGACTGGGTTAAGTTGCATTAGCAGATGCCTGCCACTAATTTTGTTAATAAAGAAAAATTAAAACAACATTCCGCCCTTCCCAACTGATACCAGCCTGTCACATAAGGGATATGCACCAGTGATTCTGCAACAAGAGAGTTGCAAGATTGTAAATATTTATCCTACAGAAAAAGAAAAAACTGAATTTGGAGATTAGGAGGGGGGCTGAGAGAAATAAAAGGTTCTTTTTGGAGGTAAGAATGTATGCTGAAATGTTTTTTTGTTTTTTTTTTAGTTTTGTGTCAGTTTTTTTCTTTAAAAATAACAAACATGTTATACTTACCTGCTCTGTGCAGCAATTTTGCACAGAGGAGCCCCAATCCTCCTCTTCTTGGGTCCCTTGCTGGCCCTCCTGGCCCATCCTTCATGCTGAGTTCCCCCAGCTTGCTATAAGGGCACCCGAACCAAGCCGCTGCTCTGTGTGTCCATTCAGACACAGAGTCGCGGTTTGGCCCCACCCCCTCTCTCTCCTCTTGGCTCACTGCCGTCACAGCCAATGAGGAGGGAAAGTCCGGGGTAGCCGAGACACTCCTGCAACATCGCTGGATTGAGATGGGCTCAGGTAAGTATTAGGGGGGCTGCTGCACACAGAAGGCTTTTAATCTTAATGCATAGAGAATGCATTAAAGAGTTTGTTAACCCCCCCCAAAAACAGATCCTGTTTCTTTAAAGCATGTTATATACAGCACAGTGCTTGTGCTGTGTCATTTGGCCCCTTATCACCTGAAATACCTGGCTGATCCTGCCAGTTTCTGCCCCCCCGCGCTCCTCTGTACGCTGACCACGATATATCAGGGCTACCGTGGTCAAAGTACGCGCCTCGGTCATCTGCAGCTCTCCTCTGTGCTCCTGTGTCCTCCTTCCACCTCCCCTCCATGCCTGTCTGCTTGTGACAGTGCCCACCCCCCCACTCCTAATGCTCTCATACCCACTAAAAAATCGTCCCATGCCTTCTGTTACATAATAATAATAAGTGTCCCTGTGCTATGTAAAAAATATGCCCATAGGTACCTATATAAGAGTGGCCTCCCTGCGATCACATAACTCCTTGGCTCTCACTCTCTCCTCTTTCCTCTACTGCTGATGTCATCGGCAGAGCTCCGCCCCACCCGATGGAACTGTCAGCCGGGCAGAGGAAAGAGGAGGCGCCTGAGCGCTGGGAGTCGCTCTCATATAGGTACCGATGGGCATATTTTTTACATAACACAGGCACAGGGGAACTTATTATTATGTAACAGAGTGGATAAGAGGATTTCATAGTAGTGGGTTAACAACCACTTTAATATAAAAAAAAAACTTCTGACTTTACAACCACTTTAATCTCTATTTTCCTATAATAGCCAATTAATGCAAGTCTGCACTGTAAATTGACAGTCAATTATATTATAGTTATAAATTGGTTAATTCTCCAGATACCATGATAAATTAGCACTCAGTTGGTTTTCAAAAAGATATCATTACAAACTAGTATATTACAAATGTTTCATGTATTAGTTCATGTATTAATAGAAATAAAAAATAAATACGCCCTCTAGTGGTTTTGTTTTAAAACTGTTAGACTTTTCTGAAAAGCACTCTAACAAAGTAGATATAGGGGGTTATTTACGAAAGGCAAATCCACTTTGCACTACAAGTGCAAAGTGCACTTGAAATTGCACTGAAAGTGCACTTGGAAGTGCAGTCGTTGTAAATCTGAGGGGTAGATATGAAATGAGGCGAAGCTCTGCTGATTTTATCATCCAATCATTTGCAAGCTAAAATGCTTTGTTTACATTGCAACAGAGTCAGGGTGTATTTGATTTAAATCACAAATTAAATCATGACTTAAATCACTAGTAAAAAGGTTTGATTTAATTCATAATTTTTAAAGAGCAACTGTCATCTCTG
Organism: Aquarana catesbeiana; assembly: GCF_042186555.1. Lineage (NCBI taxonomy): Eukaryota > Metazoa > Chordata > Amphibia > Anura > Ranidae > Aquarana > Aquarana catesbeiana. The sequence continues at coordinate 826,550,111 of NC_133324.1, read as the reverse complement.
TCCTGCAGCGGCTCCTCCTCTGACCCGCTGTTGACTCACGGACAGTCCTATTCACTTTAATGGGAAGGCTGGTGATGCGGCAGTGACACAACAAGGTGAGGGACGTGACGGCAGCAGATGAGTGGATTCCTGCTAATAGGCGCTGCGATGATGGATCTGAAATGACAGGTGCTCTTTAAATGTAAGGACTTATTCTTGCTGGTAGTTAGAATCTTTAATATTTGCAAACTAAATGAAGGTTTCCTATTTAGAATAATAAGCTGTCAGGTTAGTAAAACAGCGATATCAGAACCAATTCAATCAGTTTGTAGTGTACATAGATTTGCAAAACAATGGGATAAAGGAATATTCCAGAACTTTGTTTTATCTCATGGTAATTGTGAAATTGCATGCAGTGCATGTTCTTAGCTTGCAGAGCTTGGATTAATTGAATGAGTTTACCAAAAATGTAAATATTGCAGCATATACAGCCTCATGCTACACAACTAAGCTTCATTTCATGCTGAATAAACTCAATTATTAATGTATTTTAAATAGAAAACTATCTTTAGATAGATTTTTACTCCAAAGGCATTTTATTAAAATAAATTTGATAAAAATCACAAAAATCTGATTTAAAAAAAAAAAATCAGATTTTTGCAGTAAAACAGCCCAGACAGTAGACTGCAATGCATCACACACTGTAGTGAACCACAATACACATACTGTGTTGCGCCTTTGATCCGCTGTGGTGCGTTGGCAGCCCACTCCTAATGAATGGGCTGCCTTAAAGCAATGCATGTTAACGTGCGATATAATGCAAAGCAAAGGGTTGCTAAAGTGTGAATGGGCCCTGAGGGAACCTGTAATAAGAGTAATATGAGGGCTGCCATTTCCATTTTCTAAATCAGTTATGCAGATTAGGAAAGCAAAAGTGAGGTCTGAACTCCTGGCCTTCATACTTGATATGGCTCACCGACTTAGGCTGGCTTTAGATGGGTATTTATTTTATTTTTTGTGCAGTCAGCAGATTCCTCCATCCACACAAGTGAGATGGATGGAGGAACAACCCCCTACTGAGTCATTGTATTCTGACTGCAGGACTCAACATGAAAGCCAGGCAGTTAGCATTTTCAGAAGGAACAGCCAGTAATGGCCATCTTTATATTTCCACAGCACGGTTTTACTTTTATCCCATTTTTCCAAACAGCGGTTACTAATGTATACTTATGCATAGCTCTCCATGCTTAAAATGATCTATTATGCAGTACACCATTTTAACAACAATTCTGCTCTGTTTTTTTTTTTTTTTTTTTAATTATCATTTTTATTCTAGTACCTTTCCTTCTATTTTCTAAATGTTTGAAACTTTTTTTAAATACTGTAATTGTATCTGTCAATGACCAGTATTAATTGAACATATCGCAATGCACGTGCCACCGTCTGTCAGACTGACCTAAGATTTGTCCATAAGGGCAGGGATATGGCTTCGGCGGGAACATGTAGGCACTTCTAGATACCAGCACATTTTATATACAGCATTTTTTTGTCTTTTTTATCTAGCTGACAAGTCTCTTTAATCTACACTTTGAAAAATATGGAAATTTTTTTCAGTTTCCATGGTAAACATGGTATATTCACAGGTAAAATCAAAAGTAGTTCTCATGGTGTTGTGACATTTAAACTTATAAATATTATTACAGAATAACTCCAATTATCTTTACAGCTACCTGCATGATTCTTTCAATCTACGTATATATTAAATTCCTTAGATATTCTAAGATATTTTAGAGTGTAGCATGAATGAGTCGATAGGGAGTGTCATGTATGTTTTTGTTTCCCGTAATAGTCAATCTGTATACTTTTCTGTCTGCCCAATGTTGTCCTCTGGCACTTTGTTGTGGGAGCAAAGGAAAATCCCACCAAGGGAACAGGTTTATTTTTAGAAGTAATGAGAAAAACAAAGATTACAGCCTTCCTGGGCCAATCTCTGTTAGGACAGCAAAGTGCTCGACTAAAATACAAACTCCGGCTAGCAGAGACCTTCATGATGAAGATCCCACCTGTGTTTTCACAATGTTGTTCAACTTAACCTCTGGTATTAACGCTGATTGTTAGACAGTGTTCTTTATTTATTTTTATTTTTTTGCGGGTTAGCTGGTAAGTGTGCTAGGAATGTTTTTTTGAAGATAGATTACCCAAACAATACTACACACCAGAAAACACTATAAAGAAAAATACAATTGTTTCTGCACTTAGGTGGTTGAATACACATCAAGCAATTAAAGATTCTTCCCAGTTAACTAAAAAAAGGCAAGCATGAAAAAATTATATATATATATATATATATATATATATATATATATATATATATAGTAAGCAGATCCTAGTCTGGAGTTTTTGATATTTGTCCTGGCATCTCTTCTGGAAACCAGGCCATCTATATATCTATATGAACACAATCCTCAGACTACCAGCATCTTGGTATTCTCTACAACAGGGGTGTCCAACCTTTTGACCTTCCTGGGCCACAGATGAACCGTCTTGGGCCTGGAAGAAGAGGAGTTGTCTTGGGCCTGGAAGCAGAGGAATTGTCTTGGGCCACACATAAAATACACTAATGCCCTGTACACACGGTCAGACATTGATCGGACATTCCGACAACAAAATCCATGGATTTTTTCCAGCGGATGTTGGCTCAAACTTCTCTTGCATACACACGGTCACACAAAGTTGTCGGAAAATCTGATCGTTCTGAACGCGGTGACGTAAAACACGTATGTCGGGACTATAAACGGGGCAGTAGCCAAGAGCTTTCATCCCTTAATTTATACTGAGCATGTGTGGCACTTTGTGCGTCGGATTTGTGTACACATGAATGGAATTTCCGACAACGGATTTTGTTCTCGGAAAATTTTATGGCAAGCTCTCAAACTTTGTGTGTCGGAAATTCCTATGAAAAATGTGTGATGGAGCCTAAACGCGGTCGGAATTTCCGACAACAAGATCCTATCACACATTTTCCATCGGAAAATCCTATTGTGTGTACAGGGCATAACAATAAGTATAGCTGATGAGCAGAAAAGTCGAGCAGATCACAAGTTAACCATAACCGATATAGATAGTGTACCTGTCTGGGTAATTAAACTTCATTTTTTTGTAACATTTTTTATTATAAAAGTAAAAGATAACAACATAAAACTGTCGTAACATTTCATAAACTAAAGCATCAGTATCCAGTTCCATGGATGTAGCTGCAATCTCAATGAATTCTCAAGGTGCTCATCAGATAATTTGGTTCTAATTTTGCTCTTAATCCTTGAAAATAGGGGCTCACAGATATAGGGGCTGTTGAAAACTGATGACCTGAATAAGGTGTGGTTGTGAAGGGTGGGATATTTTTCTTTGGAAGGATAAAACTTAAGTCCAGTAAAGAGACACTGTGAAATTTTTCTTCGGCCGCATGTGTTTGCTTGCTAAGTGTAAATGCATACAAAAAAAATATTTAAGTATGTTTACAATTTTGTGTTGGGCCACATTGATAGACATCTGGGGCCGCATTTGGTTCTTGGGCCACAGGCTGGACATCCCTGCTCTACAACATAATAAAGCATAGTGTATCATACGAACCCTTCGGCCATCCCCTTTTAATCTACTTAGAGCATTAAAAAACAATTTCAGACATGTGAAACCAATGAATATGTTGCCTCTTTGTTCTTAAAGCAGAACTATATTTTTTTGGCCGAGTGCTCTTACCACAGCACAGCATACTTTTACATTGTGATAGACTTACCTCCCAAATTAGCCTCCTCCAGTGACTTGTTATTCATTCTCCCTCCTTAATGCTTTGTTGCTGCTTCTGCCGTCTTCTCCTGGTCTTCTTCAGGGTGTGAAGTCTTCTGCAGACTACACTACTGCAGGCCGAAATTGTACACCAAACTAAGCATGCACAGCTGTCAGTGTACTACAATTTGTAAAAAAAAAATGCAAGCTGGCAGGAAAGAGCTTTTATGGCAGAATTTACATACAAAGCCTCTTCTAGAATACTTACCTGTTGGCAATTTTTTACAAAATAAAGAATAACTAACTCCCGGGAAAAAAAGGTAAAATACTGTAGCCTTGTGATATGATGACTATATTAGTATTCTTTTTCAGGCTAAGAACATTTTCAGCAAGTTCAAAAATACCTCTTGATCTTGCCAGAAATGCAGAGTCCTGGTAATTTCTTGTGAACTGAATTGGAAGCATAAAACAATCTTAAAGCCTAACTCCAGGTTTTGTGGAACTATTTCCTTTACTAATTGATGAGGCTGCTGTCATCGCTGTATAAACTGTATGTAGTGTTGTGTTCCAGAAGCAGTATGGAGGCTTCCAGTCCCATTCCCAGAACAAAAGTGAGTAAGGTTGATGTTCCTCAGCAATTCACAGGAAGCCTTTTATTTTATCAAAGAATACAAGGCTTCCTCTGAGTGGCTGGGGTGGAAATCTTGATGTCATACTCCCAGCCCTCCACCTCAGCCAGTCAGAACAAGCCATGTAACAGGATGTTCAAGACACTATCTGCATGGAGTTTGCATGTTCTCCTTGTTTGCAAGGGTTTACTTTGCATAGTATAATTTTCAACCACACTCCAAAGACATGCTGGTAAGTTAATTGGATCCTGTCTAAAGTCCCAGTTTGATATTCTGAGTGCATCCCTAATGGATGCCTAACCATCTGCCCCAGCAACAGATAAAGTGATTTTAGTCCCAAGGAAAAAAGCACTACATTAAAATAAAAATAAATAAACTGAAAACATGAAAAAATAGGTCCGGTTTATATATTACAACCAATAATATCCTGAATGTACCTTGAATTCCCAGCATCCAACAGTTCAATGTGGGGGTCTCATTGGCCAATAAAGAGGTACCGATTTCAGGTACCAGGGGTGGGCAATGCTCTATCTTGAATACAGAATCAAAGACTGCAGCCACTGAGTGCCCAAGTACCAGCACTAAAGATACATGCAGGACACTGTGGCTCCTGCTCTTCTAGACTTTGATTAAACGCATTTTATATTGTGGCAGGTTTGTTATAATGTTGACAAACTAATATATGAATACATTTTCCCTACAACCTTTGATATATAAAAAATATTTTTCCTTTGTATCTGTACAATGTACAACAATTAAATACTCATTCCAAAAATTCTCTTTTTACCAGAGCATGAGCTAGTTGTGTTCTTATTTTAAAATCATTGAAAGAAAGCTTTTCAAGTATTTTATTGCAAACAAGAAAGATAGACGAAAAGTAACAGACAAAGCCGAAACATACCAGAAAAATAGTGGACAGGTCGATACGGCATAACAAAATCATCTTGACGCAAAAAAAAAAACAATATAGTATTTGATTATACCATAAAAATGTATTAAGAACAGCTATGAGGAGGATAGAAAAGCAGGTAGGTCTGTGAAGTCCTGAAATTATATCCAAGATAACCATGCAATAATGAAATATTTTGTTTTATTATTAAAAAGTCCAACATTTCCAGTTTAATATTACTTACTTCATCCCCTTATTTGATTAAAATGCAGCTCCATCCAGCCAAAACTTTTTATTGTGTTCAGAAGAGTAAGGCAGGGTAAAAGTTCTCTAGTTCTTGGGTTTCATATGTAATTTTATGAAATTTGAATTCTATTTCATGTTTTTCCAATGTTTCCAATGTACTGTTACCACCACCAGCCTTTAGCTTTGAAGAGTGGATTCAACCCAAAAAGCATTGACTATTTTCTGTAAACTAGTTTCCAAATAATCAAATGTCATAATGTATCCAAGCTGTCAAGACCTTTCCTTAAAGCGATACTCACCTATGCAACAACCTTTGCCTTTTCAAGTTACCAACAGACCTTGGTTCCCACCTTGAGTAGAGAAGCCGCTGAGAGCTCCACAGTATCCAACACATTGGTCACCCTCCACTGTCTTTTTCTTCCTGAGTCAGACAGACATTCCCTCCCTCGTCAGATATGACTTCACCTTCAGACACATTTCACCCAATGGGATTAATCATTAGAGGTGGCAAAAAAACAGTGTTTCATTGCCTGGAGGGAAGAAAGCGGATTTTGAGCGCTCGCTCGCTATATATGTTTGCCTGGAGCAGTGGCATTTACACTCATGTCCTGGAGACAAGGTTGAACTTGGAAGTATACGATAGTAGTTGCCACCAGATATCCTTCATACATTAAAGACTTAAGACATCATCTAGCAGAAAAGTATTTTCTATCCAAGTATGTACTATCAATCCGATGTTAGTACAGTGACCTCCCCTGCTGTGCTATTGTGTTCTGACAGAGGAACGCCCCCCCCCCCCCCCCCCGCCAGAACACTCCAGTCAGCACTTTCATCGATTGGCTGAGAGCTGGTCTGCAGACCTTTTCGGGTCATGACCCTTCGACAGAAGCTAACCGAGTGGCCAGCTGCTGTACACACAGGCCGAATGTCTGCTGGTTTCTATTGAACTGGCCGATGCCACCCAATATTCGGCCCATGGGTACGGGGCTTTAGTCTTTCTGTAACCAGCAGTAGAATATACCCACAGGAAAGGACCAGATATTAACATATTACCAAATAGCGCCTGTGCCAAGTTTACCAGCATTAGAATTGGGTGAATCCTTTCCTGTGGATATATTTTACTGCTGGTTAGGAATACACTTAGAAGGGTTATTTTTTATCTACTAGCACTGGAAGAATATAGGTGTCTATATTGTAAAATCTTGATCTTGAAGCTGGTTTGTCGGGATGCATACTATTGTGTTTTCTGAGGCACCTGTACACCGGTCCAATTCTTTATATAAAACCACTATGTTTTTTAGTATATATTCTCCTGTGAGGATTGGTGGTCAGCTGCAGGACTTTTGGTGTTGGGTCTCCAGGCTCCCCCAGTTTGTAAGGGGTATTTGACTTTGGATTTTGCATTCTGATGGGCAAAGCTTGGAAACTTCCTTGTAGTGTGAAAAATGTTTCCCCTTATTTTCCCCCCTTCCTATTGCTAATTAATGAAGAGTACACACTGGGTATGGCTGAACTGAATTTGTGTCCAAATATGATTGTCCCCCCTCCCCTGCTGGTATGAACTTGCACTGGGTTATAGGTAAATATTCCTGGGCACACTTACATCATCACCCCTGCCAACCAGACCACAGTGATCCCTGCTTTTGCGCTCAGTGATCTATGGAGAGTCCTGTGCTCAGGCATGGTTTGCGATCACACTGAAGTGAACCCTACTGAACCACAATTGAACCGTGCCTGGGACCATCTCTACTAAGTAGTCCCGGGCACAGTATACTTAACCGTCCCTGCGTAATGTTCAGAGCACACTACACAAATGAACAGGACCAAGAGGGGTGAACTGGACCTGGCATAGTCAAACCAACCAATATGAATACACCCTAAGATAAATGCCTCATTAGCCAACAGGAATGTACAGGAGGTAAGCTGTATTCTGCTACTTTAAAATAGAAAGGCTCATATTTGAGAAAATCACATCTGGTGCTTATAGCATCAAATCAAATTCTAGTAGACATATTGAAAACTTATCTGGGAACTTAGGCCCCTTTCACACTGGGGCGGTTTGCAGGCATTATTGCGCTAAAAATACCACCTGCAAACCGCCCCTAAACAGCCTCCGCTGTTTGTTCAGTGTGAAAGCCCGAGGGCTTTCACACTGAAGCGGTGCGCTGGCAGGATGGTAAAAAAAGTCCTGTCAGCCGCATCTTTGGAGCGGTGAAGGAGCGGTGTGTTCACCGCTCCTAAACCGCTCCTGCCCATTGAAATCAATGGGACAGCGCGGCTATACCGCGGCAATACGCTGTACGAGCGGTTTTAACCCTTTTTCGGCCGCCAGCGGAGGTTAAAACCGCACCGCTAGCGGCCGAATGCCGCCGCAAAAACGACGGTAAAACAGCGCTAAAAATAGTGCTGTTTTACCGCCGATGCCCCCACCGCCCCAGTGTAAAAGGGGCCTTATAGTTTTGAATCTCTTCCTTTCTTTCTCAATTTTGATAGAATTTATTAGCAGCATCAATATGGATTAATGCATATGTAAGCACATATGATAACACTGATAAACACTGATAAAAATTATTCTGTTGACTTGTAATTTTAACATAAAAATGTTATAATTTTCAACATAAAAATAAATGTTAATTTACTTTGATATTTTAAGTACTGTACCTTACTTAATTTTCGTTAGTTCTTAACCACTTAAGCCCCGGACCATTTGGCTGGCCAAACACCAGAGCACTTTTTGCGATTTGGCACTGCATCGCTTTAACTGACAATTGCGTGGAAATGCGACGTGACTCCCAAACAAAATTGGCGTCCTTTTTTTTCCACAAATAGAGCTTTCTTTTGGTGGTATTTGATCACCTCTGTGGTTTTTATTTTTTGCGCTATAAACAAACAAATAGCCTCAATTTTGAAAAAAACGCATTATTTTTAACTTTTTGCTATAATAAATATCCCCAAAAAATATATAAACAAACATTTTTTTTCTCAGTTTAGGCCAATACGTATTCTTCTACATATTTTTGGTAAAAAAAAAAAAAAAAAATTGCAATAAGCGTTTATTGATTGTTTTGCGCAGAAGTTATAGCATCTACAAAATAGGGGATAGTTTTATGACATTTTTATTAATAATTTTTCTTTTTTACTAGTACTAGCGGCGATTAGCAATTTTTATCATGACTGCAACATTATGGCGGACAGATCAGACACTTTTGGCGTGATTTTGAGACCATTCACATTTATACAGCGATCAGTGCAATTAAAAATGCACTGATTTCTGTGTAAATGTGACTAGTAGTGAAGGGGTTAAACACTAGGTGGCGCTGTAGGGGTTAAGTGTGTCCTAGGGAGTGATTCTAACTGCGGGAGGGGAGGGGCTGTGTGTGACACGACACTGATCACCTCTCCCGATTACAGGGAGCAGTGATCAGTGACAGTGTCAGTAGGCAGAACAGGGAAATGTTTGTTTACATCAGCATTTCCCCCGTTCTTCCTCTCCATGAGACGATCGCGGGTACCCCCGCGAACATAGAGTCCATGGGACCCGCGATCACACTCACGGAGCTCGCGGCGGCGTGCACGCGCAAGCCGCTACTTACAGGGCAACGTACAGGTACGTGATTCTGCCAGCACGTGCCCTTCTGCCGCAGTATATGTGCGTGAAGCGGTCGGGAAGCGCTTAAAACACACCGTTTACAATGTATACTATTGAGTAATCTAGACAAAACTTTTAAGGTATGTGCATTTCCATATTCTAATTGAGTTGCATTTACTTAAAAAAATTATCTTTTCATTTGACTGAAATTGCGGGATGCATGTTTGCCAAACCTGCAACCGCGCGAGTTTTGATGCTGTATATTTTATAGAGTTTAACGTCTTTTGGTACTTTGAAAGCCTGCACAAGGCAGTTCCCATATGTTTGAGGCCCATCAGGACAAAAGAGCGCCACCAGTGACAAGCCATGCAATGTCATTGAAAGGTAAGAATGAACATTGAACAAATTATCGTTCACATGCTTTAAATTTTGCTTAACCACTTGCCGACTGCCTCACGCAGATGTACGTCTGCAGAATGGCACGGGCAGGCAGAATCACGTACCTGTACGTGATCTGCCTCCCGCGGGCGTGGGGTCCGATCGGACCCCCCCCCCCAGGTGCCCGAGGCGGTCGGCTTGTGTCTGGGAGCGATGAGAGGCAAGGGGGAGACCATCCATTCGTGGCCCCCCCCTCGTGATCGCTCCCAGCCAATCACGTTCTTCCTCTGCTGCTGTATGCTAAACAGCAGCAAAGGAAATTATGTCATCTCTACTCGGCTCGGTATTTTCCATTCCGGCGCCGAGGAGAGAAGACTTCACTGTGAGTGCACAACACAACACACACACACACAGTAGAACATGCCAGGCACACATTACACCCCCGATCCCCCCCCCCCGATCACCCCCCCCCCCCTGTCACACTGACACCAAGCAGTTTTTTTTTTTTTTCTGATTACTGCATGGTGTCAGTTTGTGACAGTTAGTGTGGTAGGGCAGTTAGTATTAGCCCCCTTTAGGTCTAGGGTACCCCCCTAACCCCCCCTAATAAAGTTTTAACCCCTTGATCACCCCCCGTCGCCAGTGTCGCTAAGCGATCATTTTTCTGATCGCTGTATTAGTGTCACTGGTAAAGCTAGTTAGGGAGGTAAATATTTAGGTTCGCTGTCAGCATTTTATAGCGTCAGGGACCCCTATATACTATCTAATAAATGTTTTAACCCCTTGATTGCCCCCTAGTTAAAGCTTTCACCACTGATCACCGTATAACCGTTACGGGTGACGCTGGTTAGTTCGTTTATTTTTTATAGTGTCAGGGCACCCGCCGTTTATTACCTAATAAAGACTTAGCCCCCTGATCGCCCGGCGGTGATATGCGTCGCTCCAGGCAACGTCAGATTAGCGCCATTACCGCTAACACGCACGCACACAGCATACGCCTCCCTTAGTGGTATAGTATCTGAACGGATCAATATCTGATCCGATCAGATCTATACTAGCGTCCCCAGCAGTTTAGGGTTCCCAAAAACGCAGTGTTAGCGGGATCAGCTCAGATACCTGCTAGCACCTGTGTTTTGCCCCTCCGCCCGGCCCAGCCCAGCCCACCCAAGTGCAGTATCGATCAATCACTGACACTTACAAAACACTAAACGCATAACTGCAGCATTCGCAGAGTCAGGCCTGATCCCTGCGATCGCTAACAGTTAATTTGGTAGCGTTTTGGTGAACTGGCAAGCGCCAGCGGCCTAGTACACCCCAGTCGTAGTCAAACCAGCACTGCTGTAACACTGGGTGCTGTGGCGAGTCCCATAAGTGCAGTTCAAGCTGGCGAGGTGGCAAGCACAAGTAGTGTCCCACTGCCACCAAGAATACGAACACAGGCCCGTCGTGCCAATAGTGCCCTTCCTGCTGCATTCGCCAATCCTAATTGGGAACCCACCACTTCTGCAGTGCCCATACTTCCCCCATTCACATCCCCAACCAAATGCAGTCGGCTGCATGAGAGGCATTTTTATGTCCTCCCGAGTACCCCTACCCAACGAACCCCCCCAAAAAAGATGTCGTGTCTGCAGCAAGCGCGGATATAGGCTTGACACCCGCTATTATTGTCCCTCCTGTCCTGACAATCCTGGTCTTTGCATTGGTGAATGTTTTGAACGCTACCATTCACTAGTTGAGTATTAGCGTAGGGTACAGCATTGCACAGACTAGGCACACTTTCACAGGGTCTCCCAAGATGCCATCGCATTTTGAGAGACCCGAACCTGGAACCGGTTACAGTTATAAAAGTTAGTTACAAAAAAAAGTGTAAAAAAAAAAACCACAATATAATGTGAGCAATATATCATTTAGTGACAACTTTGTGCAAAAAAAAAAAAAAAATGCGTCACTTTCCCGCAACTTGTGTCAAAATATAAAATATTCCATGGACTCAACATGCCTCTCAGCAAATAGCTTGGGGTGTCTACTTTCCGAAATGGGGTCATTTGGGGGGGAGGGTTGTGCCATATGGGCATTTTATGGCCTTGAAAACTGTGATAGGTAGTGAAGAGTGAAATCAAAAATTTACGCCCTTAGAAATCCTGAAGGCGGTGATTGGTTTTCGGGGCCCGTACGCGGCTAGGCTCCCAAAAAGTCCCACACATGTGGTATCCCCGTACTCAGGAGAAGCAGCTGAATGTATTTTGGGGTGTATGCCCATGGCCTGTGTGAGCAATATATCATTTAGTGACAACTTTTTGTAATTTTTTTTTTGTCATTATTCAATCACTTGGGACAAAAAAAAAATTAATATTTAATGGGTTCAACATGCCTCTTAGCAATTTCCTTGGGGTGTCTACTTTCCAAAATGGGGTCATTTGGGGGGGGGGGGTTTGTACTGCCCTGCCATTTTAGCACCTCAAGAAATGACATAGGCAGTCATAAACTAAAAGCTGTGTAAATTCCAGAAAATGTACCCTAGTTTGTAGACGCTAGTTTGCGCAAACCAATAGATATACACTTATTGACATTTTTTTACCAAAGACATGTGGCCGAATACATTTTGGCCTAAATGTATGACTAAAATTGAGTTCATTGGATTTTTTTTATAACAAAAAGTAGAAAATGTGATTTTTTTTCAAAATTTTCGGTCTTTTTCTGTTTATAGCGCAAAAAATAAAAAACGCAGAGGTGATCAAATATCATCAAAAGAAAGTTCTATTTGTGGGAAGAAAAGGACGCAAATTTCGTTTGGGTACAGCATTGCATGACCGCGCAATTAGCAGTTAAAGCGATGCAGTGCCAAATTGTAAAAAGTGCTCTAGTCAGGAAGGGGGTAAATCCTTCCGGGGCTGAAGTGGTTAACATACCATCCAAAATGTTTATTTTATTTGTCGATTAATATATTTATAACAAATGGACATACGTCCGTTGTACCCACCTATTGAGACAACTCACGCAAAGTTTTCACTTACTGCATTCTGCAGAATGCAACCAAGATGCAGGGTGATTGACTGCCAGCTGTTAAGCTTAAAAACTATTTTGTGCCACAAAAATTAATGTTTCAGCCGGTTCGGTTTTTGAGATATTGGAATTCAGATTATGTAACATCAAGTCCCGCCCACTTTGCACCCAATGTTATTAAAATTTAAAAACAAATATGGCATTCGTTTGCACTGCATCTGTGCCGATTTGTGCTGCAAAAAAAGAACATATGTGCTGGTTTGGTTTCAGAAATATTGCGCATTATAGTTGATGAAACCTCTCCCACTTTGCACCACCTTATTACATTTTAAAAACAATTATACAATTTGTTTGTGCTGCGCTTGTACTGATTTGTACCACAAAAACAAACTTTCTGTTTGTTCGGTTTTTGAGATGTTGGACATTCAATGTTAGATTATGTAACCTAAAGCCCCGCCCACTTTGCACTATGTTATTACATTGGACGGCACAGTGGTGTAGTGGGTAGCACTTTTGCCTAGCAGTAAAAGGGGTCACTGGTTTGAATCCCAACCATGACACTACCTGCCTGGAGTTTGCATGTTCTCCCTGCACCTGCATGGGTTTCCTCCGGGTACTCCGTTGTGTCCTCCCACACTCCAAAGATGCACTGGTAGGTTAATTGGCTTCTGTCTAATTTGGCCCTAGTATATGAAGTGAGTTAGGGACCTTAGATTGCAAGCTCCTTGAGGGTAGGGACCAATGTGAATGTATAATGTATATGTAAAGCACTGTGTAAATGTATGGTGCTATATAAGTGCCTTATATAATACTAATAATTTCAAAAACAAATATAAAATATTTATGCTGCATTGGCAGGAAAAACAAGCATATTGGTATAGTGTATTTTTTTCATATAGCACTCTCATTGTGTATCAGAAAGAATGATTATGGGACTCATTTATACTTTTAGCCTGAGCTACCCTGAAAACCTAAAGATCTTTTTAGAGCTAGATGTGGGGAATTTATCTTCAAAAGTTCACACTTTAACCGCTTGCTGACCAGCCACCATCATTATACTGTGGCAAGTCGGCTCTCCTGCGCAAACCTCTGTAGGTGTACGTTGGTCTTTGCACAGGAGATAACGGGCGCGTACGGCGGGAGCGTGCCCATTGATCCGTCGGTCTTGATTTCCACCGGCGACCCACAATCGCAGTATACAGAGGCAGAATGGAGATCTGCCTATGAAAACAAGGTGATTCCCGTTTTGCCAGATGACATGTCAGAGATCTACTGTTCCCAGTGATCAGGAACAGCTATCTCTGTCATGTCCCTGGTAGCCCATCCCCCCTACAGTTAAAACACACCCAGGGAACACACTTCCCTCTATAAACTGGAAAAATTGTGTTTGCTTTACTTAAAAATATAGTTCCAGACAAGTTAAGGTATGTATTCCTAACTTCAAACACTATGGTCTATGAACTGAAAAAAAATGGGTTGGCTTTAATTAAAACAACTAAGTTGAAAACATTAAAAGTCTAATGAGTCAGACAAAAATAAGTTTAGTTGACAGTACTTAAAAAGCTGATGCAAATAGTTGCCTCAATTTTTTTGAGTAGACCAAGCACAATATTTTTTACATTGCATTTTGTATGACAACCTATTCAGTTTAAAATAGAAATGAAAGGCAAAACATTTGTGTATATAAAACGTGTACAGGATTGGTGAGTGGGCTCTTGCCCAGGAATCTCATTGCCTTTCACAAATTACACATTTGAACACTGTGCACAGATATCTGTTACCTGAATTGTGTAGGGGAACGTTATATCACAAGACAGCTATCTTACCCTGTTCCTTATCACTCTGTTACATAAAAGGACCCTTGTTCTTAGAGCTCCAACATTCTGGTGAAGATAGTGTGAGAGCAAATTACTTGAGGGTTAGCCTATGAGTGAACAAATTATGAAGTGAAAGTAACCTTGATATATGTTGATATGAAATACACAATATGAATTTAAAAAATTGATCCCATAAAACATTGATCTCAAAAAAAAGAAAACACAAGAAACAGTCCGAATCTGTGTCCCGAACAGATGGATGAGATGATGTAGGGAGATGTGGGTAACAATCCCGGTTGACAGGTAGAAGTACAATTGGATAAATTGAGACCTTCACCGCACCACTGTGAAAAATAATCAGAATGCACGCTTACCAGAAGGCAAGCTTATAGGAGCTTGCGACCTTAACCCGGTCAGGGCCTTTCATGGGCTGAAAATACCAACGCACCACTTCTGCTTTAAGGTAGGTACACTGTCCGTCAGATACCAGGAAATCATTCAATCAGGGAGATATTACCCTTCAGCTTGTTAGAAATTCCAGCTGCTTCCAGCTGTGCCTGAGGGGCACAGAGACTGTACAGCAGCTGGAATTTCTAACAAGCTGAAGGGTAATATCTCCCTGATTGAATGATTTCCTGGTATCTGACGGACAGTGTACCTATCTTAAAGCAGAAGTGGTGCGTTGGTATTTTTAGCCCATGAAAGGCCCTGACCGGGTTAAGGTCGCAAGCTCCTATAAGCTTGCCTTCTGGTAAGCGCGCATTCTGATTATTTTTCACAGTGGTGCGGTGAAGGTCTCAATTTATCCAATTGTACTTCTACCTGTCAACCGGGATTGTTACCCACATCTCCCTACATCATCTCATCCATCTGTTCGGGACACAGATTCGGACTGTTTCTTGTGTTTTCTTTTTTTTTTAGATCAATGTTTTATGGGATCAATTTTTTAAATTCATATTGTGTATTTCATATCAACATATATCAAGGTTACTTTCACTTCATAATTTGTTCACTCATAGGCTAACCCTCAAGTAATTTGCTCTCACAGCGCTCCTTTTTTTTTTTTATTTTGACTGGTTTAGTGTGTGTATCCCACTTTTAGCGGCTGCTCTAGTTTCATTTATTGATTTTGTTAATTTATATTCCTTCACATGTTTTTTAATGATTTTGTTGGGGTTTGTTTATTTAAATTCCATAATCTGTATGTACATGTAGCGCGGTAGTCTTTTCTATTCCACTTTACAGAAGATAGTGTGAGGCCTCACTTTTAGGACACTGTTATTCACTGCTCTTAAAGGGAACACACCACTGAAACCTATAGTGTATTATTCCCAATAGACTTTGAGGTATTATAGGTTGGCCTGGGGTTCCCCTTTAGTGATATTAATATCTACAATTATCAGTAGCGTGCTTAAAGATTTGCTTATTACTGTTTAACACTGTACTCACTGGTGTTACTTTTGTTGTTGCAAATTGCCATTTATTGCTTTAACAGAAATTGTTTCAACCAAATCCTGGCTACTTATACAGGACTTGGCTGACTAATATCACTTTAAACCTTTCTCTGGTTCAAGTAAACTTGAGAGAGCAGAACTGTGTCTGTGTGTTATTACTGTGTTATTCCCTGAACCACATTGCTAGGTGCGCCAGAGGGGCTGGGACAGTTCTTTGGGGTTGAGAGGCAGAGTAACGGACTGAACAAACAAAAGAAGCTCCTTCGGGAGTATCGCTACATGTAGGTGGAGTGTAGTATGGTGAGGGCAAAATAATTCACACAGTCAGGTGCACTGGAAAAACTTGTATTTGAATAGTACAGCAACAGTTCACAACAAACCAGGTGGGAAGGCTGCCTGACCAGGTACACTCACGTTTTCCAGTATTGTGAAGAGAGTAGGTATTTTCCGGGCTGACAGCATCTGTTAATAGAGTAGAATGTGGCCTGGCCCTCTCTTACCCAAGAGGGATGATGCTCAAAGAAGTTGTAACCCTACTTTTTCCCTCCTTGTTAGGAACCTTTCCCTACCACTCTTACTGTCCCTAACAGTCGGGGTACCTGTCCCAACTCTACCAACTCGCAAATGCACGCCAAACCTGGGAGCTAGGGCCTTAAATAGGTCCTGTCTGATCTAAGATAGCTGCCAGAGTCACATGAGGCAGCAGCATCCAATCATATTGTTTCCCCAGGGACCCAGGATAGAGGTGGGGGTGGAGAAACAGCAGTACACTGATCTTCCCAGTAAATGGCTGTGCAGGAAGGAGGGTGTCAGCAGAAGTCTTGGCCATTGGAGCACAGGCAGGCTGAGCTTCCAACACAGCTAGAAAGCTGACCTTGCTGTGATGGGTGTGATTTCATGCCTAGCTGGTCAGTCTGAAACAGGGAGTACCAGGTGTCTCACAGAAAGGAAAAGATACAAAGAGAGCAGGATCATTTTTAACACAAGTACATGGTACAACATACAGAATGCATATCAGGAATATGAAATGTTGGGGCAACATATTCTCTAAGGCACGTCTGATTGTCATAGTGCTGAGTTTGCGTTTGATGCACTTTTTTTGCATCACGGCTATTTAGACAGTTATATAAACAATTATAATAAAGCACCTAAAATAATAGCTTTCCACTCCTATCTGATGGTTCAGCTGTCAAATTTGGAACCATTTAGGGCGGTTCAGAACATACCTGAACTCCAACTATTGTTATTATGAAGGTATGATAAACACAGCAAAAACGAAAAAAGAAGAATGTTCTGTTTTTGCTTTTTAAGGAAAACATATTTTTATTTGAAACATAATCTGGGATCTATTTCTAAATATTAAATATGACAGATTACCTGCATACAAAGCCCCACAGCTAAACTTTATATGGTCATACAACTCAAACGGCATTTTATACTTGGAATTTACAACAAATAAAACAGCCTTGTTATTCTGCATGGCATTCAGCATAAAACATCCAACAGAACTTGTTTGGAATAACAAAATTATATCTCTAATAACTGAACAAAATCATATATCTCTAATAACTGACTTGTTCAGAGTAAAAGAAAGCAAAGATCAATAACCCACAATAACTAATCACTGATCTGACAATGGTAAACACAAACCAGAATAGTTACAAAAAGGTAAAAAAAAATATTTTGCACATCATCATGCTATTTGTAGTGTCCTACTAAAGAGGAAATTCCGGGGGTAATCTATGAGAAGTGATTAAACACAGTATGGGTGAAAATGAGATGAGATGTTTCTCTGTATAACCATAAAATACTAGATGCCATTTGATCATTTGATAGTAATATATATATATATATATATATATATATATATATATATATATATATATATATATATATATATATATATATATAGATATATATAGATATATACATACATATACATACACACACACATACACACCCCCTTGGCCTTTTACCTATTTTGTTCCATTACAGCCTTTGGTTCAATTTTTTTTAATCTGAATTATATGTGATGGATCAGAACACATAGTATAAGTTGGTGAAGTAAAATTAGAAAAATATATACATAAAACTATTTTTCAGAAATAAAAACTGATAATTGGCATGTGCATATGTATTGACCCCCTTAACCCATAAAAAGCTCTGGTATAACCAATGACCTTCAGAAGTCACATAATTAGTGAAATGATGTGCAATCTTAGTGTCACATGATCTGTCATTACATATACACACCTTTTTGAAAGGCCCCAGAGGCTGCAACACCTAAACAAGAGGCACCGCTAACCAAACGCTGCCATGAAGACCAAGGAACTCTCCAAACAAGTAAGGGACAATGTTGTTGAGAAGTACAAGTCAGGGTTAGGTTATAAAAAAATATCCAAATCTTTGATGATCCCTGGGAGCACCATCAAATCTATAATAACCAAATGGAAAGAATATGGCACAACAGCAAACCTGCCAAGAGACGGCCGTACACCAAAACTCACGGACAGGGCAAGGAGGGCATTAATCAGAGAGGCAGCACAGAGACCTAAGATAACCCTGGAGGAGCTTCAGAGTTCCACAGCAGACTGGAGTATCTGTACATAGGATGACAATAAGCCATACTCTCCATAGAGTTGGGCTTTATGGTAGAGTGGCCAGAAGAAAGCCATTACTTTCAGCAAAAAACAAAAGGGCACAATGTTTTGAGTTTGAGAAAAGGCATGTGGGAGACTCCCAAAATGTATGGAGGAAGGTGCTCTGGTCTGATGAGACTAAAATTAAAAGAAAACGCTATGTCTGGCGCAAACTTAACACATCACATCACCCAAAGAACACCATCCCCACAGTGAAACATGGTGGTGGCAGCATCATGCTGTGGGAATGTTTTTCAGGAGTCGGGACTGAGAAACTGGTCAGAGTTGAGGGAAATATGGATGGTGCCAAATACAGGGATATTCTTAAGCAAAACCTGTACCACTCTGTATGTGATTTGAGGCTAGGACGGAGGTTCACCTTCCAGTAGGACAATGACCACAAACACACCGCTAAAGCAACACTTGAGTGGTTTAAGGTGAAACATGTAAATGTGTTGGAATAGACTAGTCAAAGCCCAGACCTCAATCAAAAAGAAAATCTGTGGTCAGACTTAAAGATTGCTGTTCACAAGCGCAAACCATCCAACTTGAAGCAGCTGGAGTAGTTTTGCAAGGAGTAAGATGTGGCAAGCTCATAGAGACTTATCCAAAGCGACTTGGAGCTATGATAGCCGCAAAAGGTGGCTCTACAAAGTATTGACTTTAGAGGCGTGAATAGTTATGCATGTAACGAGCCCCTTTGCTCGCTCGGTTCCACTCTCCCAACACTCCTCTGCAGCTATTGAATCAGATTGCAACGTCTGATGGTTCGGTCATCCAATGTTCCGGGATTAGAACTACAGCTATGTGCCGTTCTAACCCAGTTGTGATAGCTCAGAACAAACACCAGGCAGGCTGTATGTAAGTTCAACCAGGAATCTCTCTTTATTGCAAAATACAGGCTTTTATACCCTAAAAGTGGAGGTGCAGACCTCCTGCTCTTATTACTCTAACAATACAGCTGTAACCTAATTAACCTAATTAACATGAGCTAATTAACTAATCCCTTTAGACAGCCTAGATGACTCAGACATGACTTTTAGGCCAGACTGGCCGTCTTGTAGTTCAGAAAATCCAATCAACATTATCACAATCAACATAGACTCTTCACACAATAGCAGAGTTAATTAACACAAACAACAATGGGAATCTAATGACTCTTAGATCCCATACTATAGACTTATTTACAATACACATTTTATCAGACAACAGACAGACAGGTGCTGGAATTTACATCAGCATCTCCTAACAGTATCTGTCCCAGCATTATGAATCAGCCACTATTCCAATATGGCAAATCCAGGGTCCCCAGAGTCTGTGTGTCCTGGGGGACCAGGACCCGAATCCACAGTAATACCACCTCAAGGGTCCCTAGGCATACAGCTCACAAACAGCACCATTCCCCCAAATGCAAGGGCCCCCGATCGATCGGCAAGAGGCTAGCATACAGTCCCCTCCAAAAGTCTCTCTCCCAGCTAGGTCTGTCACAATGCACATTGACTTTTTCTGTTATTTTGTCCTATTTGTTGTTTGCTTTACAATAAAAAAAAAAATCTTCAAAGTTGTGGGCATGTTCTGTAAATTAAATGATGCAAATCCTCCATGTTAATTCCAGGTTGTGAGGCAACAAAACACGAAAAAAGTCAAGGGGGGTGAATACTTTTGCAAGGCACTGTGTATATGCCATTTTGCCCCTGAACAAATCATTAGTAAGACCTCATCTGAAATATGCAGTTCAGTTTTGGGCACCAGTTCTCAAAAAGGATATCGGGGAACTGGAGAAAGTGCAAAGAAGGGAAACCAAACTGATAGGAGGAGGAAAGATTAGAGGAACTGAATTTCTCTTGAGAAGAGGAGATTAAAGGGGGATATGATCAACAAGTACAACAAGTACAAATGCACAAGTCCAAATAGTGAACTTGGTGTTGAGTTATTCACTTTAAGGTCATTACAGAGGACAAGGGGGCACTCTTTACGTCTAGAGTAAAAAAGATTTAATCTCCAAATACAGAAAGGTTTTTTCACAGTAATGCCCCGTACACACGGTCGGACTTTCCGACAGAAAAAGTCAGATGGGAGCTTTTGGTTGGATATTCCGACCATGTGTATGCCCCATCAGACTTTTTCTGTCGGCATTTCCGACGGACTTAGATAGAGAACATGTTCTAAATTTTTCCGTCGGAAATGCCGACGGAGGTTATCCCGTTGGCAAGTCCGACCGTGTGTACACGGCATAAGAGCTGAGAAAATGTGGAATAAACTCCCTCCAGAGGTGGTTCTGGCCAGCTCAGTAGATTGCTTTAAAAAAGCTTGGACTCCTTCCTAAATGTACATAATATAACTGGATACCAGCATTTATAGGTAAAGTTGATCCAAGGAAAATCTGATTGCCTCTCAGGGGATCAGGAAGGAATTTTTCCCCCGCTGCAGCAAACTTTTTTTGATTATATATTATTATATTATATTTGAGGGAAATGCCTCCAGCTAGATAGCTTATGTGACTAAACTGATATCTTATTGGTTAATATATTATTCTTTCCCTGTCTCTGACAAGTTTGATTGGGCAACAATGCAGGAAATGAGGTTATACCCTATTTACCCCTTCTTTGGAGATCATTCCCATCTCAGTAATTCCTTAGGCAGGCCATAGATGATGTGATTTTCTTTCCTGCAACTGCAGGTCAGTATTGATGGGGGAATCCCTCCCACGGAGCCATTGTGTTCTGCCGGTGGGGGGGTGGGACATGGGAAGCCATCTCTGCCGGAAGAGCACAGTGACTATTGCTAGCGCCTATAGCCACTGACAATGATCACGTGTAAATATTCAATATGCTGGTTTTACCCAAGTCGAATGATGGGTACAATCAGTCTGTCCATTAATGGTTAGAATCTTGGCTGGTCCCTGCTGAACCAGCCATGACTCGAACCACCTATGGCTGGCTTTACAGATTTACCATAATACCCAAATCACCTACGCTTACAGAGACTCCCCACCACCCACCTACTTTCCACCACAGAGATTTCACCACCAACATTCATGTTACCCAACTTGCACCCCCCCCATAGACTCTCCATGTCATACATCTCATTCCCCGCCACACATCTCCCCATTCACCCCCTCCCCAGAAGAGACTCCCGTCATCTACCTCACATTCCTCACAGACCTTTCCTGCTACACTTCACCCCAACACACAACAGAACCTTCCCACCACCCACTTTACCGATCCCCTCCCCACTACCTTCCTTATGCAAAAAAAACAAAGCCTCTCCATCTAGCCCCTCTTGCCTGCCATCCACCTTACCTCCCACCATTACAGAACATCCCTTCCATCCAATCATGCATCCCTAACCAAATGCCTTACCCACCACTGATGGTTATCCTGATCAGGATTATGCCTGATCAGACATTTCTACCTTTGTGTCCATTCCTCTTTCTCTCTCTCTCTAGGCACCTCTCCCCCATAACATCCATCCTTACCTGCCCATACACTTCTACCATTGTGTTCATTCCTACCACTGTGTTCATTCCTACCTCTCCATCCAGACACCTCTCCTCTGAAGACAACCACCCATCCCTGACTTTACACCTCTACCACCGTGTTCATTCTTCCCTTGCCATCCAGACCCCCCCTATGACATCCACCCCTCCCTGACTATAGACCACTACCACCATGTTCATTCTTCCGTCGCCGTCTAAACACCTCTCCCCCAATGACATCACCCCTCTCTGGCCATACACCTCTTCCCCCATGTTAATTCCTCCCTTGCCATGCAGACACCTCTCCCCCAATGACATCCACCCCTTTCTGGCCATACATCCCTACCCCCCTGTTCATTCCTCTCTTTCCACCCAGACACCTGTCCCCTGATGACATCCATCCCTCCCTGGCCATACACTCCTACCACTTTATTCATTCCTCTCTCTCTCCTTCCAAACACCTCTCCCCTGATGACATCCACCCCTCCCTGGCCATACACCTCTTCCCCCTGTGTTCATTCCTCCCTCCCCATCCAGACACCTCTCCCCTGATGAAATCCACCCCTCCCTGGTCATACACCACTATGCCCATATTTATTCTTCCCTCTCCATCCAGACACCTCTTTCCCGATGAAATCCACCCCTCCCTGACTATACACTACTACCCCATGTTCATTCCATCCTCTCCATCCAGACACCTCTCCCTCAATGACATCCA
This sequence comes from Aquarana catesbeiana, assembly GCF_042186555.1. Lineage (NCBI taxonomy): Eukaryota > Metazoa > Chordata > Amphibia > Anura > Ranidae > Aquarana > Aquarana catesbeiana. Next base: position 826,527,509 of record NC_133324.1, on the reverse strand, counting down.
CCCTCATTGCCCATACACCTCTACACCCTGTGTTTATTACTCCCTCTCCATCCAGACACCTCTCCCTAAATGACACCTACCCCTCCCTGGCCATACACCTCTACCCCTGTGTTCATGCCTCCCTCCCCATCCAGAAATCTTTCCCTAGATCACATCCATTCTTCCTTGGCCAGACACCTCACTACCCACTGATCCAGCCCCCAGTCTACCTGCACTTACATTTCCAATTACTTATAATATCCCTAACTTTGCCAGTTCTGGAATGGGCACACCTTTGCCAGTACTGATACATGTAAAATTTTGCACATACGATATAGTTAGAGTACAATTTGGTGAGTCAATAATGGAGAAGGATCTGGGTGTTCCAGTAGATTTTAGATGTAATAACAACATGCAATGCTAATGTGCAGCTGGTTCGGACAGGTTACTTTCTTGTATTAAAGATCTATGTATTCACGATAGAAATACATAAGGGCTGCTTTACTAAACGTGCTTCAAATCTTCAACTCAATAAACTGTAGCTGTGTTCTCTTTGAATATACAATCTTTATTTCCGTGCTTGTGATAGGGTATTCTTTGCAAAGTGAATTTTCACCACATTCACTAAGTTGAGTGAAAATTCCCTTGCAAATTGAATATGCTCTACTCCTGTAGTAAATCATCCCCAGTAAGTGCAAAAAACAATGGGAATGTGAACTGCACTTATGCATACCAACCAATAAAAAAAATCTCCTCTTAATTGATCTGACTACAGTAAAGAGTGTTAAATCTTCTGATGCACACACATTCACACATTCCTGAATGCAGCAGGCCACGAGCACCCACAACTGTTTTGCTTTGCTGTTGAAATAACTAGCAATTATATCAGGATTCAGGAGAGATAAGGCTTGAGTGACTTGATACAAAGCACTGAACGCACCCGCACCCTGTCTATTTATAAAGAGGTATTTCTGCATTCAGACTTTCCACTCAGGCGTTATTGGGTGGCACTAGACGCCGACGGTCATTTGGGGGGAATATGAAATCTCATCTTGGCTGCTATTTTTAGGGGTCATGGAAAAAAAAAAGAAGGATTACATATCTGTCAGCCCCAAGTCATCAGATTGAACTCTAATGAGGAAACCTTTCAGTTTAGGGATTCTTTGACGCAAAAGGGGAAATCCGCAGCTGTTTAACACTTTCCCTGCCAAGCTAACGCTGTCATGGGTACAAGCTGCCATGTGATGAGCTGAGAGTGTTTGTACAAAGTGTGTCAGTTTTCCAGACTTATGCCCCGTACACACGGTCGTGAATTTCCGACAACAAATGTTCGATGTGAGCTTGTTGTTGGAAATTCCGACCGTGTGTAGTCTCCATCGGACATTTGTTGTCGGAATTTCCAACAATAAAAATTTAAGAGCTGGTTCTCAAATTTTCCGACAACAAAATCCGTTGTCGTAAATTCCGAGCGTGTAGACAGTTCCGAAGCACAAAATTCCACGCATGCTCGGAATCAAGCAGAAGAGCCGCACTGGCTATTGAACGTCATTTTTCTCGGCTCGTCGTACGTGTTGTACGTCAGGGTGTTCTTGCCGATCCGAATTTCTGACATTTGTGCGACCGTGTGTGTGCAAGACAAGTTTGAGCCAACATCCGTCGGAAATAAATCCAGGATTTTGTTGTCGGAATGTGCGATCGTGTGTATGAGGCATTAGAGTCCAACATTTTCCACACTCTATGGCTGATTAGATTACAAAATCAATAAATAAAATTTGAAGGGAATTTGTCTCCAGAGAAAAGAACACTTGAACATATGGCAGTTCACTAATTAAAGGCCCATGTCTCTGCCCATTTTGTACAGAGAAAAGCACATCACACACATTCCAATCTGATTGTACAACCTCCCTTAGATCTAGCAATAACTATAAAGTGCAGGCTTGTTCGCACTCTGTTCAAAACGCACTGGGTGTGCAATCTGCAGTGGGTGTCAATATAACCCTAACCCCAAAAGCAGAGCATTTTCCTGCACCAGATCACATGGTACTGCATCACTACTTTTGGTGCAATTCGCTGCATTTTTAGCCCATTCAAATGAAGTGGCTGAAAATAAGACTGCATTGAGTCGCATATGAATCATACAGGAATGTGCACTCCTTCTCTGTGCAATTCAGGTGTGAATCAGCCCTGCAAGGGCCTGTCTGATTGGATATACACTCACCGGCCACTTTATTAGGTACACCTGTTCCATTGATTGGTAACACAAATTGCTACTCAGCCAATCACATGGCAGCAACTCACTGCATTTAGGCATCTAGACGTGGTGAAGACAACTTGCTGAAGTTTAAACCGAGCATCAGAATGGGGAAGAAAGGGGATTTAGACTTTGAATGTGGCATGGTTGTTGGTGCCAGAGGGGCTGGTCTGAGTAATTCAAAAACTGCTGATCTACTGAGATTTTCACGCACATCCATCTCTAGGGTTTACAGAGAATGGTGGGAAAAAGAGGAAATATCCAGTGAGTGGCAGTTGTGTGGACAAAAATGCCTTATTGATGTCAGAGGTCAGAGTTGAATAGGCACACTGGTTTGAGAAGAAAGAAAGGCAAAAGTAACTCAAATAACCAATTATTACAACCAAGGTATGCCAAATATCATTTTAGAACAAACAAGTCGAACTTTGAAGTAGATGGGCTACAGCAGCAGAACATCTCACCACGTGCCACTCCTGTCAGCTAAGAATAGAAAACTGAAGCTACAATTCGCACAGATTCACTAAAATTGGACAATAGAAGATTGGAAAAACCTTGCCTGGTCTTATGAGTCTCAATTTCAGCTGCAACATTCAGATGATAGGGTCAGAATTTGGCATAAACAACATTAAAGCATGGATCCATCCTGCCTTGTATCAACGGTTCAGGCCGGTGGTGATGGAGATGGTGTATGGGGGTGTGACAGACCTAGCCGGGAGAGAGACTTTTGGAGGGGACTGTATGCTAGCCTCTTGCCGATCGATCGGGGGCCCTTGATTTGGGGGAACTGTGCTCTTTGTGAGCTGTATGCCTGGGGACCCTTGAGGTGGTATTACTGTGGATTCGGGTCCTGGTCAACCAGGACACACAGACTCTGGGGACCCTGGATTTGCCATATTGGAAAAGTGGCTGATTCATAATGCTGGGACAGATACTGTTAGGAGATGCTGATGTAAATTCCAGCACCTGTCTGTCTGTTGTCTGCTAAAATGTGTATTGTAAATAAGTCTATAGTATGGGATCTAAGAGTCATTAGATCCCCATTGTTGTTTGTGTTAATTAACTCTACTATTGTGTGAAGAAGAGCCTATGTTGATTGTGATAATGTTGATTGGATTTTCTGAACTACAAGGCGGCCTGGCCTAAAGGTCATGTCTGAGTCATCTAGGCTGTCTAAAGGGATTAGTTAATTAGCTCATGTTAATTAGGTTAATTAGGTTACAGCTGTATTGTTAGAGTAATATGAGCACCTCCTCTTTTATTGTATAAATAAGACTGTATTCCTGTCAATAAAGAGAGATTCCTGGTTGAACTTACATACAGCCTGCCTGGTGTTTGTTCTGAGCTATCACAACTGGGTTAGAATGGCACAGAGCTGTAGTTCTAATCCCGGAGCATCGGATGACCGAGCAATCAGATGTTGCGATCTGCAGTCTGATTCTATAGCAGCAGAGGAGTGTCGAGAGAGTGGAACCGAGCGAGCAAGGGGCTCGTTACAGGGGGTATTTTCTTGGCACACTTTGGGCCCCTTAGTACCAACTGTTTAAATGCCACAGCCTACCTGTCCATCCCTTTATGACTACAGTGAACCATCTTCTGATGACTACTTCCAGCAGGATAATGCACCATGTCACAAAGATCAAATCATCTCACCACTGGTTTCTTCAACATGACAATGAGGTCACTGTACTCCAATGGCCTCCACAGTCACCAGATCTCATCCAATAGAACATCTTTGGGATGTGGTGGAAAGAGAGATTCACTTTACGGATGTGCAGCTGACAAATCTGCAGCAACTGCATGATGCCACCATGTCAATATGGACCAAAATTTCTGAGGAATGTTTCCAACACCTTGTTGAATCTATGCCATGAAGAAGTAGGGCAGTTCTGAAGGCAAATGGGGGTTCAATTCAGTACTAGCAAGGTGTACCTAATAAAGTGGCCAGGGAGTTCACATTGACTGATTAGTTTCGGTAGGTCCTCATATCACATATCCTGGTAAATCTAAAGTTGATTGTACTAAGATTGTATGGTCAGCTTGTAATGTGTATGGTTACCCTCAGCGCCGGTTCACACAGGGGCAACACGACTTGCAGGCCGACTCTGTAAGGCGACCTGCATACGACTTCAGCGGCGACTGGCAAAACGACTTCTGTATAGAAGTCAATGCAAGTCACCTGAAGTCGCCCCAAAAGCAGTACAGGAACCTTTTTCTAAGTCAGAGCGACTTGAGTCACTCCGATTAGAACGGTTCCATAGTACAGAATGGAACGCGACTTGTCAGGCGGCTAAGTCGCCTGATAAGTCGCCCCTGTGTGAACCAAGGCTAAGGATGTCATCTATTCAGTCACACTGATTCAGTTTACATATTTACATCAGTTTGTACACCCGTCTTCAGTTCAGTTTTGTTTTCATTACAGAAGTTTTTTGCATCCTTTTTTTTTTTTGAATTGTTGTAAAAACCAATCAGAGGTGACAAAGCAGGGCTTTTTTTTCTCCGAGAAAAGGTGCAGGAACTCCCTCCTTCCGAGTCATCCCTTGTCTCTGCCCCTACCCACCTCCAATCACCGTTCCTTGGTTCCACCTCCTACTAACTCCTTCCTCCCCAGCACCGACCCTTTTAGACTATACAGATCCAAGTATCATTTTGTTGTGCTAAGTAATTTGTATGGAATTTGTTAATAACAAAAAAAGCAGTAAAATAGATCACCCCACCCACCCAGCAACAATAGATCCCGCCCCACAAACCTAGCAACAATAGATCCGCCCCCCAAACTCAGCAACAATAGATCCCCGCCCCACAAACCCAGCAACAATAGATCCCCGCCCCACCAACCCAGCAACAATAGATCCCCGCCCCACAAACACAGCAACAATAGATCCCCGCCCCAGTGCAATAATCAGAGAAGCAGCCAATGCTAACTCTGGAGGAGCTGCAGAGATCCACATCTCAGGTGGGAGAATCTGTCCACAGGACAACTATTAGTCGTACACTCCACAAATCTGGCCTTTATAGAAGAGTGGCAAGAAGAAAGCCATTGTTGAAATAAAGCCATAAAAAGTCCGAATTGCAATTTGCGAGAAACCATGGGGGGTCCACAGCAAACATGTGGAAGGAGGTGCTCTGGTCAGATGAGACCAAAATTTAAATTTTTGGCCTAAAAGCAAAAGCTATGTGTGGCAGAAAACTAACACACCATCCCCACCGTGAAACATGGTGGTGGCAGCATCATGTTGTGGGGATGCTTTTCATCAGCAGGGGCAGGGAAGCTGGTCAGAGTTGATGGGAAGAAGGATGGAGCCAAATACAGGGCAGTCTTAGAAGTAAACCTGTTAGAGTCTGCAGAAGAATTGATACTGGGGCGGAGGTTCATCTTCCAGCAGGACAACGACCCTAAACATACAGCCAGAGCTAAAATGGAATGGTTTACATCAAAGCATATTCGTGTGTTAGATTGGCCCAGTCAAAGTCCAGACCTAAATCCAATTGAGAATCTGTGGCAAGACTTGAAAATTGATGTTCACAGACGCTCTCCATCCAATCTGACAGAGCTTGAGCTATTTTGCAAAGAAGAATGGACAAAACTGTCACTCTCTAGATGTGCAAATCTGTTAGAGACATCCTCAAAAAGACTTTCAGCTGTAATTGCAGAGAAAGGTGGTTCTACAAAGTATTGACTCAGGGGGACTGAATACAAATGCACCCCACACTTTTCACATATTTATTTGTAAAAAAAAAGTTTTAAAACCATTTATCATTTTCCTTCCACTTCACAATTATGTGTCACTTTGTGTTGATCTATCACATAAAATCCCAATAAAATACATTTACGTGTTTGCTTGTAACATAACAGAATGTGGAAAATCTCAAGATTTATGAATACCTTTTCAAGGCACTGTAGATGAGTTCTTGCTGGAAAAAAATATTTTAAGCAACATACAGCTTGGATTCATGAAAGACAGAAGATGTCAAACAAACCTGATTTATTTTTATAAGTAAATAAAACCTTGGACAGAGAGAGGGGTGCCACTTTGCGTTGGTCTATCACATAAAATCCCAATAAAATACATTTACGTTTTTGGTTGTAACGTTACATGACAAAATGTGGAAAATTTCAAGGGGTATGAATACTTTTTCAAGACACTGTAATATTGTGACTCAGTCATCTGAAAAACTGACAGATGGATCTAGACTGAACGCCCGTGTGAAAGGGCCCTAAGGGTGGTCATACACACTATAATCTTAAAGTACAATACTTGTACAATTATTTATTTATTTATTAAAGCTACTTTTATAGTGCCATCAAATCATTTACATTTACAAAAATGATGCAATAGGAGGACAAACCTATACAATTTAATCAAATTATATCCATTTATATCACGTGACTCACGGTCGCTTTTTTACTCCAATCCAGGGCTACAGTGGGAGGAGCCGAGCTCTCCCTCTGATGTCAGCCGGGAGGTCACGTAACCGTTGTGCTAGCTGCTCAGCCCCTCCCGCTGTAGTCCTGGATTGGAGTAGGAGATTGGCCGGGAGTCACGTGACTGGCCTGAAGATCTCTGAAAAAAAGGTATTTAGAGGCTTACACAGGGCTATATGGCTGGATAAAATAGAGGGGCTGCCAGTGACATTTGTTAATGTTTAATTTTCTACTGATAGCGGCAAGAGGGAGAGCGGAGACACAGACACAGACTCCGGGCTGACAGGCAGGGGGAGAGGGGGAGAGAAGAGAGCTGCGGATGACGGTAATCAGGGCTCAGCAGCCATGATTATCGTGGTCAGTACACAGAGGGGGACACAGGAACTGGCAGGATCAGCCAGGTTTTTTCCATCTTAGAAGGGGGCGGAATAAACAGCATAAGCACTGTTTAATCTGCTGTAAGGGAACAGGATCTCTCTCTTTTTTTTTTTTTTTTTTTTTAGGGTTACAAACACTTTAAGGGCTGGTGCACTAGCGTGTTTGCAAGGAGATAGCAGTGCCAATGCTCCAAAAACAGCACATTGCACTATTTGTTTTTGGTTACAAAGTGACATTTTATTAAAGTAGAATTCCAGGCTAAACCTAACTAATCTTATTTTAACTAACCTGTGTAAGAAAGATGTATATAGTTACCTATTTTCAGTCCAGTCCAGGGGCATGATCCGGCACTGACAATGGATGGGCCATAGGAGCCTATAGGTGACCTCACAGCTCCCAGGATGTAGCAGCCTTTGCCAAGTGCTCCCTCCTCTCCCCTGCAGCTACTTCTAGCTGACACAGGGGATCACGTGACTGGACCGGAGCAGCCTGAAATAGGTAAGTACATGCATCTATCTTACAGATAAGTCAGAATGGGTGTTAGGAGGGGGGAGGGAGCACTTTAAAGAATAGGCAGGTTTAGCCTGGAATTCTACATTGAGTTCTATTGGCCAGAGCACTGTGTGATGGAGTGGAATACGTGCGCAATACTGTGTGCCATATTTTCTTCAGTGAACTGACATGGCAGGGAAGAAGGCTTTTTGCCATGAGTTGGGACTGCTTTGGACAAGGCTGCCCATTCACTGCCCAATTAATCTGGAATAGGCACAAAATACTAAACTTCTTTTCACTGTCCAGGCACCGAGCAGTGACAAAAGCACCAATCTCAATGCAGCTTTCAACTATACACTGACCAAAACTGCTCATTCTCAGATTACTTTAAAAGGAACATTCTGCTTAATGAACCCTGCTTAACAATATCAAGGTAATGTGTGTACAATGGGTTTATGAGCTCCATGTGGCTCATACATATGTGGAAATGATCTAACATCAGGAGCTGTGAGAGGCTAAGCAGGGGTTAAATGGGCACACTATACTGCACCCATCAACCAGCATGAACGTCTTCTTGACCTTCAAGGGTCATTCATTTTGATGCCATATTAGAGGTGAGTACAGACTGAGTAGCTCCTAATGACTTGCACTGATCCTACAGCAGTACAGGCATGGGCAAAATATTAGGCTGCAAAGGTTCACATTTCTAAGCCCGTTGCAAAAATGCTGTCTGTCTGGCTGTCACTGCCTGCTGTACATTCTGGGTCACTGACCTAAAACATCAATGTGACAAATTAAGTTAGACTTCCTGACCTGCATACTTTGTTTCAGGTCAGTAATAATACAGTAATACCTCGGATTACGAAAATACTTCGTTCCAGAAGAATGCTTGTAACCCAAAGCACTCGTATATCAAATTGAGTTTCCCCCATAGGAAATAATGGAAACTCAGATAATCCGTTCCACAGCCACTGCTTGTCTATGCAGTACCACATGTGGCCAGAGGTGCAGGGGTGCCGAAGCCACTTGGAAACACTCAGAAACGCTCGGAGACCACTCGGAGACGATCGGAGACACTCAGCAACGGAGTGTCTCAGAGTGTTTCTGAGTGTCTCCAAGTGTCTCCGAGCTTCACCGGCGCCCCCCGCACCTCTGGCCAAATGCGGTACTGCACACCCCAGCGGACTGAATCCAGCTCGTCTTGCGAGACAACTCTATGGCCCTGGAGGAACTTCTGGTCCAGGCTAGAAGAAAAAAAAATAAAAAATGTAAGCGAAAGATCAAAAAAACTTTTTTTTCATCTTTTGCTTTTGAAAGGTAAAAAAAGAGATTTAGGGGCTTTTAGACCACAGATCTCTTCATGAAGAGGACCTCTCATTCTTATTTCTTTGATGTTTACAGGTGACCTTTAAAAGGGTTGTAAACCCTCGTGTTTCTTCACCTTAATGCATCCTATGCATTAAGTTGAAAAAACTTCTGTCACTGACTAGCCCCCCGTTTTGCTCACCTGACCCCCTTAATTCCCACATCGGAGACGTGCTCACCCTCTCTGCCCATTGTCTCAGCTCTTTATTGGATAGATTGATAGCAGCGCAGCCATTGGCTCCTACTGCTGTCAATCAAATCCAATGATGCGGGCACTGGGAGGTGGGGCAGAGTCCAGCATTCTGTGTCTATGGACTCAAATGCTGGACTCGGGAGCGTGCCCGCACAGGTACCCCCTAGGAGAGCACTTCTCCTAGGTGGTTTCCCAATGCGGGGAGGAGCCGCGAGCGTCGTTGGGGGACCCCAGAAGATGAGGATCGGGGCCACTCTGTGCAAAACGAACTGCACAGTGGAGGTAAGTATGATATGTTTGTTATTTAAAAAAAAAAAAGAGGGTTTGCAACCCCTTTAAAGCATGGTAGTTTGCTGCCATTCCACAAGCGTGTGCAATCTTAAAGCGTGACATGCTAGGTACCTACTTACTCAGCGTAACATCATCTTTCACATTATGCAAATTGGGATAACTATTGTGTTACAGTTGTGCTCATAAGTTTACATACCCTGGCAGAATTTTTGATTTCTTGGCCATTTTTCAGAGAATATGAATAACACAAAAACTTTTCTTTCACTCATTATTAGTGTTTGGCTGAAGCCATTTATTATCAATCAACTGTGTTTACTCTTTTTAAATCATAATCACAACAGAAACTACCCAAATGACCCTGATCAAAAGTTTACATACCCCAGTTCTTAATACCCTGTATTGCCCCCTTTAACATCAATGACAGCTTGAAGTCTTTTGTGGTATTTGTGGATGAGGCTCTTTATCTTCTCAGATGGTAAAGCTGCCCATTCCTCTTGGCAAAAAGCCTCCAGTTCCTGCAAATTCTTAGGCTGTCTTGCATGAACTGCACATTTGAGATCTCTCCAGAGTGGCTCAATGATATTGAGGTCAAGAGACTGAGATGGCCACTCCAGAACCTTCACTTTATTCTGCTGTAGCCAATGACAGGTCGACTTGGCCTTGTGTTTTGGATCATTGTCATTTTGGAATGTCCAAGTACGTCTCATGCGCAGCTTCCTGGCTGATGAATGCAAATGTTCCTCCAGTATTTTTTGATAACATACTGCATTCATCTTGCCATCAATTTTGACCAATTTTCCTGTGGCTTTGTAACTCGCACATCCCCACAACATCAGTGATCCACCTCCATGTTTCACAGTAGGAATGATGTACCTTTCATCATAGGCCTTGTTGTCTCCTCTCCAAATGAAGCGTTTATGGTTGTGGCCAAAAAGCTCAATGTTGGTCTCATCACTCCAAATAACTTTGTGCCAGAAGGTCTGAGGCTTGTCTCTGTGGTGTTTGGCATATTGTAAGCAGGATACTTTCTGGCATTTGCATAGTAATGGCTTTCTTCTGGCGACTCGACCATGCAGCCCATCTTTCTTCATAGTTACATAGTAGGTGAGGTCAAAAAAAGACACAAGTCCATCAAGTCCAACCTATGTGTGTGATTATATGTCAGTATTACCTTGTATATCCCTGTATGTTGTGGTCGTTCAGGTGCTCTAATAGTTTCTTGAATCTATCGATGCTCCCCACTGAGATCACCACCTGTGGAAGGGAATTCCACATCCTTGCTGCTCTTATGCCCCGTTCAATGGGAGCTCGTTGTCGGAAATTCTGACCGTGTGTAGGCTCCAGCGGACATTTTCCATCGGAATTTCCAACACACAAAATTTGAGATCTGGATCTCAAATTTTCCGACAACAAAATCAGATCATGTGTACACAATTCCGACGCACAAAGTTCCACGCATGCTTGGAATCAAGAGCCGCGCTGGCTATTGAACTTAATTTTTCTCGGCTCGTCGTATGTGTTGTACGTCACCGCGTTCTTGACTATCGGAATTTCCAACAAGGTTTGTGTGATCGTGTGCATGCAAGACAAGTTTGAGCCAACATCCGTCAGAAAAAAATCCATGGATTTTTTGTCGGAATGTCCGATCGTCTGTACAGGGCATTACAGTAAAGAACCCTCTACGTAGTTTAAGGTTAAACCTCGTTTCTTCTCATTTTAATGAGTGGCCATGAGTCTTGTTAAACTCCCTTCCGCAAAAAAGTTTTATCCCTATTGTGGGGTCACCAGTATGGTATTTGTAAATTGAAATCATATCTCCTCTCAAGCGTCTCTTCTCCAGAGAGAATAAGTTCAGTGCTCGCAACCTTTCCTCATAACCAATATCTTCCAGACCCTTTATTAGCTTTGTTGCCCTTCTTTGTACTCGCTCCATTTCCAGTACATCCTTCCTGAGGGCTGGTGCCCAGAACTGGACAGCATACTCCAGGTGCAGCCGGACCAGAGTCTTGTAGAGTGGGAGAATTATCTCTGGAATTAATCCCCTTTTTAATGCATGCCAATATTCTGTTTGCTTTGTTAGCAGCAGCTTGGCATTGCTGAGCCTATCATCTACTAGAACCCCCAGGTCTTTTTCCATCCTAGATTTCCCCAGAGGTTCTCCCTCCAGTGTATAGATTGCATTCATATTTTTGCCACCCAAATGCATTACTTTACATTTTTCTACACCTCATTTGCCATGTAGTTGCCCACCCCATTAATTTGTTCAGATCTTTTTGCAAGGTTTCCACATCCTGCAGAGAAGTTATTGCCCTGGTTAGCTTAGTATCATCCGCAAATACAGAGATTGAACTGTTTACCCCATCCTCCAGGTCGTTTATGAACAGATTAAACAGGATTGGTCCCAGCACATTTATCACCACCCTCTGAACTCACTCTTGTAGCCAGGTTTCAATCCATGTACTCACCCTATGGTCCATGCCAACGGACCTTATTTTGTACAGTAAATGTTTATGGGGAACTGTGTCAAATGCTTTTGCAAAATCCAGATACACCACATCTACGGGCCTTCCTTTATCTAGATAGCAACTCACCTCCTCATAGAAGGTTAATAGATTGGTTTGGCAAGAACGATTCTCCATGAATCCATGCTGATTACTGCTAATGATACCATTCTCATTACTAAACTCTTGTATATAGTCTCTTATCATCCCTTCCAAGAGTTTACATACTATTGATGTTAGGCTAACTGGTCTGTAATTCCCAGGGATGTATTTTGGGGCCTTTTTAAATATTGGTGCTACAATTGCTTCTCCAATCAGCTGGTACCATTCCAGTCAGTAGACTGTCAGTAAAAATTAGGAACAATGGTCTGGCAATTACTTGACTGAGTTCCCTAAGTACCCTCGGGTGCAAGCCATATGGTCCCGGTGATTTATTAATGTTAAGTTTCCCAAGTCTAATTTTAATTCTGTCCTCTGTTAACCATGGAGGTGCTTGCTGTGATGTGTCATGAGGATAAACACTGCAGTTTTGGTTACTGAAGCCCACCGATTCCCTCGTGAAGACTGGGGAGACGAATAAATTCAATACCTTCGCCATTTCCCCATCCTTTGTAACCAGATGTCCTTCCTAATTCTTTATGGGGCCAATATGGTCTGTCCTCCTTTTTTACTGTTTACATACTTAAAAAATTTCTTGGGATTTTTTTTGCTCTCCTCCGCTATGTGTCTTTCATGTTCTATCTTAGCCGTCCTTATTGTACCCTTACATTTCTTGTTGCATTCTTTATAAAGTCTGAATGCTGATGATGATCCCTCAACCTTGTAGTTTTTGAAGGCCTTCTCCTTTGCTTTTATATGCATTTTTTACATTGGAGTTAAGCCATCCATGACTTTTGTTCACTCTTTTAAATTTATTACCAAATGGGATGCATTGGCTAATGCCCTTATTTAACATGCTCTTAAAGCAAAACCATCTCTCCTCCGTGTTCTTTGTTCCTAAGATTTTATCTCAATTTATGCCTTCTAGCAAGGTTCGTAGTTTAGGGAAGTTGGCTCTTTTGAAATTCAATGTCTTTGTATTCTCCTTATGTTTCCTATTTGTGTGATTTATACTGAAGCCAATTGACCTGTGATCGCTGTTACCTAAATTGCCCCATATTTCCACATCAGCGATCAGGTCTGTATTGTTGGTAATCAGTAGATCCAGTAATGCTTTATTTCTAGTTGGTGCATCTACCATCTGACGCATAAAATTTAGGAACTGGCGAGCCTTAGATGAATGCGTGGTTCCCTCCGCCCAGTCTATGTCTGGATAATTAAAATCCCCCATTATGATAACACTTCTCATCCTTGCTGCTACTCTGATTTGTGATCTGTCTCCCCTTCCTCCCTCAGGTTAGGGGGCCTATAGCATACTCCCAGTATTATTTTCCTCTTAGCTTCATCCGTTTGGAGCTCTACCCATAAGGATTCCACCTCCTCCCTAGCTCCCTTAGTGATGTCATCTCTCACAATCACTTGTACATTATTCTTGATATATAGGCATACCCCTCCCCTTTCTTATCCTCTCTATCCTTTCGATAAAGGGTATACCCTTGAATGGTTGCCAGCCAATCATGAGAGTTGTTGAACCAGGTCTCTGAAACTCCCACAAAATCCAAATCCTCCTCGTACAACAGTATCTCTAGTTCACCCATCTTGTCCACCAGGCTCCTGGCATTGGTGAACATGCCACGTAGTTTAGACTGGTCGCATATTATTCTCTTATTGGGTGTTCTGAGAGTGCAACTAGGACTTGCTACTATACTTACCTTGGGTTTATGTGCTTTGGTCAACCTATCATGAATGCCCCCAATACTACCCTCTGGAATATGTTCCTCGCTGACTATCTCTACCTCTGGACCATCCCCCCATCGCCTAGTTTAAAAACCCCTCTAACTTTTTGGCCATCTTCATTCCCAGCTGATCTTCACCCTCATTTAGGTGCAGTCCATCCCTTCTATAGTACTGGTTATCGACTGAGAAGTCGGCCCAGTCCTTACTACACCAGTCCTTACTACACCCTCCTTACTACACCAGCCCTTCAGCCACTTGTTCACTTCCCTAATCTCCCTCTGCCTTTCTGGTGTGGCTCGATGTAACGGTAGTATTCCTGAGAATACTACCTTGAAGGTCCTTTTCCTCAATTTAGCTCCCAAGTCCTTTAAATCATTCTTTAGGACACTCCATCTGCCTCTAACTTTGTCATTGGTGCCAACGTGCACCATGACAGCCAGGTCTTCTCCAGCCCTTCCCAGTAATCTGTCCACAAGATCCATGATGCCGAACTCGAGCGCCTGGTAGACAACTTACAGTTCGGCGCTTCAGGTCTTTGTTATAGATTGGCCTCTCTGTCCTTCTAAGAATTGAGTCCCCTACCACCAGAATCTGTCTTTCCTTTCCCTTCGCTTCCCCCCACTCCCACTGGAGGAGTTCTTCCCCTGGCAGCTAGGAGAGTCCCTCAGCTTCAGCAGTGCTGGTCCCTGACTGGCTTCACCAATGTCACTCAATGGAGCGTACTTATTGGGATGCTCCAGCCCTGGATCGGCCTCCCTGGCACTTCCCCCTCTACCCTTCCTGACTGTCACCCATCTACTCTTTCCTGGTGCCTGCACCTCTTAGTCTCCACCCGTCTCTGTGCTGGCCCCTGCCGGCACCTGCCGTGTACGTTCCTGGCTCTCCTTTAGTATGGAGGGACTTCTTAGTGCTGACAGTTGCTTCCCCAGATTCAGAACCTGGGCTTCCAGGGAAACAATGTGCTTACATTTTGCACAGCAGTATTTACCCTCGATCGGATGATCAAAGAGCGCATACATGCCACAAGATGTACAATGAGTCGCCTCTCCACACTCGCCTGGCATCGTACCCATTAATTTAATGAGGATTGGGGATTATACCCTGTCCAAATTACCAAACAACTAGCTTCCTGACACTAATCTTCAAGTGCCTTCTTATTGTGCATCTTGAAACAGCCACACCACATATTTTCAGAGAGTCCTGTATTTCACCTGAAGTTATTTGTGGGTTTTTATTTGCATCCCAAACAATTTTCCTGGCAGTTGTGGCTGAAATTTTAGTCGGTCTACCTGACCGTGGTTGGTTGGTCTACCTGACCGTGGTTTGGTTTCAACAGAACCCCTAATTTTCCACTTCTTGATTAGCGTTTGAACACTGCTGATTAGCATTCTCAATTCCTTGGATATCATTTTAGATCCCTTTCCTGCTTTATACAGTTCCACTACCTTTTCCCGCAGATCCTTTGACAATTCTTTTGCTTTCCCCTTGACTCAGAATCCAGAAACGTCAGTGCAGCACTGGATGAAGGATGCAAGGGTCTGGCAGGAGTCCAGAAACTCATTGACCTTTTATACACACACACTAATTACAAGCAAACAGATCACAGGTGAGGATGGTTACCTTTAATAGCCATTCAAAACCCTTTGTGTCAACTTGTGTGCATGTTATCAGGCCAAAATCACCAGGGTATGTAAACTTTTGATCAGGGTCATTTGGGTAGTTTCTGTTGTGATCATGATTTAAAAAGAGTAAACACAGTTGATTGACAATAAATGGCTTCAGCTAAACACTAACCATGAGTGAAAGAAAAGTTTTTGTGTTATCATTCATATTCTCTGAAAAATGGCCAAAAAATCATAAATATGTAAACTTATGAGCACAATTGTATGTTTTTTAAATTCATTAAAGTGTATTTTTTCCCAAAAAATTGCATTTGCAAAACTGCTGCGAAAATACCCTGTGACAAAAATTACAGCAATCGCTATTTTATTCCATAGGGTCTCTGCTAAAAAAAATGCATAATGTTTGGGGGTTATAAGTAATTTTCTAGCAAAAAATACTTATTTGAACTTGTAAACAAAAAGTGCCAGAAAAAGCCTGGTCGACAAGTGGTTAAAAGCACTGCCAAAGCTCAAACATCTTAAAAATGTGAACATATTGTAAAAATTCCCACAATGTGAACCCGGCGACTTCTTTAATAAATCATCCTAGTGATATGCGCAGTCATTCTCCTCCAGCAGCCGTCTTCCCAATTCCTACTTTGGATGGCTCAGCTAGAAGATTGTGACAAACCCTGTCGGTGAGCTCTAAGGACAGACTAAGGACAGACAATCTAAGGACAGACAATCTGAGGACAGACAATCTGAGGACAATCTGAGAGCAATCTAAGGACAGACAATGTAAGGACAATCATCTGCTGATATCAGGGAGAGATTTACACACCTACCCTAAACTGGCTAATAAAAAAAAAGCTGCAGTTGTATATAAACATTCCAAATACCTCCTATTGTTTACAGATGTGGAAGTATTTACATACAGGAGGTCTCTTCTTACATGCCGCTGTCTTAAATATTCCTGATTTGCAGGTTATTTTTAAAAAAAAAAACAGTTAGGCCTCTTGCACACAATACTCCTGTTTGAGCATCTACTTTTTTAGACGCTTGTTTAAATGTATTTTTGCGAATTTTCGCACATATGTGTTCTCGCAATTTTTGCGCACATTTCCGTGCATGCAGGCAAGCTTGTGCTGGCATTTACAATGTCAATGGACAAATCTGTGCGAATTTGTGCGCAAACACATGCAAATAATCGCATTTGCACGCATGAGGCATTAATTATTGACCAAAAATGCAGATGTATTTTAGCTCAGTAAAAAGAAATAAGCTGTACTGAGCATATTTACCTATTAATTGCTCCCCTGCTTATCCAATCTCCTCGAACGTCTGGTCTACAACCGACTGAGCGTCCACCTCGCTGATAATAACCTTCTTGATCCCCTTCAGTCTGGATTTCGTCCTCAACACTCCACGGAAACTGCTCTCCTAAAACTAACAAACGATCTACTAGTGGTCAAAACCAATCGACACTATTCTGTACTCCTACTCCTGGACCTCTCTGCTGCCTTTGATACGGTTGACCACCCCCTCCTCCTCAAAAAACTACACGCCTTTGGTCTCCGTGACTGTACACTTCACTGGTTCTCTTCCTACTTATCCAACCGCTCCTTTAGCGTTTCTTATAAGTCTACTTCCTCCACTCCTCTTCCTTTCTCAGTTGGGGTCCCCCAGGGTTCTGTTCTTGGACCTCTCCTATTTTCAATCTACACCGCCTCCCTGGGTCATCTGATAGCCTCCCATGGCTTCCAATACCACCTCTACGCTGACGACATCCAAATCTATTTCTCTACTCCTCAGCTCACTCCCTCTATCTCCTCACGTATCACTAATTTACTATCAGATATATCAGTCTGGATGTCACACCACTTTCTCAAACTCAATCTATCCAAAACCGAACTTATAATTTTTCCTCCCCCATATGCCCCTTCCCCTGATCTCTCTGTCAAAATCGATGGCACAACTATAAGCCCATCCCCACATGCCAAGGTTCTAGGTGTAGTCCTAGACTCTGAACTCTCCTTCAAGCAACACATCCAATCACTGTCCAAATCCTGCCGCATCAACCTCCGCAACATCTCCAAAATACACCCCTTTCTAACCAATGACACGACAAAGCTCTTAATTCACTCGCTGGTCATCTCTCGCCTCGACTACTGCAACTCCCTTGTCATTGGCTTGCCTCTACATCTAGTCTATCACCTCTTCAATCTATCATGAATGCCGCTGCCAGACTCATCCACCTTACCAATCGCTCTGTGTCTGCCACTCCTCTCTGTCAATCCCTCCACTGGCTTCCGCTCGGCCAAAGAATTAAATTCAAAATTCTAACAACTACGTACAAAGCCATCCACAATTTTGCCCCCAGCTACATCACTAGCTTAATCTCTAAATACCAACCTACTCCTTCTCTTCATTCCTCTCAAGACCTCCTGCTCTCTAGCTCCCTCGTCACCTCCTCCCATGCTCGCCTCCAGGACTTTTCCAAAGCCTCTCCAATCCTATGGAATGCCCTACCCCAATCTGTCCTCTTATCTCCTACTTTATTAGCTTTTAGACGATCCCTGAAAACCCTTCTCTTCAGAGAAGCTTATCCTACCCACACTTAACAACTGTATTTTAATTTTTTCCATCAGCTCATCCCCCATAGTTATTAACTTTTGTTTCCACTTGACCTTCCCTTCTAGATTGTAAGCTCTAACGAGCAAGGCCCTCTGATCCCTCCTGTATGGATTTGTATTCTAAGTGTACTGTCTGCCCTCATGTTGCAAAGCGCTGCACAAACTGTTGGCGCTATATAAATCCTGTATAATAATAATAATTAATTATAATTAATGACAACCAATACTACAATCCAGCTGCTGTAAACGGTCAGCAAATACATGAATGATCGCCAAAAATTTAGTTTGGCCAAATCAAGTATTATTGGTCAGAATGAACAGAAAGAGCTTTGTATTTTGAAGGTAAACTGTATAATGTTATTTTATTTTGTAAAGCATGAAAAGTATATACATTATAAACTGATAACTTTATACAACTTGCCTTCAAAATACAAAGCCCTTTCTGTTCATTCTGAGCAATAATTTGATTTGGCCAAACTCTTATTTTGGCAACCGTCCTCCCAGGAGTATCACGTCACGACACTGCAGAACATAACGTTGTCTAACTTCAGAAACACATGTGGAAAGACAAGATGGAAAACACAGAAGAGCAATGCATGCATGGATGCCACTGATTACCCGTATGAAGGAAAAAAGAAGTATAAAAGCTGAGCCAAAAATTACTAAAAAAAAAAAAATGCGAAAGAAAAATAAAAATTGTTCACAGCTCAGAACAGAATGCTTAAAATATTTGTAGTATATACATTTTCTAAACATGACTGTGAATGTTATTATTATTATACAGGATTTACTTAGTGCCAATGTAGCTTTCAAAGATGCCTGTATAAGATATAGTTATTGCAATATGTGGAAACATCATAGGAAAGGCATGCTTTATGCCCGCTTAATTTTCAATGTATTTGTAACTTAACTTGTGTGTGTATATATATGTTTGTTTTATCAAACAGAGGTGCTTTATTGTCAAGCAAGATGAAGGGGGTTAAAGCCGTTTAAGACATTCCATTTCCGAACACAAAGGCAGCTACCGAACACTTTAATCAGCCGAACAAGAAACCCATACGAATAATTCTCCCCCAAGTACGAGACAAGGCTCTGTCTTTAGGTTCAAACAGGAATGACTTTTATTTTGAGATCTCACACAAATATATACCGCAGGATGAAAATACAATCTCTCACCAGAAACCTAATTAACATGAGCTAATTATCTAATCATTTACCCAGACTAGGTGACTCAGAGACAAGACCTTTAGGACAGACTTGTGGTCACCGAGCTTCACACTTTAGTATAAATACAGGACTCCTTCATACAATTGCAGGGTTAATTAGCCTAGACAACAATGGCTGAAAGAGAAGCCACACTAGACTCATTTACATTACAGAAGACAACAGACAGAGACAGGTGGCTGGAATTGACATCAGCGTTTCCTCACAGTATGTGTCCCAACAGTATGAATCAGTCACTATTTCTAATATGGCATATCCAGGGTCCCCAGAGTCTGTGTGTCTTGGGGGACATGGACCCAAATCTAAAGTAACGCCACCTCAAGGGTCCCCAGGCATTCAGCTCACAAAGAGCACCGTTCCCCCAAATGCCAGGGCCCATAATCGGTCGGCAAGAGGCTAGCATTCAGTCCCCTCCAAAAGCCTCTGTCCCGGCTAGGTCTGTCACAATATATATAATCAAGCTATCTATCTCTCTTCTATATATATATATATATATATGTATGAAGCTTCCCTCCAACCACTTTGCATATTATTTTATATATACTGCGATTCTCTACTTGCCAAATATGCTGCAGAAATCTCCCTCCAATAAGTCTGGCTGCAACCATTTGAACTGTGGGCAGCTGAAGCTGTTGCCTGTTCACTTCCTAGATTTACACAGACATGCAGAGGCACACCTCCAGCTCTGCAGCCCTGGTTGGCCCTCTTATGACTCATCCCCCCTCCCTTCCTGGGAAACTCTCACGAGAGTGAGAGAGAGCTGTGCATGATGTCATAAGGCTAGGCTAATGACCAGACAAGAAAGAGGAAGTGTACTGTATAAGGTATTTACTGACAGAAAAAAAATGTTTTACTATCAAAAAGTTAAAACAACAAGGGCAGAAAATGTAATAGATGGAAAGTTGAAAAAATTACTGAATTTCCGCTTTAAATACGCTAACAAATTAAAGCCAAAATCCAGATGACACTTTATTAGCATTTGGAGCAAACAATTGTGTTCCATTTTTATAAAGGTTTCACATAAATAAATAAAAGCTGATTACGGCAAGCACGCCTATCAATGTTAAATGGTTTATAGCACCCCCTAATTGCAACATCTGCAAGATAGCTTGTTCTGTTTAAAAAAAAAAAGCAGACTAAGCCCTCATTCACATTGACTGCAGATTTGAAATCGTGCAACTTCATCTGAAATCGCACAATTTCAAAGCCGCATTTAGTGCAGGAACTACTTTTTCAAATCGACGTGGCACCACATAGTCAGCATTGCACCGGTTTGAACAGTGCAATTGCTGGCAATAGGGTGCAACTTGTCATGTGATTTGACCTGGCAAATCACATGACAAGTCGCTCCAATGTGAATGAGGGCTTACTGGCAGGATCAGCAGGTGAAAATAAAAGAATGAAAGGCTAAAAAAAAAAAAGAAAACAAATGCAACCACTACCTGCAGTATAATACAATGTTTGCTTTGGGCTTTAACTCTAAGTAGCTTAGCAAAGGCAGGAATATAAAATGAGCTATGTATGTTGGAAGGTGCGGGATGATCCGCAGTACAGATAAATATATGATTTATCGGAAATGTGAACTACTGCTAGTCTATAGGAATTTGAAATATTACCATTTAGAAAATGATCCTTACTTCCGTAGTACTGTATACACCCAATAATGAATGCCCCTTACTCAACAGGATACATTCTATGTACATACACTTTTTATAGAATACACATTCCCTGCTATAATAACCTGATCTGATGACCTGTGTCAACCAGATCCCATCGATTGTTCCCATATGTCTCAATTAGCTGTTTCACAGAGCAATGTGATTGGTGGAGATAATATTCACACATAGTTCTGACTATCCAGTCATTCATCACTCACACTCGATCCATTATTCCGATGTAAGAAGTATAGCTCCTTTCAAGGGCAGTCTCTGTATTCTCTAACACTCTACAACAGATTGCTGCCTCTTCCTCGGCTCTGTGCTGCCTTTACTGTCAATAAAGTCACGTCTCTGTCTGGAGGTAATGGAATATAATGAGGGCATTTACCATCCCTCTCTAGGCATTGTGATCTGTGAAACATTTCTGCATCTGACTTTCTGAAACAAACATAGAATAGCTGTAATCTACAATAAAACATTTTTGTAACCACTTCACACAGTTCATCCCTTCTAGATCCCGAGTCTACAAGACTGCTACAATAGAGCACAGAGCTTGGAACTGGTTTGCTGGATATGTACATAGAATAGGCACTGGACAAAAATTACAGTCAGTGTGTGTGTGTGCCATCTAGCTTAGAGGGTACTGGCACACTGGCACACAGAAACTGGGTGTTATTCATGTAGATGTACCAGGAGACATTAAAGTGATTGTAAAGGCAGATTTTTAATGCATTCTATATATTAAAATAAAAAGCCTTCTGTGTGCAGCAGCCCCCTCAGCCCCTCCTAATACTTACCTAAGCCCCATCTAGATCCAGCGATGTTGTAGGATTGTCTTGGCTGCCCGGGACTCCCCTCCTCATTGGCTGAGACAGCAGTGCGGCGCCATTGGCTCCCGCTGCCATCAATCAAAGTCAGTCAGCCAATGAGGAGAGAGATGGGATGGGGCTGGGCTGCAGCTCCATCTCTGAATGGACACAGGGAGCTGTGGCTTGGGTGCACCCATAGCAAGCTGCTTGCTGTGGGGGCACTCAACAGGAGGGAGCAGGTAAGTATGACATGTTTGTTATTTTTAAACTAAAAAAACAAGACTTTACAATCACTTTAACTGCTTGCCATCCGCTCACCATCAAATGACGGGGCGGTGCGGCTCTCGATTTGGGATGACGTCATATGACGGCGTCCCAGTACAGCCGCTCTCGCGCACCCGCGAGGGCACGCAGCGTGGCGATTGTGGCCGTGCCATGTTGCTAGGACACGGCGCCACCCCGATCGCGTCCGTGGCTCTTTAACCATGTGATCGGCTGTGTCCAATCACAGCTGGTCACATGTAAACACGGAGATGTCGGTAATCGGCTCTCCTCGCCTCACACTGAACCGATCAGCGGCATCTCCAAACAGGGGGACATCTAGGAATGTAATCAGGGCACTGATCATCAGTACCCTGATTACAATATAGCAAAATAGTGTCACCAATCAGTGCCCACCATTGCCCACCAATGCCAGCAATCAGTGCCCACCACTGCCCACAAGTGCCACCAATCAGTGCCCATTAGCGATGCCAGTCAGTGCTGGCAATCAGTGCTGCATATCAGTGCTGCCCATAAATGCCCATCACTGCTGTCAATCAATACCCATCAGTGCCACCCATCAATGCCCATCAGTACCGCCTATCCATGCTGCTAATCAGTGCCCATCAGTGCTGCCTATCAGTGCCCATCAGTGCCACCAATCAGTGCCGCCTATCAGTGCCCATAAGTGCGGCATATTAGTGCCTCCTCATCAGTGCCACCTAATCAGTGCCCATAAGTGCCGCCTCATCAGTGCCCATAAGTGCCACCTCATCAATGCCCACCATTTTACCCTATCAGTGCCCATCAGTGCCGCCTCATCAGCGCACATCAGTGAAGGCAAAAAATTACTTAGTTACAAAATTTACTGACAGAAAAAAACTACAAAACATTTTTGATGATTGGTCTTTTTTTTTTTTGTAAAAAATAAAAAACCCAGCAGTGATTAAATACCACCAAAAGAAAGCTCTATTTGTGTGAAGAAAATGATAAAAAATGTGTTTGGGTACAGTGTAGCACAACCGCACAATTGTCACTCAAAATGCGACAGCGCTG
This sequence comes from Aquarana catesbeiana, assembly GCF_042186555.1. Lineage (NCBI taxonomy): Eukaryota > Metazoa > Chordata > Amphibia > Anura > Ranidae > Aquarana > Aquarana catesbeiana. The sequence continues at coordinate 826,504,558 of NC_133324.1, read as the reverse complement.
AAAGCTGAAAAATGGCCTGGGCAGGAAGGGGCTGTAAGTGCCCTGTAGGCAAGTGGTTAACAAAGATTTGCAGCAGTAATATTCATTCATATGGTTTAATGTTTGGAGTGCAGTAACCCACCAAAAGGTCTGTCAGCATAAAAAGTCCCCACTGGGGGAGATTTTGGGGAAAAGTAATTTGTTTGGAAATTGGATTATAAAAAGGAACACACAATTAAAATATGTGATGGTAAGGGGAAGGTTATGCACATTTCAAGAGTTAAAACAAAAAAAGATATATAATGGTGATAGATAAATGGCGTTTTTCCCAACTAAAACATTTTTTTGATTCCCTCCCTCAACCAGTGAGGTCAGCAGATAATCTGCTACCGATGGAGAAACTATGTACGGAGGTAGAAAAAAGGAGGGGGATATCGGTATTATATAAAATCCTAATAGAGGGAACGGGGATGAGAAAGCCACCATACATCAGCAAGTGGGAGGAGGACTTAGGGTCACAAGTGAATGAGTCAGAGATGAGAAAAATTATGAGTTTGGTTTTTGTAACGTCACAGGATAGCAATATGATAGAAATTAGTTGTAAATGTTTAGCACGGTGGTATATAACTCCAGATAAAGCCCACAAGTTTCAAATGGAGACCTCGCAGTGCTGTTGGAGGGGGTGCGGAGAACGAGGAACTATGTCTCATATTTGGTGGACGTGTCCTGAAAATTAGACAATTTTGGAGAGAGATAATTCAGAAAATAAAAGAGATAACAAAAGAGGAAGTCCAAGAAGATCCATGGGAGTGTTTATTCCACCGGACAAAAACACCAGTTAACCACTATTTGAAAACCCTGGTCCCCTCACTCCTGAACGCAGCCAAAAGTTTAATTCCCAGACATTGGCAAGATCCAGATAGCCCCACGCTGAGGAACTGGAGTAATAGAGTAGATGATATTAATGCCGCGTACACACGAGCGGACTTTCCGACGGACTTTCTGACTAGGTCCGACGGACTTTCCGAACCTACGGACTTGGCCACACACGATAGGACTAAGTCCATTCATAAGTCCGTTCGGTTTGAACGTGATGACGTAAACGGGACTAAAAAAGGAAGTTCAATAGCCAGTAGTCAATAGCTTCCCTTGCGTCCTATTTGGTCCGTCGGACCAGCACACAGACAAACAGTTTTCCCAATTTTAGTCCGTTGGACTTTGAGTCCGTTGGACAGATTTGAAACATGTTCTATTTCTAGGTCCGTCTGATTTTTATCCCGAAAAGCTATCAGACTAGCCCACACACTATCGGATTTTCCACCGGACTAATCCCGTCTGACCTAGTCCACCGGAAAGTCCGCTCGTGTGTACGCGGCATTATAATTTGGAATACCTGAGATTTAGTGGAGAGGAGGGTTGGGCGGGATTTGAGAGAAAATGGAAGGATTGGCACTTATTTAAGCTTACTTTGAAGTTCGCAGAGATGGTAGGAGCCTGATTGGTTTAGGAGCTGGTACCAAGATAGATGTAAGCGACATTAGATGTTGGCTCCAGAGCAGGAGAGGGGAGGGGAGAGGATAGTACGGGGATGGGGGGAGGGGTTTTAAAAGCTTTGAGGTAATTTGTATCTAGTTGTAGAGAAGAAAGTTTTTCGGGGGATGAAATGTATGTTATTAAACTGTATTGGAACGTTTTTGTACTTAAATTTAATAATAATAAAAGATATTGAAAAAAAAAAGTCCCCACTGGAGGAGATTTCACTTCCTGTCCCATAGCCAAAATAGGAAGTGAGAAGAAATCCCTCTAAAGTGAAGGAATCCAGGGGTATCACCAAAACTAGTTCACACTATTTGCAAATTGGATGTGGGGGTTTCTCCGCATCCAATTCGCATGTCAGGAGATTGTGACCGGCTCTCTATGGTGAATTGCACAGGAGTCCTGTGCGTAGTTTTGGTCTGGTTCAGGTCCAAATTCCGCTAAAAATTCAGGCTGAAATCCAACCTGAAACGGTGAATGAAGACGCACTGGACCTCTGCTGTGAGCCGCTCCGTTCTCCAGTCTGAACCTAGCCTTAATGATTTCTGTTCTGATGTCAACCCAAAATTTGGGACTGTACAATAGAAGAGGAGCCAGCACTGTATTATAGGAATGGAGTGTACCCTGTACTATAGTAGAAGACCCAGTACTGTACTATAGGAGAGGACCTAGCAATGTTCTATAGAAGAGGACTCAGCATTTTATTATAGGAATGCAGTGTGGGTCCTGTACTATATGTACTATAAGATTTGACCCCAACACTGTACTATATGAGAGTACCTAGCAATGTACTATACTAGAGGAGAGTGCACTGTACTATTGGAGAGGACCCAGCACTGTACTATTGGAGTGGAGCTGGAACTGTACTATAGGAGAGGACCCAGTACTATATTTAAAGCAATATTAAACCTAAAAGCAAACATTTATTATATTACAGCTTACCATTTCATAGATGTGTGTTAGTTTTCTTTTTTAGGCTTTCTGTCTTCTATTTTCATCCGGTGATCCTGCCAGTAAGTCTATTGTTTTTTAAAAGAACAAGCTCTCCAGCAAATGTTTTTAGAGTGTTGAGACAAACCATTTACCACTGACAGTGTTGTATACAATGATCAGCTTTTAGTTTTACATGTAAAATCTTTATCCCAAAGGAAAAAAATGTTTCTGTAACTGCTTATACGTGTTAGCTGGAGTTTGATTTCAATGTGTTAGTGTATCCAAATCTACTAGTACATCTAGCACTCACTTCCTCCTAAGACTGACAATGGTACTGTTGCAAAGGTGCCCCCTGTGTTCCTTTATCCAGATTGGGCACACTGTAATACAGGAGGTGTGTTATTGGCCAGATCACAGGTGAAAACAGAGGTGAAAAAGCCTAAAAAAAAAAAAACCTAATGCAGCCACCACATCCAATGACTGGTAAGCTGCATTATATTACATTTTTGTTTGGGGTTTAATGTTGCTTTAAGGAGAGGATGGTGCATTGTACTCTAGGAGAGGACCCATCTCTGTATTATAACATACTGCGAGTCCTATACTATAGTAGAGGAGTGTGCCCTGTACTAACGGAGAGGATCCAGTATTATACTATTATTATTATACTAGTGGGCAAACGTACAAAATCAGCAAGGGATCAAATACTTTTTTCTCTCACTGTAGGAGAAGACCCATCATTATACTATAGGAGAAGACACATCATTACACTATAGGAGAAGACCCATCATTATACTATAGGAGAAGACCCATCATTATACTATAGGAGAAGACCCATCAGTATACTATAGGAGAAGACCCATCATTATACTATAGGAGAAGACACATCATTACACTATAGGAGAAGACCCATCATTATACTATAGGAGAAGACCCATCATTATACTATAGGAGAAGACACATCATTACACTATAGGAGAAGACCCATCATTATACTATAGGAGAAGACCCATCATTATACTATAGGAGAAGACACATCATTATACTATAGGAGAAGACACATCATTACACTATAGGAGAAGATCCATCATTATACTATAGGAGAAGACCCATCATTATACTATAGGAGAAGACACATCATTACACTATAGGAGAAGACCCATCATTATACTATAGGAGAAGACCCATCATTATACTATAGGAGAAGACACATCATTATACTATAGAAGAGGATCCATCATTATACTATAGGAAAGGAACCATCACTATACTATAGGAGAAGACCCATTAATAGACCATAGAAGAGGATCCATCATTATACTATAGAAGAAGACCTATCATTATACTATAGGAAAGGGCCCATCACTGTACTTTAGGAGAAGACCCATCATTATACTATAGGAGAAGACCCATTACTGTACTATAGGAGAAGACCCAACACTGTACTATAGGAGAAGACCCAACACTGTACTATAGGAGAAGACCCATCATTATACTATAGGAGAGGACCCATAACTGCACTATAGGAGAAGACCCATCATTATACTATAGGAGAAGACCCATCATTATACTATAGGAGAAGACCCATTATTATGCTATAGGTGAGGACCCATAACTGTACTATAGGAGAAGATCCATCAGTATACTATAGGAGAGGACCCATCATTATACTATAGGAGAAGACCCATCACTGTACTATAGGAGTAGACCCATCACTGTACTATAGGAGAAGACCCATTATTATACTATAGGAGAAGACCCATCACTATACTATAGGAGAAGACCCATCACTGTACTATAGGAGTAGACCCATCACTGTACTATAGGAGAAGACCCATTATTATACTATAGGAGAAGACCCATTATTATACTATAGAAGAGGATCCATCATTATACTATAGGAAAGGAACCATCACTATACTATAGGAGAAGACCCATCATTATACTATAGGAGAAGACCCATCACTATACTATAGGAGAAGACCCATCACTGTACTATAGGAGAAGACCCATCACTGTACTATAGGAGAAGACCCATCATTATACTATAGGAAAGGACTCATCGCTGTACTATAGAAGACCCATCAGAGGACCCATCATTATGCTATAGAAGAGGACCCATATATACACTATATATATACACTATACTATACATTCTACTATTTACACTATACAATATACAGTATACTATACTATATACTATACATTCTACTATTTACACTATGCAATATACAATATACTATACTATATATTATGCACTATACTATACAGTATATGCACTATACACACTAAATTATATACACTATATTATTTACACTAAACTATACACTTTACTATATATAGACACACTATATACATTATACTATACCATATACACTATACTACACACTATATACACCATGTACACTATACTATATACTATACACACTGTACTATATACAAATATATTATTATATACACTATACTACACACTATATACACCATGTACAGTATACTATATACACTATACTATACACTATATACATTATACTATACACTATACCATATACACTATACTACAAACTATATACACCATGTACAGTATACTATATACATTATACTATAGGAGAGGAGCCGCCACTATACATCGTAACGAAGCTGGCACAGTACTATAGGAGAGGAAATAACACTGTTCTATATTAGTGGATCCTGCGCCGTTCTATATCGCTCTATATTACATCGCTCTGTATTCTATCGCTCTGTAATACATCGCTCGGTAAATGAGTCCGGTCGGTCTTACCCTGTCGGTGGCGGTGACAGGCCGGTAGGTCTCCTCTCCCGGAATGGTGGTAAACTGTTGTAGTGATAACATACTCAGCGGGCTCCCATCCCCGGTGTACGGCTCCCAGCTCGGCGCTGTGTACACTGTCCGTCCACGTGCCGGGATGAAGGCTCCGAACATCATCCTGCCCTCCACACCCCGGACCGCCTCCCATCCACACCACACACCCTTCACGTGCCGGGAGGTGTCACCCCGTGTGCGGGCACACCTACCGATCCCCGGAGACACCTACCGATCCCCGGAGACACCTACCGATCCCCGGAGACACCTACCGATCCCCGGAGACACCTACCGATCCCCGGAGACACCTACCTGGAGGGAGGTGATGGATGTCGGGGTAATGTGTGTCGCTGATTGGGGTGTACAGACATAAGACAGGGGTCAGAGATGGGAAGAGACCTGATTGGATGGGTGCTCCGTCTATGGGAATTGCTGAGTCTATGATCGGATCTCATCATTCTCCAATCATCACATTCCAATAGACGGAACAATCGTTCGATTGTCACATATTTGGTGTGCGGGTTGCAGCAGATGATTTTCATGTCACCATTAAAACGGATCAGAGGAACATTTTGGATTTTTTTCTAATCAATATTAAGGACTTGTTCCAGAAAAAATGAAATAGACAAGAAAAAAAAAAAAAAAAAAAACGATCAGAAAAATGTAATTTCACTGCATAAATGCTGACCAATGGGTCTATCACTTGTTATTTTTATTCCAGAGATTGTTCATTTTTCTACTGGTCTATGGGCCACCTTTTTCAACAGAACAAGCTGTCCTCCAGATGTGTTACAAGGATAAGACAAACCATTTAACACTGGCAGGAGTCCTTACAATGATCAGCTTTAATTTCTTTTTATGTAAAACCTTTATCCCAAAAAGGAAAAATTGTTTTCTGTAATTATGAAGTGTAAGCTGGAGTTCGGCTTCAATTTATTAGCGTATTTAAATCTAATACTTCTAACACTCCCATCCCCCCAGACTGACAGTACTGCCATTCAAATGTCCCCCCTGTGCTCCTTCATCCAGATTGGAGGCTCTGTAATACAGGAGGAGTGTTACAGGCCAGTTCACAGCTGGATTCTCACATATCCCTATTGGATATCATTTTGTAGCCTTTTATTTGAATGGTGGGACTTTATATGAAACACACCACTGGAATAGAATGAATCAATGAATATATTAGATAACATATTTATTGGTACAGATGAGCATACTGCAAAGCAATAACGTTCCTGTTATGTACCTGATAGGAGACTGAGTTGATGAGGTCGGCCTCTCTTATATCTCCTGTCCTGGCCCCACTGAGGATGAGACTAAGGAAGCCAAAGGACAGGAGGGACATGAGTGGAAACCTTGCAAAAAGATTTGAACAAATTAATGGAGTGGGCAACTACATGGCAAATGAGGTTCAATGTAGAAAAATGTAAAATAATGCATTTGGGTGGTAAAAAAATGAATGCAATCTTTATATTGGGGGGAGAACCTCTGGGGAAATCTAGGATGGAAAAGGACCTGGGGGTCCTAGTAGATGATAGGCTCAAGCAATGCCAAGCTGCTGCTAACAAAGCAAACAGAATATTGGCATGCATTAAAAGGGGATCAACTCCAGAGATAAAATGATAATTCACCCACTCTACAAGACTCTGGTCCGGCCGCACCTGGAATATGCTGTTTAGTTCTGGGCACCAGTCCTCAGGAAGGATGTACTAGAAATGGAGTACAAAGAAGGGCAACAAAGCTAATAAAGGGTCTGGAGGATATTAGTTATGAGGAAAGGTTGTGAGCACTGAACTTATTCTCTCTGGAGAAGAGACGTTTGAGAGGGGATATGATTTCAATATACAAATACCATACTGGTGACCCCACAATAGGGATAAAACTTTTTTTGCGGATGGGAGTTTAATAAGACGTGGCCACTCATTAAAATTAGAAGAAAAGAGGTTTTACCTTAAACTATGTAGAGGGTTCTTTACTGTAGGAGTGGCAAGGATGTGGAATTCCCTTCCACAGGCAGTGGTCTTAGCGGGGGGCATCAATAGTTTAAAAAAAAACTATTAGATAAGCACCTGAACGACCACAACATACAGGGATATACAATGTAATACTGACATATAATCACACACATAGGTTGGACTTGATGGACTTGTGTCTTTTTTCAACCTCACCTACTATGTAAAACTATGAGTGCCTGATGTGGATGATTCCAGATTGTCAGGGTTCTGGAAACTGAAGTATGCAGCGGTGTGCAGAGCTGGAGCAGGAGACAGCCAGGCAGGCACCCGAGGGTTAACAGAAGCCAGAATCATAGGTAGAAGCAGAGTCTCAGGAATAGCAGGTCGTCAGCAGGCTGGCAGTGGGGTACCAAATCATTAACAGAGCCAGAGTCAGGAATGGAGCCGGGTAAGAGGTGAACAGCAGAACAGGAACAGGTTACACAGCCAAGGTCAAAGAACAAGCCAAGTCAGCAATTAGGAGAGCATAGAGGATCAGATCAGGATACAGAACACAGCTTAAGATCAGCCAGCAAAGGATAGGAGCATGGGCATCCGCAAATAGGGGCAAGAGGGGGCAATTGCCCCCCCCCCCCCGGAATCATCAGGTGTTGGCTTGTATTTGCACTGTGTCTGTGTGTTGTGTTGAAATGTCCGCCGCAACTTTTTTTTCTAAGTCTGCAGCTGCTACTACGCTGCTCTCTGCTCTGTCCTGACACTGACCTGTGTCCTCCGCTCGCCAGCTTGACCTTTCCCCGCTCCTCCTCACTGATTGGCTGCCTGTGTAGTGTGTAGGTGTGTTGTTGTAGATGGATCCGCCCACTCAAGTGCGAGCTGCCGAGCCGAGTCATATGCTGGCAGTCTGCCACTATGTAGATCCGGGCTGACACTGCCACCGCCCACTCCAGTGCGAGCCGCCCAGTGATATGCTTCCTGTGCCTAGGCAACATAAAAACCGCAAGGAACCACAGGTAACAGCAGTTAGTAGCAGCAAGGACTCCCAGGAGGAAGAGCATTTTGATTTATTTATTGCTAATTTGCTGGAAAGATATGGCTCTTTATTGTATTATGTTGTTATTATCATGACTAAAATACACACATAATTCATGTTTTCTTCACTTTGTATTAGAAGTTAATCCTCAGTCCAGGCGTACCAGACCAGTCCATGCCCATATAATTTATATAGCCTAGAGAATGCAATGTACATCTTTTTGTATTGCAATACATCTGTTGTGGCCATATTTTGATCTTGATGAAAACAGCTATACAGACTGTATAGCTGTTTTCATCAAGATCAAAATATGGCCAGAACACAATGGCGGCCCGTGCATTAAGGGCGCACGGGCACCGCCCCCTCTCTTCTGCCATCCCTCTATCACCTATAGATAGATTCATGCATTGCATGAATCTATCTATGGCTGCCGCTCCCACCCCCTATTCAGGCGTCTGAACCCTTTTCGGGCGCAGGGCGCCTGAATTACAGCGTTGGGGGGCGTTTTTGAAGCACCCTTCATTTCACCCCCCACCTGCCCCCCCTGAAAAAAGTTCTGTGGACGCCCATGGATAGGAGGCTAGACTCCCTTTAAATAGGCTGTCTGGCGCCAAGAGGAATCATGCCCGTGCGCATGTGCACCCACGATTGCGGACTCTCACGCGCTTTTGTGCGCCTGTTAGCTGTTCTTTGGGAGACTCTAATCACTTGCGCACATCTATGTGCCAGACGTCTCACAGGGATTCCCTGACAGTACCATTTCAATAAGTAACATACAGAATTATAATTAACATGATTGGTAAATAACATAATGGTAAAATCATTTTCATAATATACATAATTTACCCAAATAATTCATAATAAAATAGTAATATACCCAAATATACAAACATGATTGACATGATAGATTGAAGCCATGGTATTATATAATTGATTCATAATTCTAAAAGGTAAAAAACGCATGGTAGACGCATGATTTCTATGACATAGCATCAATAAAATCTCAACGGGTTTCGTGGATAACTTACACTCATCAGGAGCAGCTGTAAACGAAATATATCTGTAATAAATTGTAAATTTACCACAAATATAGTAGTTAACTACTTCAGATCCGCACTATAGCTGAATGATGGCTACAGCACGGATCTGCTTTGCCGAGAGTACGTCTATTGACATCCCCCCCTTTGCAGCCTCATCATGCCCCCCTGAAGGGTGCACGCAGCGCCCGCTGTGATCACCCAAGTCAATGAGACTCAGTGCCCACAGTGCCCACGTTACTTAAGTGCCAGCAATCAGTGCCACCTATCAGTGCCCACAAGTGGCACCTATCAATGCCCACCAGTGGTGCCAATCAGTGCCTCATTAGTGCCACCTAGCAGTGCTGTCTATCAGTGCCCATCACTGCCACCTATCAGTGCCACCTATTAGTGCCCTTCAGTGCCACCTATCAATGACTTTCAGTGCCATCCATCAGTGCCGCCCATCAGTGCCACCCATCAGTGCCACCTCTCAGTGCCCACCAATGCCACCTATCAGTGCCCACCAGTGCTGCCTATTAGTGCCCATCAGTGCCACCTTATCAGTGCCCATCAGTGTCGCCTTATTAGTACCCATCAGTGCAGCCTATTAGTGCCCATCAGTGTAGCCTCATCAGCGTACATCAATGAAGGAGAAAAATTACCTGTTTGCTAAAGTTATTAACAAAATATAAAACGGTTTTGTATTTTTTTTTTTTTTTAAATCGGTCTTTTTCAATTTTTTTAACAAAAAATAAAAAACCCAGAGGTGATCAAATACCACCAAAAGAAAGCTCTATTTGTGGGGGGGAAATGCTCAAAATGTCATTTCGGTACAGTGTTGTATGACCGCGCAATTGTCATTCAAAGAGTGACAGTGCTAAAAGCTGAAAACTGGTCTGGGCAGGAAGGGGGTTTAGGTGCCCAGTAAGCAAGTGGTTAATATAACGGGAAGGGAGGGAGCAAAACCTGTAATCCCAACACTCTTACCTATGGGTAGAATCTAGGTTAAAAACGTAGATATTATTATTAACGACTGTGCCTTTGCAGTATGTTAACGACTGTGCCTTTGCAGTATGTTCATCTGTACCGATAAATATGTTATCTAAAATATTAATTGATTCATTCTATTCCAGTGGTGTGTTTCATATAAAGTCCCACAATCCCCCCCTCCTTTTCCCTTTTTTCCCTTATTTCCCCTTTTTTACAAGTACCAGGGATGGATACATAAATACTTTAAGAGCCGGTTCACACAGGGGCAGCACGACTTGCAGCGCGACTCACAGAGGCGACCTGCACACGACTTCAGCTATGTGCTATGGTGCCACTAAAGTGTTTGAGTTTGGCTTGAAGAAAAGGTGGCAAGAACATATGTAAGGGTCCCACTGTGGGACCATAATAAAGGGCTCCTGTGATGGAAGTATAGCTCCCCGGAATTAGTGGGAAGGGTCTTGGGCTCGGAGGGAAGGCCCCAGGACTAGGGAGTCCTTCATGGTTTCTTGCACCTTCCTTTCTCTTTCTGTCAGTGCATTTCATGTTATTACATGAGTATGCAGCATAGACTGATTGGCTCAGAGCTCTGTCCCTCCATCTCCCAGTCTGAACGTTGCTGTGTGGGGATTATCTACGGGTGATAAAGGGACAGTGCCTCCTGTTCTAGGTACTCGGGTACTCTGATATGCTGGTGACTGGTATTCGGGTACTCTGAAGGGCGGTGGCAGGTACTCGGTACCCATATGGACTGTGACAGGTACTCAGGTACTCGGTACCCATATGGACTGTGACAGGTACTCAGGTACTCGGTACTCATATGGACTGTGACAGGTACTCAGGTACTCATATGGACTGTAAAAACAGAAAAGAAAGGGCGCACCGGGCTTGTGCATTATCCTATAAATATTTTATTAAAAAAGAACACGTAAAAACTACTACTCACAAGGCTCACAGAGGCTCTGAAGAAGAAGGTGCTACCTTCGAAACGCGTCAGCCAACAGCGGTCTGCATGTCTTCTCCATAGGTCTGGAGACTGCCATCGGTGGACCAGTCACCACTAACCATAGATCAATTATGCGTGATTTTCATCTACCCTTGTGAGTAGTAGTTTTTACGTGTTTTTTTTTAATAAACTTTTTTAAAGATAATGCACAAGGCCGGTGCGCCCTTTCATTTCTGTTTTTTGGTCTGATTGCTAGGATATCTCTATCCTTGAGGGCAGCAAAGCTGAAATCTACCGTCCATCCTGAACTTTGAACTGTCGGGCTTACACATTTATGCGCAAGAGTATTTGTTTTGTTGTATTGACTCTAGGGCCAAAACAACTAATCGATTAATCGACAACGAATCGATTATGAAATTAATCGATTACTATTTTCATAATCGATTAATCGGCCAGTAACATAATGGGGTTAAAAAAGCTAAAATTAGCCCTACATAGTACAAAAAGAGCAAATAATCTCTACTGTAAATATTACTTTCACTGTTGCACAGTAAAAAAACGAAGGGCTACTTTTTAATTTTTTTTAACTCCATTATGTTACTAAATGTCTTAGGCCTGGTTCCCACCCATGGGTTTTTTGGTGCTTTTTGCAGAAATGCACTACAGTTCATTTAACGTTCACATCTATGCTTTTTTCAGCTGCTGTGTATTTGGAAAGGGTCAAGGACCTTTTTCAATGCAAAACGGTGCTTTTTTGGTTCAATATACTTCAATGGAGAAGCTGCAGAAAAGCATGTAATATTACAGTTCTGTTTGAAAATCTACAAAACAGTCTAGAATTTTTTTTTTCTTTAAATAAAAAAATTTGATCTGAGTCTGATGATATTTACCAGATTCAACCTCTAATAGTATATAGAGTATATGTATTCTGTCTGTTATTCTCAGAGAGGATTAAAGATTTTACTCCCTAACCATATAGTTGGTTATTTATTTTTACCCCTGCATATAAAGATATTTAGGAATAAATTGCCTGTTTTTAAACTTTACATATTAACAAAATTATACACCACACTTCTTTTTAAGGTTATTAACCGATTCATCGATTAATCGAAACAATAATCGGCCAACTAATCGATTATGAAAATAATCGTTAGTTGCAGCCCTAATTGACTCATATGGACTGTGACAGGTACTCAGGTACTTGGGTACTCAGATGAACTGTGACAGGTACTCGGGTACTCTGATGGACTGTGACAGGTACTCGGGTACTCAGATGAACTGTGACAGGTACTCATATGGACTGACAGGTACTCAGATGAACTGTGACAGGTACTTTGATGGGTGGTGACAGGTCCTCTTTATTGGGGGGGCAATCAGTGTGATTGGTGTACAGTGTAAGCGGTAACGAGATGTTACGGCAATCTCCTTCTCACACACGATCGGTGTGTGAGGAGGAGAACCCGGTAATATCTTGTTACCGTGGTTTGTTGACATTCAGTGGTCGGCTGTGAAAGGACCACAGCTGATCACGTGGTAAACAGCCGCCGGCCAATGGCTGTTTACCAGCGTCGGTGACGAGCACTGTTGCCGGGAAAACGCCGCCACCGACGTGCAGGTGTAAGGGGGGCTCTGCTGACTGTGATGTAAGGAGGGCTCTGTGGAATCTGATATACTTTGCGGACTCTGATGTAAGGTAGGCTGTGATGTAAGGTGGGCTCTGCAGACTCTGATATAAGTGGGACTGTGGTGTAAGGGGGGCTCTACGGACTCTGCTGTAAGGGGGCTCTATGGACTCTGATGTAAAGGGGGCTCTGCAGACTGTGATATAAGGAGGGCTCTGCAGACTTTGATATAAGGAGGGCCCTCTGTACTCTCATGTAGAGGGGACTCTTGGAACCCTGATTAAAGGAGAATGCTGGAAACTATGATGTACTGTATATGGGTGCTCTGGTTACCAGAGACCCCCTTATATCAGAGTTTCCCTTTACACCAGAGTCTGCAGCATTTCCCCTTACATCAGCGTTCCTTCCTTACATCAGAGTTCTCAGTGTTCCACCTTAAATCAGAGTTCTCAGTGTTCCTCCTTAAATCAGAGTCCCCAGAGTTCTCCCTTACAGCAGTCTCTGCAGAGTCCACCCCCCCCCCCCCAGAATGTGAGTTTAGATGTAATGGGGAGCTCTGTGGATTCAGATGTAAAAGGAAACTCTGCAAGTTCAGATGTAAAGGGGAACTCTGCAAGTTCAGATGTAAAGGGGAACTCTGCAAGTTCAGATGTAAAGGGGAACTCTGTGGATTCCGAGGTAAAGGGGAACTCTGTGGATTCAGAGGTAAAGGGGAACTCTGTGGATTCCGAGGTAAAGGGGAACTCTGTGGATTCCGAGGTAAAGGGGAACTCTGTGAATTCAGATGTAAAGGGGAATTCTGTGGATTCAGATGTAAAGGGGAACTCAACTCTGTGGATTCAGATGTAAAGGGGAACTCAGTGGACTCTAATGTAAGGGGGGGGAGACACTTGTCATTAAAACCATATGATTAGAAATATTATTTAATGACAAAATATTTGTATAGTGTATATTACGAAAAAATGTGCTATGGTGCCGCTAAAGTGTTTGAGTTTGGCTTGAAGAAAAGGTGGCAAGAACATATGTAAGGGTCCCACTGCGGGACCATAATAAAGGGCTCCTGTGATGGAAGTATAGCTCCCCGGAATTAGTGGGAAGGGTCTTGGGCTCGGAGGGAAGGCCCCAGGACTAGGGAGCCCTTCATGGTTTCTTGCACCTTCCTTTCTCTTTCTGTCAGTGCATTTCATGTTATTACATGGGTATGCAGCATAGACTGATTGGCTCAGAGCTCTGTCCCTCCATCTCCCAGTCTGAGCGTTGCTGTGTGGGGATTATCTCAGGGTGATAAAGGGACAATGCCTCCTGTTCTGGTCAGTGACTGGTGATGGCTCTATATAACAAGTACTGACATCAAATGTTTAAAGTCAGAAGAATACCATAAGATCTTTTCCCATTAACACCTAATGGTTGCAAAAGACGTTCTGACTTTAACTAGATTTTTTTTTTACATTTTCCATACTTCCAACTGAGGTATATTTATTCTCTTTGGATATAACTGTGATTTGATTTACTTCATCTCAATTATATTTGTGAATGTATGTTTTCACTATAATATGATTACTTTGTATCTTGTTCCTTGATTTGATTCAATATATATATACACACTGGACATATGCTGGATATGTATATACAAGTACACTGGACAGCAAAGAACAGAAGTTTATTAAATCAACAATAAGGAGATTTGGATAAGAAGGCAAAAATACAGATCATTGAAAAACAAAAAATACTAATCGAAACAATAGCGTATGGGTCTACAATTAAATAAGTCTTTATCCAACAGTAAAATGCCATCTAAAATGTTGCTTTTATGCACTCTACTTGTGACACAGGAGGCTCAGGGTTTTCCAAGTCCCCGTTTGCTTGAGCAAGAACTTTTATGTGCACTGTATATAGATCGATAATGCTTGATACTACATACAAGTGGTATCCGATGCTCAAACACACATTACAGTGTGGCTGTACAATTATTTTTGGATTTATCAATACATATGTAGTATGAGGGCCTTGCCTAACAACCCATACTGTCTATCTTTATCCAATCAAGTAAGCCCTTACATTAATACTTACACTGTGCCAAGCTGGACCAATGTGATTACATGAGACAGCTCATTCCTGGAGTCCAGCTTTAGATCAGCATAGAAATAACAAAAGAAAAGAAAATGATGAGTTTTGTATTGAATCAAATAAAGGAACAAGATACAAAGTAATCATATCATAGTGGATTCATACATTCACATTTATAATAATTGAGATGAAGTGAGTCAAATCACAATTATATCCAAAGAGCATAGATATACATCAGTCAAAGTACGGGAAATGTTTCTTTTTTTTTTCTAGTTACAGCAAAAAAATCTTTTGCAACCATATTTTACATGTTAATGGGAAAAAGATCTTATTAAGGAATTCTTCTGACTTTTAAACATATGATGTCAGTACCTGTTGTATAGTGCCATCCCCGGTCACTGACCAGAACAGGGGGCACTGCCCCTTTATCACCACACACAGGGTTGGTGCAAGGATTTTTGACACCCTAGGCGAAACCTCATTTTGCCGCTCCCCTGGCTCCACCTCTGACTCCACCCCCTTTGCCATGCCCATGTATACCCCACTATTTTAATGAAGCGCCCATCAAATGCAGCCCACCAGCGCCCATCAATGCAGCCTCACCAGTGCCCATCAGTGCAGCTTCACCAGCGCCCATCAATGCAGCTTCACCAGCGCCCATCAATGCAGCTTCACCAGTCCCCATCAATGCAGACTCACCAGCACCCATCAAATGCAGCCTACCAGTGCCCATCAAATGCAGCCTCACCAGTGCTCATCAATGCAGCCTCACCAGCGCCCATCAAATGCAGCCTCACCAGTGCTCATCAATGCAGCCTCACCAGCACCAATCAAATGCATCCCACCAGCGCCCATCAATGCAGCCTACCAGCGCCAATCAATGCAGCCTACCAGCGCCCATCAATGAATGTTTGCTTGCGTTCATTTATTCAGGAGTCGGGACACAGACACAGTCCTCTGCCACCTCTGCCCCTCTGACACTATGGGGTTTATTTACGAAAGGCAAATCCACTTTGCACTACAAGTGCAAACTACAAGTGCACTTGAAATTGCACTGAAAGTGCACTTGGAAGTGCAGTCGCTGTAGATCCGAGGGGGACATACAAGGAAAATAAAAAAACAGCATTTAAGCTTGCACATGATTGGATGATAAAATCAGCAGAGCTTCCCCTCATTTCAGATCTACCCCTCAGATTTACAGCGACCGCACTTCCAAGTACAATTTCAAGTGCACTTTGCACTTGTAGTTTGCACTTGTAGTTTGCACTTGTAGTGCAAAGTGGATTGCCTTTCGTAAATAACCCCTATGTGCGAACTGAGCGGCGACTGCCTGCTGATGCTGAGACTTAGTTGCTTGCTGCAGAGAGAAAAGATTAGGAACACCAGTGGCTGGGCGCACTAGGCAGCTGTCTAGTTTGCTTAGAGGTAGCACTGGCCCTGCCCACACAGCAACACTCAGACTGGGAGATGGAGGGGCAGTGTTCTGAGCCAATCAGCCTCTGCTCTGCTGCATACCCAAGTAATAACAAGAATTGCACTGACAGAAAGAGAAAGGAAGGAGATGACCTGATCAGTATCTGCTTCTCTTTTACTGTCCAATCACAGGCTGTGGGTAGGGAGGTGACCTAGCTGTACTGTTAAACAGCAGCAGAGAAAAGGGAGGTCATTAAATAGGCTCTGCTGTCTGACAGGGCTGTGTTAATCTTGCGACTGGCTGGAAAAGATGACACATCTTTTGGCAAGTAAAGCAGTTCCCATAAGGGTATCTCAACTGTGTATTCAGCTGTTTGTCTAGAGTCAAGCTTTAAATAAAATATACAGTGTGACTGTGCAAGGCAAAAAAAAGTGAACACAACTTGGGCTGAATGGGCAGGGTAACATTCATAGAAAACACAGAGGATACACAGGACAGAATGGAATAAAAACCCATATACACATTATACAGAGAAGGGTAAGAAAACAAAACTGACACCCCTGATGAGTCCACTCATATTCCTTTTTATTTTTATAAGTGGGGGCACATTTTTTAGTTTGAGAAAATATTGCACTCAATGCCACTCTGGGTTAGAAATTTGCTGATTTGTTGTTACTCTCAAATGATACAACCAGTTACATTCAGACTGGGAAACACAGCTATGGGAACACTGGGAAATCTATTGACAACACTATGGCTGGTATTTATGGGATTAATGATCAGCCAGGTTGAATTTGAATTCCTCCCTCCTCTCTAGGCAGAAACATGTAAACTTGGTGACCCTGAGCAGACATGGCTTTGGGTGATCATATTCTACCTGTACATGCAATCATCACCATCTGATGTCAAGGGTCACCTTTAATCAGCCAAGTAAAGATCTCAGACTACCTTATACCTCTATGATCCTTTGATCATAATCTGCCTCTCTATATCCCTGTATGGTAGTAAGTGTTCCTATAGAAAATGTTTATTTGGCTGCCCTTGGTTCTGCAATGGAAAGACATACTGTTAAAAGCCCTGGAAATCATTTTCTGTAATCATCCTAAAAGGACCCGGGAGAATTAGATTACCACTAAAGCCTTCTATTCCGTGTGTGACAGTGGTATAAATGACATACCTTCCTAGCATGGCGAGGTGTTGGGGGGGGGGGGGGGGGGGTGGCAGAGAAACAGGAAATAATTACCAGTGAAAGCCAAACAGTTATTTCTAACAGAGTGTAATTTGTTTTTACAGTTGTGTAAGATTGCTGTAAATGGCACCTCTGACCCTTGTTCTGTTTCTGAATCCTAACACATCCTAAACCTGGCCATTCACAGACTCCATGAATAGATCTATTCTATGCATCTGTCACAGGAAGCAGTATGCTTCTGTTCATTTACTAGGGCTCGCTAATGATCGATACAAATTAGTCTTTGTGCATAACTTCATTATAAAGAAGAACTCCACCTTATATATAAAATGGTTTAATAATCCCTGAGTCATTCTGAGAAAGCTAAAACCTCTTTTATATTATATTCCAATGTTTCTGACAGGAGTTCTAGAAGAGGATATACAAACCTCCAGCAATAAACTTGCTCACTACTGACTGCAAGCCATCTAAAATTTCATTGCAAATAGTTAAAACAGAATCTGAGAAAATAATATATTTTGCTATTGCTAGAATTGTTAGTTGCCTGTTTGATATGCTGTTCCAAGTACTTCAAAAGTCTCTAACGGTGGCCTTTCATGTAATGATCTTTACAGAATCGGACAATATGATTGTGTCTATGAATTATCGAAAAGACACATATTGGATTATCAAATGATTCGAAAGAGTAACTTTACTTTTGTTGAGAACAAAAAACATTCCCATCTGAGTTATCTACAGGGGACGGGGTTGGCCAAAAATATGGAAACACCAGGTAAAAGAACAAAATCGTTACTGAATATGGTGTTGGATCGTCTTTGGCATCCAAGATGGCCTAAATTATCCTGGGAATTGACAAATATACAGTAAGTCTTGGATGGTGGATAATGGAATCCGATAGCACTCTTCATGCAAAAATTGTTCCAGTTCTCGTAGAGATGCTGGAGGCAAAAAACGAGCCCGAACCGCGAATCTTGTTCTCTGTGATCAATGGAGCCGAGGGGGGAGTTTTTACACTATATATATGTTGTACTGTTTTTGTACATAAATGTTGTAAACAAGGCCATTATGGCTGAAACACATTAACCTCTGCTGTACATATTTATCTTTTATGGAGTTACAATAAATTTGGGTTTATTGAAGAGCATGTATGTGGTTGCGGATTGTCTTATATCCATTTACTTCGTTAGCAGCTGAGCGATTGTATATCCTGCACCCGACAGCTCAGGAGGATCTCTACATAATCTGGGGAAGTAGCACCTTTTTCTTCTATTTTCTGAATCCCTTTAGACCTGATTTCCCTTCGGGAGTATCTCACCAAAAATGAAATTTTTGCTGCAGAAGATGCTTAAAATCTGATTTGTATTTTAGTCCAGACTTCTTGGAAAATCAGTGAGCCAATCACACAAAAGCAGGAAATGACATTTCTAGGGGGTGTTCTGTGCACCATCTGTGTACAGAACACCTCCAGGTAACCATATTGCGTTGTATTTTACAGAATATTACAGCACTGCCGATTGAATAGAAAAGATCATATTTAATAACATTCAATTACAAGATTACTTTTGTAGAAATTGTATCTGTTATATATATATTTTTTTTATTTGATATTTTTTTCCCCCACGAAAGTGGGATTACCCTTTAAGCAAAACTGATGGATTTTATCAACATTATTCTGAAAGGTCTGAATAGAAAATCCAGTCTGAGGAAAGCAGGTAAATCATTATCATCAATAAGTGTTTGGAACATCGAACAATCTTTTCTTGTGATTCTGGTTGTTTTAGCGATTGTCATTTTAATAAATTTTGTAAAAAAAAAAAAAAACACTGACTCCATCATATACAGTATGTCATTAATAATTACATTTAATGCAAAGGGTTCGAGTGGGGGGTAGGAGGGTTATTATGTCCAAATTGTAGAATGTTCAGCAGTATTTAAGTAGACCTCGACTGGAGGTCCAGGGACAGTTAGAACTTTCTGTGCTGCACTCCTTCAAGAGCTGCTCTATCAATTGGAGTAATTTAGTATCGGGATTTGTGGGAGAACCAGGCACAGCTTTCCATATAGCTCTTGTCTGACTGCAGGAAAAGCACATAAATAAAATAGTTGGTTATATCTGGTGATATCATCAGCACCTCATTTCATGGTAGTAACCTGGTTTTGAATTTGATAGAGTTTAAATTTAAAGTGTATCCAAACTCTAACATTTTAATATATATCTATTTTGCTCCCTTTTGGTTACATTTAGCATTGAAAGCATTTTATAATATCTGTTCAACAATGATTAAAGGTGACTCTTGACATCATATCATGATTGCATGTACAGGTAGAATCTGCTCTTCCAGAGCCATGCCTGCTCAGGGTCATCAAGATAGCATGTTTATGCCTAGGGAGGAGAGAGAAAAAGAATGCAACCTGGCTGATCAATAATCCCATAAATATCAGCCAGGGGGTTGTCGATGAAATTCAACAAAACTGATCAGTACGGGTATCACCCTAGCACAGAGAGTGTGTTAACCACTTGCCTACCGCCCATCGTACATATACTACAGCAGGGCGGCCGTTCTGTGCCAGATCACGTACCTAGTACGTGATATGACACTTTCGGGTCTGGGGCGCCCGCGCTGCCGGCAACCCACTCCCGCTGTGATCACACACACAGCAGGAGCCCAACGGTGGGTAGCGCTGCCTCAATGTCCGCCGGCACACACCGATTACACAGTGCACAGGCAGAACAACAATCTGCCTATGTAAACAAGGCAGATTGCTGTTCTGTCAGAAGGGAAGGTATTGAACCTGTGTTCCTGCAAAGCAGGGACACATATGTTTGCCTTCACCTAGTCAAATTCCCTCCCACACAGTGAGTAAGCACCGACTATGCCCACAGTTAACCCTTTGATTGCCCCTGATGTTAACCCCTTCCCAGCCAGTGTCATTAGTAAAGGTCTAACGAGCAGTGCTCTCTAATTTCTCCTGTATTGAATTGTATTGTAACTGTACTGTCTGCCCTCATGTTGTAAAGTGCTGTGCAAACTGTTGTCGCTATATAAATCCTGTAGAAGAATAATAATTAGTACAGTGACAGTGCATATTTTTTAGCACTGATCACTGTAGTAGAGACACTGGTCACCAAAAAGTGTCAAAAGTGTCAGATGTCAGAATTGTGCGTTGCAAAATCGCAGTCCCACTATAAGTCGCTGATCGCCGCCATTGCTAGTAAAAAAAATAAAATAAAAAAATTACATAAAAATTTCCTATAGATTGTAGACCGTATAACTTTTGCACAAACCAATCAATATACAGTGGGGATGGAAAGTATTCAGACTCCCTTAAAATTTTCACTCTTTGTTATATTGCAGCCATTTGCTAAAATCATTTAAGTTAATTTTTTTCCTTATTAAAGTACACACAGCATATTGACAGAAAAACACAGAATTGTTGACATTTTTGCAGATTTATTAAAAAATAAAAACTGAAATATCACATGGTCCTAAGTATTCAGACCCTTTTCTCAGTATTTAGTAGAAGCACCCTTTTGATCTAATACAGCCATGAGTCTTTTTGGGAAAGATGCAACAAGTTTTTCACACCTGGATTTGGGGATTCTCTGCCATTCCTCCTTGCAGATCCTCTCCAGTTCTGTCAGGTTGGATGGTAAACGTTGGTGGACAGCCATTTTTAGGTCTCTCCAGAGATGCTCAATTGGGTTTAAGTCAGGGCTCTGGCTGGGCCATTCAAGAACAGTCACAGAGTTGTTGTGAAGCCACCCCTTCGTTGTTTTAGCTGTGTGCTTAGGGTTATTGTCTTGTTGGAAGGTAAACCTTCGGCCCAGTCGGAGGTCCTGAGCACCCTGGAGAAGGTTTTCGTCCAGGATATCCCTGTACTTGGCCGCATTCATCTTTCCCTCAATTGCAACCAGTTTTCCTGTCCCTGCAGCTGAAAAACACCCCCACATCATGATGCTGCCACCACCATGCTTCACTGTTGGGACTGTATTGGACAGGTGATGAGCAGTGCCTGTTTTTCTCCACACATACCGCTTAGAATTAAGGCCAGAAAGTTCTATCTTGATCTCATCAGACCAGAGAATCTTATTTCTCACCATCTTGGAGTCCTTCAGGTGTTTTTTAGCAAACTCCATGCAGGCTTTCATTTGTCCTGCACTGAGGAGAGGCTTCCGTTGGGCCACTCTGCCATAAAGCCCTGACTGGTGGAGGGCTGCAGTGATGGTTGACTTTCTACAACTTTCTTCCATCTCCCGACTGCATCTCTGGAGCTCAGCCACAGTGATCTTTGGGTTCTTCTTTACCTCTCTCACCAAGGCTCTTCTCCCCCGATAGCTCAGTTTGGCCGGACGGCCAGCTCTAGGAAGGGTTCTGGTTGTCCCAAACAAACGTCTTCCATTTAAGGATTATGGAGGCCAGTGTGCTTTTAGGAACCTTAAGTGCAGCAGAATTTTTTTGTAACCTTGGCCAGATCTGTGCCTTGCCACAATTCTGTCTCTGAGCTCTTCAGACAGTTCCTTTGACCTCATGATTCTCATTTGTTCTGACATGCACTGTGAGCTGTAAGGTCTTATAAAGACAGGTGTGTGGCTTTCCTAATCAAGTCCAATCAGTATTATTAAACACAGCTGGACTCAAATGAAGGTGTAGAACCATCTCAAGGATGATCAGAAGAAATGGACAGCACCTGAGTTAAATATATGAGTGTCACAGCAAAGGGTCTGAATTCTTAGGACCATGTGATATTTCAGTTTTTCTTTTTTAATAAATCTGCAAAAATTTCAACGATTCTGTGTTTTTCTGTCAATATGGGGTGCTGTGTGTACATTAATGAGGAAAAAAATGAACTAAAATGATTTTAGCAAATGGCTGCAATATAACAAAGAGTGAAAAATTTAAGGGGGTCTGAATACTTTCCGTCCCCACTTTTGCCTCGTTTCCACTGAGCAGATCGTTTTGGTTCAGTTCGGTACGGTACGCTATTTTGGGTGTTTCCATTATGAAAGTGGCCCATACAACCGAACCGTTCCATTCAGGGTCCTGCTTCAGATGTGGGGCCATAGAAAATGGAACGGTTCGGTTAGGGCGGAGCTACGATACATTCCACTGATTGGCTGACAGAAAACCCTCTGCTGTGCTATGCTGAGGCATTTTTTCTAAACCCTGTATGGCCCCTTGTGGTCCCACTTGCAGTGGAAACGCTCACCAGAATAGACCGGACCATTCTAGGCCATTCAAACTGTACCGACCCGAACCGATCCGCTCAGTGGAAACAAGGCATTATTGGTATTTTCTTTACCAAAAATATGTAGTAGAATATATATTGGTCTAAATTTATGAAGAAATTGGATTTTTTTACATTTTGTTATTAGGTATGTTTTATAGCAGAAAGTAAAAAATATTGTTGGTTTTTTTTTCAAAAATTGTCGGTCTTTTTTGGTTTATAGTGTAACCAATAAAAACCGCAGAGGTGATCAAATGCCGCCAAAAGAAAGCCATATTTGTGGGGAAAAAAAGGACATAAATCTTATTTGGGTCCAGTGTCACAAGACCACGCAATTGTCAGTTAAATTATTGCAGTGCCGTATCGCATAAAATGGCCTGGTCACGAAGGGGGGTAAAATCTTTCAGAGGTCAAGTCATTAATAACAGGATAGCCAGGTTAAAATAAAAGAAAACACGAGTTTGAAAAAAAAACCAAAAAAAAACAAATGCAGCCACCACATCTAAAGATAAGTTGCAATACTAAGTATTAGTATTGTTGCAAGTTGCAATACTATCAATTTTTGTTTTGGGGTTTACACTTTAACCTTTACTTTGCTAGTTACTTCTTCATTAGCAGAGTACCATACTATGTTATCCATTAATAAAGGAGAAACTCAAGTCTTTCTGCTGGTCATCTATATAAACTGCTTTTGCTGCTTTGATTTATCTTGAAGGTTATGATGAGCAGTACGCACAGAATACTAAGCGGTAGATTTCTCTGGACGTTGTGTCTCTTGCATTTCTTTATAAAATTGCCTTTCCCTTCTTCGTAGCAGTAAATAGGCTTTTGGAATGGACATCATATCCACATGTCTTAGGGCACTTTGTGTCAAGGTTATATGTTAAATGCTGAATTACCCTTCTGTTTAAATCAGCTAAATATTTTCCAGTTGCATTAAAACAAAAGGCATGAAAGGTTTTACATTTTTTGCATTAGAAATCAGCCACATCCTGAGTAGAAAAGCCTGTCCCCTGGCAACATACTGTACCAAAGAACTCCTGCTCTCTGTGTGGGGGCAATGGACTGTTTGCAGAGGTCTGATACCCCACAATCAACTGAAAACTGAAAGTTCAATTGGACTTTGAAGATGAAGTTTTGGTATGATTTTTCTTGCATAATTATGTTGGTCCAGCCTTCACCAATGTAAGTATGTAAATCTCCTACCTTACTGATCCTCTTGGAAGCTGGGTAGTTGATCCTACTACAATGATAGCGGCAATCTTCCAGGTCCAGTGCCAAGTAGCTGCCCTTCTGCATATTAACCACAGAGGGTCACTCACTTGACACTGCTGCCATTCAGAGAATGCCATGTATTTTTTCAAAATTCTCTGATTGGGCAAGGTGGAGAGGCAAGGTGGTGATGTCATAGAAAAAATAAATTGTGTGCTATTCTGACAGATACAAATAAAGATAAACACTTAAAATACACAAATATACTTGTACTATTCCATATGACACTGTGCTATTTGATACCATATACAATACAGTGAGATAGTAATAATGGACATTCAGAAAGGATTACAAAAAACAATCCTTCAAAAGGTGGAAAAAGCAAAAAAAAACAACAACATAAAAACGTGATGCCCATCCACGTAGCAATGACTGTGTGCAACGAAGCCATCACCTGACACCTCTGGGTGCGGTGCCTGCTCACCTCAAATTTTGACCCATTGCAGGTGTTGCTGCACCTTTGAAACACTTATGATGTATCCCTAGTATGCCTCCAACTGGGTAGCCTCCTCTTGTGCTAATATTTCAAACTTAGATCAGCTTCACTTAAAGGCAAGTGCTCAAGATATGTGAAAAGAATACATATACTCATAGCGTATTATGCCTTTTATAAGACCACTTTTTAATGGATTAAAAATCACTTACAAGAAACCTTCTAGTTTGTAGCAAATAGATAATAGATAAAATCCACAATGCTAGATCACCTCCTCACCATTACTTTCGGGTCCCGGAGACACCGAAAGTGATGTCACCGGCTCCGCCCGACACGTTGGGTCACTAGTCACGTGACTTCCTCCGTTTTTGTTTTTGTTTTTTCCACCTTTTAAAGGCTTGTTTTCACATATAGTGAACTATAAAATCATTTTTTATGTAATCCTTTCTGGATGTCCATTATCACTAATATCTCACTGTATTGTATATGGTATCACTGAGCACAGTGTAATATGAAATAGTACAAGTATATTTGTGTATTTAAAGTGTTTATCTTTATTTGTATTGGTCGGAATAGCGCATCATTAATCTTTTTTATATAATCACTTTGAGTGGTGGGTGTTTTACCATTGACAGTGGTGCAGCAGTTCCTCTCATTACACATATATAAAATACATAGCGGCACATAAGCAATCATATAATAAGGTGGTGATGTCACCTACAGTATATCCTCCCTCCTGGTCCTGAGTACAGTTTTTTCCAGCTTAATTTAGTCTCTAAATTATCTACAGCTCTGCATGTAGCTATTCTGTCTGTTCCCAGAGTTATTTCATAGCATCTACTTTTCTTCTACCTTACATCACTGGTAACAGTGTGATCTTGAGGAGCAAAGTCTGAGAATTTAAATCTATCCTCACCATCAGTGACAGATGTGGAGACCAGCAATCCTAGGTGTCATGCCTTAGGCGGAACTGCCTGACACCTACTGGTGACTTGTCTCCAGTCTTTCCATTTGATCTTTTCTCCTTGATCTCCGTCTATGCTTTCTCTTTCCCCAACACTCGACTTTCGACTATCTCCCTAGACATTGCCATAGACTACTGCCATGTCTTTCATATTCCTAGCCCCAGCAGTAGGTGTATAAATTCAGGTCAATATTACATGGACCTGATAGCTAAAGTTATATTTGATACATTTTATTTATTTTATTATTGGTACCTAAATAGAGCCATCAATTTATGCTGCGCTTTACAATCAAAGGTCTTTAACTTACATTTATACATATACTAGGGCCAGTTATAAACAGAAGCCAATTAACCTACCAGCATGTCTTTGCCACGTGGGAGGAAACCCACGCAGGCAAAGGGAGAACGTGCAAACTCGAGGCAGGTAGTGCCATGGTTAGAATTCGAACTGGAAACTTTAGTGTTGCTAGGCGGAAGTGCTAGCCACTGTGATATATGATATGACCTTTTTTAGCCGAACTTGAAGATTTGTTTTTCTGTGTGTTTTGTATGCTGCATCTGGTCTGGAAGGTTGCTGGGGATGCTAAAAGTCTGTATTGTATTATGCCTCTTACGACTGTTGACTTTGATTTATCCACATCTATAGACACTGATATTTGCAGACAAAAAAAAAGACAGTATACAGTATAACAAGATACAGTTTAAAAGATAAAATAAAAAGGCAGCTTTTTGGCTGCAGTATTCACCTTTAATCCAGTACAGTATCCTCTGCAGTACTTCTTGTGTTCTCAGTCTGATGGCCAGCATCATTTAACCCACTTTCTCTGAGCCCAGGCTATCTTGGACCATGCATAACTTCATAAAGAGTACCTGTCACGTGCCTATTGCTGTAACAAGGATGTTTACATTCCTAGTGATAGCAGTAAAAATGATCCGAATTTTTTTTGTAAAGCAACAGTGTAAAAAATTTTTAAAAATTAAGAAATTAATAATTTAAAAATAAAAAAGTGTGCAAAGGTGAACGAGCGTGTTCATGACCAGTATTTCCAGCACTAGACCTTCTTTGTAAATCTAAAGTAGAAACCTGTTAAGGCTTTTAAAGCGTCACCTATGGATAGGAAAATTTACGTTGTATGTCGCTGTTGCATGGGCAATTTTAAAGTGTGACATGTTTGGTATCTATTTACTCATCGTAACATAATTTTTACAAAAAAGTGAGCTATGCATTGTGTTTTTGTATTCAAATTTAAAAAAGTGTATTTTTCCCCAAAAATTGCTTTTGAAAACGCGATATGACATAATTGCCAAACCCACCTATTTATTCTCTAGGGCCTCTGCTTTAAACAAATGTATAATGTTTGGGGGCTCTAAGTCATTTTCTAGCAGAAAATACTGATTGTTACATGTAAACAAAAAGTACCAGAAAAGGCCTCATCTGGAAGTGGTATAAACTATTTAAAATTAAAAAAATAAAGGTTGAGTAAAAAAGGAAAGACTATTTATTCCCATTACGATCATTGGGAATCAGTCATATCTTTGTCTGTGCCCAACCTTAGAACTGCATCGCCATAGCTGGCTCATGAGACAGAAAGGAAACTCCATATATATCCAATATATTATATGATTTTATGTTGTGTAAATTATGTGCCATGATGACAATCATTGTACGTTTGTTAAAGAGACTTTCAGTTATGTTCTTCATAGATTAATTTCTTCCCACCTTTTAGCATTCAAAAATAATAATTTCACATTCGCAAAATACATCTTGTATTACTATTCCTTTATTAAAGCAGACCTTTTTTCCAGTGTACATTTTTCTTGCTTATAAATGGGCAGGCAGCACAAGATGAGCAGCATCTTTCATGCTTTCCTTTCTACGTTCAAAGATTTTTATTTTCAGTATTAATAGTATCAACAGATTATCAACATAACATAAGGTCAGCCAACTGAACAAAAGGTACATGGGTCAAAAACAGAATAGGAATGTGTAATAAATTATACAATGGCATAAGACTAACAATTCAAATAAATGTAAATGTATAAAAAAAAGAAAAAAAAAAGAAAGATTTAAAAGGGAAATATGAAAAACCAGAACCAAAAGAAAAGTGCCTGCTAGTCTATAGATGCCTATACTAGCGACTAGAGAGAGCAATCGTCCACAAACCATATCTCAACAGTAGATAGTATTAACTATTACTTCAAGATCCAATACAGATACACAATAAAACAAAATAAAGAAATAAAAATTTAAAAAGGGGGAGGGGGAGAAAACTCAAGAGTAGAAAAAAAGGAGGATAAAAATAAATTTTGTTTATCATAATAATGCTGGCAACCTTTTCAAAGATCATGATCCAAGAGATCTTGTGTTTCAATCGCCTGAAGGATACTGAAGGTGTCCTCAATGCACCTGAATGAATGAATGACTTGTATAGCGCTGCAAATGCAAACTGAATCGCTTCAAGGCGCTTGGTCCATCCTGTGGGTCCAGCTTGTTAGAATAGGTAGGTCTTGAGTTTCTTCCTGAAGGCCTGATGGTTTTCTTCCATACAGATGTTGGTCAGTAGAGTGTTCCATAGCCGTGGTCCTTGGACTGCTAATCTTCGTTCTCCCTCCGATTTGTAGCGGGATTTGGGAATGTGGAGGAGGTTTTGGTAGGTTGATCGAAGACTGCGATTAGGTACGTAGCATTTTATTTTCTCGCATAGGTATTCAGGCGCGTTTCCATGTAGGCATTTGTGGGTGAGGCAGAGGGTCTTGAATGTGATCTGATCCTTTATGGTTAGCCCCTCAGGGATGGGGAAATGGATTCCTAGGGTTTTTTTCCTGTTATCAGTCTTGCTGCGGTGTTTTGGATGAGTTGTAGGCGTGCAATCTGGTATTTAGGTAGTCCGGTGTAGAGGGAGTTTGCGTAGTCTAGTCAGGAAGATGAATAGTTTTTTGGCTGCCAGTAGGATGAAATACACCAAAAATTTTTTTTTGGACGTGGTAACCCTGATGGCAGGTCAATAAGCAACGCAAGATGTGGATGCTGTTCATTTGGAAATCACGTTAATTTGTGGAGCATGGGAAACACTTTATTCCAATACTTCCTGATTTTGGGGCATTCCCACCAAATGTGGAACATGTTGCCATGCAACTTACAATCTCTAAAACACTCTGCAGAAGCTGTTTGGTACATTCTGGCTAGGCGAGTGGGGACCAGATACCTTCTTGTCATGACCCTAAGACTAGTCTTTATTAAGGATACATCCAGAATGCCCTTATATGAAACCTGAAGTCTGTAAAACCAAGACTCCGGCTCCACTTCACAATCAAGGTCTCTCTCCCAAGCCAACATGTATGGTTGTTTCTGCGTTGGAGTGAGCAGCGAGTCATACACCATTGAGAGACCACCCCTAGATCCCCGGTCTTTAGTGCATCATTGCTTGTATGCTGTCAGGGCGGGGGATATCCCTGTAGGTACAAGAGTCCTCAAAAAATTAACTATTTGATGGAAACAAAACCATTTAGATGGGGGCATCTCTAATTTAGCACCAGCAGTCATCAGGTGGAGCCTTATTTTTTATGAAAGCTCTTCCTGCAGCTGTTGGCCTGAACACCATTCGCACCCATTCCTTAGCTCCTAGCAGAGATGGCAATTGACCAATGTAAACCTATACTAACAGAAATGCTGGTATGCCAAGCACGCAGATCAGAAGTTCTGACTCTATTTGCTATATAGTAATTTGTGGGATGGTTACTGGGAAAGTTTTAAAGTCACCGACGGGTCAGACGAATAGCATTTCCAGAAAAAGATCAGTCCCCTGTATTTCTCTGAGTACAGGTGTTCTTGAATATGCTCCTTTAAATAGGAGGTCAAAAGACATGAAGTCAGTGCTGGTTTTTCTTTATGGAAAGTCTGGCAAACTTTGCAAAGTGAGTGTCATGATCACACACTGTAATAATTTTATTTAAATAAAAGGTTAGATTTATAAGTATCAGTTCATAAATGTATTAACTAAGAATTATAGATGTATAAACCTAAAATTAATGTTGCCCTTACTAGGGTATCCACAATTTGTGTCTGTTTTTGTTTTACTATTAAATCCAGATCCTAGGAGGGCTTACAGTATAGTAATTAAGCTATTTGCCTCTACATATCTGGTATCAGAATCTTTTTGAAGGATTATCACAGTCAGTTGTTAATAACTTGTTCTTCTTAAAAATAGAATGATCATCAACATTTACATAATAGCAGGAACTGCCAATTAGCAAAAAGTCCAGCAAACACAATAGGAGTACTGTTCTAGATGAACATATGATTGTAACCAGAGAAGAAACCTGTGTATTATGGAGAAAAACAGAAGCACTAGGTCATTTATGTTGCATTTAGGAACACACAAAAATTGAATAACGATGAATCAAGTATTTGTCAAACAAAAGGGCCTCTTTATAAATTTGTAAATTGCAAGGAATGACTTTGCATTTAATGTGCATAGTCAAAAGGATATATCAAGACTAACCAAACAGGAGAGACAGAATCTGTGTTCCCTGCCAAAGGAAAGTCTGCTAAAGATTTTAAGAATGGGCAAAGGAAGGAATAAATATTAGTGCCATGGTTTATGTGATTAATGTCTCAGTGATTAGGGGTAACGTTAACTAGATTTACATCTTAGACCCATCTACCCATAAATTAGTAATGACTCCAATAGTGAAACATTTTCTCTATCCATAGAAGGGACAAGATCATCATGCATGCAATTAAGGCAATTTGTATAATCCAGTCAATTTCCCCTGTGTCACTTTGCCATAACTAAAGAGAAATTATTATTATAGCAGAATGCCTTTGTATTGGCCTTATATGTCCCTTCAGAGAAGTTGGTCTGGTCAATGCCAAAGAGGTCTGTGGGCTCTGGCTGGAACATGGCATACTGAGAAGAATGTAAACCATCAAGTAGTTTAGATTGTTTCTATGCCGCCGTTGCACTAGCTCCTCCCTAGCTAGGTGAAAGAGCTTCTGGTTTATGGGGCAATTTGGCCAAAAATGGTTTGATGAACAGACAGCTTATCCACAAGGTAGGTAGACCTTCTAAATCAGGAAGGCAGTATGATCATAGCTGGCACTACCTGGTTCTGATCTTTCCCTTTACCTACATCTGCAGAGTCTCCACCCACTCTCCAGGATATCAGTCAATGAATGCACAGTGGTACTACAGCGCCACTGGAAATAATTGGGTTCGATCACCTGTCCAGTGGCTACCTGCCTATAGGCAGGTGCAGTCTACTTTCTCTACTGCAGATGGGGCTCTTCCGCAGCAGCACAGCAGTTGAAGAGGAAGTCAAAAGGAACATGGTTCCTCAATGGTTTCCTAGGTCACTGAGGAAGCTGTCACAAGCTGCCATCCCATGTTACTCTAGAAGCCATCTTGGGTCAGGCAGAGCCTTTTTAAGACACTGGCTCCCAGGTTTGGTGCCCATTTTGCAAGTTGGTAGAGTAGGGACAGGTACCCCCTCTGGTAGGGACACAACTAGCTGCAGGAAAAGGTTCCTGATGAGTAGAGAAAGCATAAGGCTTGCAACTCCTCTGGACATCTTCCTGCTTGGACACAAGATGGCCAGGCCCCATTCTACCCCTCTCTACAGATGCTGTCAGTTTGGCTGAATCCTGCTCTCTACACGCTGATGTAACTGTGACTGTTCCCAGCTGGACTGCCTTCCCACCTGGTTAACTGTGAACTGTCTTTGTCTTATTTCAATATTATTATTATTATTATACAGGATTTATATAGCGCCAACAGTTTACACAGTGCTTTACAATATAAAAGGGGGACAATACAGTTATATTACAATAAGATACAAGAGGATTAAGAGGGCCTTGCTCAGAAGAGCTTACAATCTAATAGGGTGGGGCAGGTGGTACAAAAGGTTGTAATTATGGGGAATGAGCTAATGGAAGTGGTAAAAGATTAGTTAGAGACGTTATAGGCTTTCCTGAAGAGATGAGTTTTCAGGGATCGCCTGAAGGTAGCAAGAGTAGGGAATAGCCGGACAGGTGGAGGTAGTGAGTTCCAGAGGATGGGAGAGGCTCTGGAGAAATCCTGGAGACGAGTATGAGAGGAGGAGAGGAGAGAGCTTGAGAGTAGGAGGTCTTGAGAAGAGCGGAGAGGACGATTTAGGTGATATTTGGAGATAAGATTGGTGATGTAGCTCGGAGCAGAGTTGTGAATGGCTTTGTATGTTGTGGTTAGTATTTTGAATTTAATTCGCTGGGTGATTGGGAGCCAGTGTAGGGATTGGAGGAGAGGGTTGGCAGACACTGAGCGGTTGGTAAGGTGGATAAGTCTGGCAGCAGCATTCATGATAGACTGGAGAGGGGATAGCCTATGGATAGGCAGGCCAATGAGAAGGGAGTTGCAATAGCCAAGGCGAGAGATAACAAGGGAGTAAATGAGGAGCTTGGTGGTTTCATTTGTTAAAAAGGGGCGAATTTTAGAGATGTTACGGAGGTGAATTCTACAAACTTTTGACAACGATTGGATTTGAGGCTGAAATGACAAGTCAGAGTCTAGGATTACACCTAGTACTCTGGCGTGAGGGGAGGGACTGATGGTTGTATTGTTGATTTTGATGGAAAAGTCGTGGAGGGGGGCACGGGCGGGGGGGAATATTAATAGCTCCGTTTTAGAGAGATTTAGTTTAAGGAAGTGGTGCGACATCCATGCTGATATGTCAGTTAGTAAGTTAGTAATGCGAGAGGAGACTGAAGGAGTGAGGTGAGGAGTAGACAGATAGATTTGGGTGTCATCGGCGTATAAGTGGTACTGGAAGCCGTGGGCGGTTATCAAGTGACCAAGGGAGGAGGTGTAGATAGAGAAGAGAAGGGGTCCAAGAACAGAGCCTTGGGGGACCCCCACAGAAAGGGGCAATGGAGAGGAGGAGACAGAGTTGTAGGTGACACTGAAGGAGCGCTGTGATAAATAGGCAGAGAACCAGGATAGCGCAGAATCTCGGAGGCCAAGGGAATGTAGTTTATTGAGAAGGAGCGGGTGGTCAACAGTATCAAAGGCCGCAGAGAGGTCAAGTATTAGGAGTATGGAGTACTGGCTGTTGGTTTTAGCAGTTAGTAAATCGTTAGTGAGTTTTAGTAAGGCAGTTTCTGTGGAGTGCTGTGAGCGAAAGCCAGACTGTAAAGGGTCAAGGAGTTTATTTTCACTGCGGTAGGAGCTAAGACGGTTGTAGACTAAGCGTTCTAGAAGTTTAGAGGTTAATGGGAGCAATGAGATGGGTCTTAAGTAGTTCAGGTTGGTACGGTCCAGTGAGGGCTTTTTAAGTATGGGAGTGATCTGTGCATGTTTTAGAGGGGAGGGGAAGGTGCCAGTAGAAAGGGAGAGATTGAAGATGTGAGTAAGGGAGCATAGGATAGAAGAAGAGGGTGACCGTAGTAGTTGTGAGGGAACAGGATCCAGGGGACAATTGGTTAAGTGGGCATCTGAGAAAAGTTTTGTAACCTCTTCAGTAGTAGCCAATTCAAAAGAGGAGAGTGTTGAATGTGCTGTTAGGCAAGGTATGTTGGGGGGGGGGAAGATGTACGTACAGTGGAGGTGTCCTCACAAATTGCATCAATCTTGTCTTTGAAGTGATTAGCAATCTCTTGGGCAGTGAGTGAGTTAGTGGGTAGTGGGGGTGGGGGACGAAGCAGAGAGTTAAAGGTTGAGAAGAGCCAACGGGGACTGGATGACAAGGAATTAAAAAGAGAGACAAAGTAGGCTTGTTTGGCAGCATGGAGGCGTGAATTGTATTTTAGAAGGGCAGATTTATATAGGGTGAAGTCTTGCAGGCATTTGGTTTTACGCCACAGTCGTTCAAGAGCACGGCAATGTCTCTTGAGATTTCTAGTGTTGTCAGTTTTCTAGGGTTGTAACGGTCAGGGCCTGATTCTACATGTGGTTAGAGGAGCAAGTGCATCTAGTGATGATGAGAGTGAACTGTTGTAGACAGAGGTGGCCAGGACAGGACAGGACAGGGGAGAGATTATGTCATATAGGTGGTCAGTAGCAGAATAGAGAAGAGAAGGGGAGTTAAAGTGGCGAAGGTTTCTACAAGTAATTGTTTGCTGCTTGGAGGGATGGGGGGTTGGAGGCAAGGATACAGTGAAAGTAATGAGGTTGTGATCAGAAAGAGGAAAGGGGGTGTTGGTGAGGGTGCCAGGGTTGCAGAGATGGGAGAATACAAGGTCAAGGGTATTAACATTGGAGTGGGTGGAAGTATGTGTCCATTGGGTTAGGTCAAAAGATGAGGTTAAGTCAAGAAGTTTAGCTGTAGTTGGGCTGTTAACATTGACAGGAATGTTGAAGTCACCAAGAATGATGGTGGGTATTTCAGAGGAGAGAAAGTAGGGTAGCCAGGCAGCAAAGTCATCAAGAAAGTGCGATACCGGCCCAGGAGGCCGATAAATTGCTGCAATCCTCAGCGAAATGGGAAAAAACAGACGAATACAGTGCATCTCGAAAGAAGAGAGAGATAGAGAGGGATGAACAGGAAGGACTTGGAAGGTGTTTTGTGGGGATAGAAGAAAGCCAGCTCCACCTCCTTTCTGTCTGTTCGGTCTGGGGGAGTGAGTCCAATGGAGACCACCATGGGAGAGGGCAGCGGGTGAAGCTGAGTCAAAATTTTGAAGCCAGGTTTCTGTTATGGCGAGTATGTTCAAGCCATGAGAGATGAAGAGGTCATGTACAGATGTTAGCTTGTTACAGATGGAGCGGGCGTTCCAAAGGGCGCATGAGATTGGTGGGCTGCTTTGAGGAAGCAGGGGGATAGAAATTAAACTGAGTGGATTGCGGTGGTTGCCAGAGGGGGAGGGGTATTGGATATGTGACTTGCAGTTGGAAAATGGCAGACCATTATTAAGAGAAATGTCACCTGAGACTAGGAGAAGGAGGAGGGCAAGAAAGGCAAGATGGGAGTGGGATGTGCATGAGCGCACGTGTCTAGTGGCTCTGGTGTTTATGTCAGCATGTGGATGCAGCAAATGCAGGAGATGATGGGTGCCATAGTAGGGAGAGGGTAGGAGTGGGGGTGATATGTGCATGCTGCAGGGAAGAGTGGAGGGGTAGAGTAAAGATAATTTGAGGATAGAAGACACCAATGTGAGAAGGAAAAGAATAAGGAGAATGTTAGTGGATAGAGAGTGGGAAACTGACTTTATATAAAATAAATGTCAAAAGCTGGTTTGCGTGTTGTCTTGCAGAGTGGAGCAGAGGTCTTGTTGTATCTTCATTCAGCTTTAGTTAATCTGCTTTCGTTAAACTGCGTCGGTGAAACTGCGCATCACTCGTGACAGAGCCACTCAGGAAAGAGCCATTATGTCTGCGCCTTGCCCCTGTCTGCACCACCCCATAGGATGCTTTAAATTTATAGGGGGACTAAGCAGGCATGCTTTTCTCAGTTGGTCATTATTGGGTCTGATTTGAGACACCTGAATATGAGAGAGGAGATGGCCAAGACCAGACCAGCTACAGACACAGGCTAGGGTCGTAAAGCTAATTACCTCTCTTGATCACTCAGCCAAATGGGGTTGAGAATCAATCACCAGTAATATTGCTATTGCAGTGGGGCTGGTTTAGAGTTAGCATTAAATATAGAAGTTTAAAGATATGGCAGCAGAAGACATTTACCAAAAATGTTAAAGCAATGTCCGCAATGTCAGTTCAGTAGAGATGTACAGATGGATAAAAGATGTTTACCAAAAATATATTTCAACAAGTTCTTTCATCGTAGTAGGACTGTGTGTGTTATTGCTGCCGCACTACAGTGCACCCCACCTACATGCCCTTTATCTGGCTCCCACAGCTCTCTGATAATAATCAGGCTCTGCTCACTAGGGTCGTTTTTACTATATATTGCAATACTCAAGGTGGGAGAGGGTTTTGGGGTGCAGGATTAAAAAAACACAAATGGGAGGATAGCTATACTAAATCAGCAGTAGATCCTATGAAAGTGACCTCTAAATAGATGCTGATAGACAGAGGACACCCAGATAAATCTTTATACTCAATACCAGGGCACTAGAACCATCCTTAATGAAATGTGAATAAATCCAGCAGCTTGAAACAATCTGCCACCCTCAGCAGAAAGAGATCAACTGTACATACAAAACCAACGCTTACAGGCACAGATTATCTTCAGAAGAGTTCAAAAAATTACTAAAACAACCCTATGTCCAATAAAGTGCATATAGGCAAGCTCAAAATGTCTCTCGCTTTTTTCATCCAGATACATAGTTGACCCTTTGAGAGCAGTTACAGTGTTTCCATTGCTCCTGAATCTGACTTTGGTCTGTCTGTTAGCAGACAAAACATCTACAGTGGGGACAGAAAGTATTCAGACCACCTTACATTTTTAATAAATCTGCAAAAATGTCAACAATTCTGTGTTTTTCTGTCAATATGGGGTGCTGTGTGTACGTTAATGAGGAAAAAAAATGAACTTAAATGATTTTAGCAAATGGCAGCAATATAACAAAGAGTGAAAAATTTAAGGGGGTCTAAATACTTTCCGTCCCCACTGTAAATCCATGGGCGAAGGTCTAGACAGCATCTTCTTCCCAGATCCTTTGTGATCTTCTTCAGCTACGTGTATTTCTGTTCAGCCCAGCTCCTTTCAGGCATGCACTCCAGTAAGTGGTTTGGTATTCAGGGCCCTCAGAGCAAAGCTCACGTTAAAGACAGGCCCTGACAGCAGTTCTTCACGCAAGACTCCTTCTAGGAAGAACCCCCAAGGGAGAGAAAGCTCTGGAAAGGTGCTCAAAAACCTATATCATCTTCCCAGATAAATATTCATGATCTATTAGTTAATCCTTTCCATACCGATTACAGGAACCTCCTTCCAGCAACAGATTGAAGCAATCAATTCCGCCAGGCTTAGGGAAAACCTACAGAACAAAGTATATATCAGCTCAGGTGTTTACAGCCTAGCAGCAATAGATTCTGAATGTATTATAGACACAACTATGCAGGGCAGGGTTGTTACAGTAATGTCATCCCAGCAACTGCACATTCATCCTGTGTTCTGATCAGTTCTTCTCCATACACAGCCGGAACATGATCATTCTATGCATAACCAGGAGATGGCTATTATACCTGCAATTCAGGGACAGTGTGCAGCATTATTAATGAGGGGCTGTCTCCCTCTAGTGTTGGCTTGGACTCCATGTATCATTTCCTTTTAGACAGAACTTAGAGTAGAGCAAAGCATCGTGGGATGTGTAGTTCAGAATGCTGATGTTTCAATTCCAGCAGGACTGACCTGAACTACTACTACCAGAATGCTGAGAAGACAGAACAGTCTGCTGGGAGAGGATATAAAAGGGCTGGCTTAGGCCTACATTGCTCTCTTGGGACGCCGGCTTGGATTCTGCCAGCAGGAGCTCTGTGTCAGTGTGAGCTGCTGCTAATTTGTGGCCTGCACAGTGGGTAAGTCTTACAGCTGCATCCAGAGGGATCTCTGTGGACAGCATTGCTTCTCCACTGCAGCGGACCAAAGACTGTTCCAGATCTTCCAGCGACTCCTGCACTCCAGATCCGAGTAGGCCATGGCATGTTGTGACGGGGTCAGATGTCATTCCCAGAGCCAGGAGTCAGGGTGAGTGCCTGAAAGAGCCTTCATCACCATCATCTGCATCGCTGCCAGTGGTTTCTGTAACCAGTGTGGTGAGCGGGCATCTGCCCATATAGATTCATTAGAACACTGCATATAGACATCATCTACTTAATCCAGCTTTCTGGTACTTGTGGTGCCACTGAAGTCAGGCTTTACACTCTATGAACACTGTATGCAGACGTCTATATCCTATACACATCTTTATTAACAGCAGTCCTATTGGATACAATACTATTAAACCATATGGGAAACATTTGAAGTGAAATACAGAAACCTCACAGATCAGCCAACTTTGCTATACCCTACCATCCAGGATTACTTTATTAATAACAGTGTAAGGCTAGCTGAAGACTACTGTATTCCAAGTAATATTTTAACCTTTATAGCCTCTCTTTATCTACTCAAGTGGCTAAAGTTATTTAGCACAAAAAGGTCTGCTTTCATTCTCTGGAACTCTATTTAAAGGAGCCAGCCAATTTAGCTACATTATTTTGCACAGTGTTCTATTGTGTTGTATTGATGTTAATGGCCTGTGGGTTGAGGAGACAGAAGTGAGTAAATCTGATATAGAAAATAAAGTGTCAGTTCCTTACACTTCTGCTGACCTGTTCATATAGGTCTCTGTGATTGTATAAGGGTTTGACTAAGTTTGGATCATACTATATGTGTTGTACTTCTTTATTACTGCAAGGTTTAAGCTACAAAATAGCCTTCTCCACAGTGATATATTGTTCAGATAAAAGTACCTTTATGATTTACATTGTAATGTTTTGTACTTTCATGTGTCCCTTTTACTACAGTAAACAAACTGTTTCATTGATATTGTGCAAATCTCTTATAAATGATAACAGTTGGTGAAAAATGACCGAACCCAGGGTGTCAGAGGTGATGGAGGATTTGCAGAGTCGGGGTAACCAGTGGGGTACAGATTCTATCAGTGGCCCTTACGAGGGTAGCACTACATATGTACAGAGAGAAAGCAGGTGGAGCTAAGCTATTGTTCCAGCAGCAGAATGGAGAGGTTATCGTGATAGCAATAAGAACCAGTAATGGCATTTTCCCTGAAAAAGCCATTATTCATGGTTCACTACAAACGCACTTATCCCTGCATGGAACCCTGCACCAAAGAGTGCATTGGAACCATAAATAGAACCACTAGCTAGGTCAATCTTTTCTATGGCCCACATCCCTACGAAATGTTTGATTAATGTTTGCACCCCCCCTACAAAAGTAACTGCAGGTAAACAAATTGAACTTTGAAAAAAGAAACCCTCTGTCACCCCTCTCTCCCTCTCTAAACACACCACACACACTATAGTATATTGTATATACAGGATACAGCTAGGTCCATATATATTTGGACACAGGCACAATTTTCATACCTGCAGCATACAGAGCCAACGGAATAAAATGAAAACGAAACAATCCAAATGAATTTGAAGTGCCGACTTACACCTTTAATTCAAGGGGTTGAACATAAATATCAAGTACAAACTTTAGGAACTGCTACCATTTTTATACACAGTCCCCCCATTTTCAGGCGCTCAAATGTAATTGGACAAATGAATATAAGCATAAATAAAATGTTATTTTTTTTTTATATTTTTGGAGAATCCTTTACTGGCAATGACTGCCTGAAGTCTGAAACCCATGGACATTGCCAAAGATCCTACTTTCTGATGCTTTGCCTGGCTCTAACTGCAGCTGTCTTCAGTTGTTCTTTGTTTGTGGCTCTTTCTGCCTCTAGTTTTGCCTTCAGCAAGTGAAATGCATGCTCAATTGGGTTGAGATCAGGTGATTGACTCGGCCATTGCAGAATTTTCCACTTCTTTTCCGTCAAAAGCTCCTGGGTTGCTTTTGCAGTGTGTTTTGGATCATTGTTTATCTGTACTGTGAAGCGTCATCCAATCAACTTTGCTGCATTTGGCTGAATCTGGGCTGACAGTATATCTCTAAACACTGCAGAATTCATCTAGCTGCTTCTGTCTTCTGTCACATCATCAATAAACACCAATGACCCAGTGCCACTGGAAGCCATGCATGTCCATGCCATCACACTGTAAGCTCCACCATGATTTACAGATGAAGTTGTGTGCTTTGGATCATGAGCTGTTCCAAGCCTTCTCCACACTTTTTTCTTTCTGTCATTCTGGTACAGAATCATTTTAATTTAATCCATCCAAAGAATGCTTTTCCAGAACTGGTCAAGGCTTTCTTAGATGTTTTTTTGGAAAGTCTAATCTGGCTTTTCTATTCTTCAGGCTTATGAATGGTTTGCACCTTGTGGTGAACCCTCTGTATTTGCTCTTGTGAAGTCTTCTCTTGATTGTGGACTTTGACAATGATACGCCCACCTCCAGGAGAGTGTCCTTCACTTGTCTGGATGTTGTGAATGGGTTTTTCTTTACCATAGAGGATCCTGCGCTCATCCACCACTGTTGTCTTCCACGGATGTCCAGGCCTTTTTATGTTGCTGAGCTCACCAGTGCATTCTTCTTTCCTCAGAATGTACCAAACTGCTGATTTTGCCACTCCTAATGTTGCTGCTATCTCTCTGATGGATTTGTTTCATTTTTGAAGCCTTACAATGGCCTGTTTCACTTGCACTGACAGTTCCTTTGAACGCATGATGTAGGTTCACAGCAATAGATTCCAAATGCAAATTCCACACTTAGAGTCAACTCCAGACCTTTACCTGCTTAATTGATGAAGAATTACCAAAGGAGTAGCCCACACCTGGCCATAAAACAGCTTTCAATTCAATTGTCCAATTACTTTTGGCCCTTGAAAAAGGGGTGGTGGCTAATTTTAAGAGCTGTGAATCAATAGTGAATAATTCCGCGCCACATATAAAAATAATAAATTTGTAAAAAATAAAAGTGTAAAAAATAGAAGTGAAGCAGCTACACCCTTAAGCAAAAGATGGAAAATTCCATAAATGCATAAATGTGAAGGAAAAGTGGTTGGGGAGCGCTGAATAATAAACAGGAAAAAATATTTATAAAGTTGAAAATTCCCTTAGATGTAAATATAATCGAATAAAAATAATAATAATACCAGCCTGCCTATATATCTATTGTGAACAAAATCTGAATACCAGTGAACAATAATAATTGTGCAATCGTGACATATAGTGTCAAAGAAATAGAAAATAATTGTGTATCAAATATAAATTGACATCAATAACAAAGTCCATCCAAAATTGGTGTAAGATCCTGATGTAAATCTTTGATAACAAAACGTGAGCAGCAAAATCCCTTCACCATCACTGAAAAAAACACACCAATGTGCTCATGGAAATGGATGTCCGCTTACCAGATGAAGTTGACCAATTTAATTAAAAAAAGGTCAAATAGGCTTTAGCAAGATATTGCTTGCTGCAATGGAAAAAAATGTACCCGGCTCTTGTCCTCACATCACAGGATCTCACGTATGGGATATAAAATAGATGGAGAGGAACCGAACATAGTGTAATACCATTTATTTAAGAAAACAATAAAAACAGAACATAGCCAAATGGCTACTCACATAGAAGGTGCCATCGCCCGGCACTGAGGCTGAAAAGCGTATCTAGGAATGGAGAAATCCAATCTGTGGGAGAGATTTCCCAGATGATCTCGGCAACGGCGTGCGTTCCACCCTCGACGGACAGACGAACCACGGAGGCCGGAAGTGATGCAATTACACGCAATTACATCACTTCCGGCCTCCGTGGTTCGTCTGTCCGTCGAGGGTGGAACGCACGCCGTTGCCGAGATCATCTGGGAAATCTCTCCCACAGATTGGATTTCTCCATTCCTAGATACGCTTTTCAGCCTCAGTGCCGGGCGATGGCACCTTCTATGTGAGTAGCCATTTGGCTATGTTCTGTTTTTATTGTTTTCTTAAATAAATGGTGTTACACTATGTTCGGTTCCTCTCCATCTATTTTATATCCCATACGTGAGATCCTGTGATGTGAGGACAAGAGCCGGGTACATTTTTTTCCATTGCAGCAAGCAATATCTTGCTAAAGCCTATTTGACCTTTTTTTAATTAAATTGGTCAACTTCATCTGGTAAGCGGACATCCATTTCCATGAGCACATTGGTGTGTTTTTTTCAGTGATGGTGAAGGGATTTTGCTGCTCACGTTTTGTTATCAAAGATTTACATCAGGATCTTACACCAATTTTGGATGGACTTTGTTATTGATGTCAATTTATATTTGATACACAATTATTTTCTATTTCTTTGACACTATATGTCACGATTGCACAATAATTTTTGTTCACTGGTATTCAGATTTTGTTCACAATAGATATATAGGCAGGCTGGTATTATTATTATTTTTATTCGATTATATTTACATCTAAGGGAATTTTCAACTTTATAAATATTTTTTCCTGTTTATTATTCAGCGCTCCCCAACCACTTTTCCTTCACAATTTTAAGAGCTGTAATTCCTAAACCCGTCCACCAATTTAAATGTAAACACACCCTCAAATTAAACCTGAGAGTGTACACTTTCAACCCATATCCATTATATAACTATAGCTTGAATATGTTTTGGTAAATACCTAAAAAAAAACTAAAATTGTGCCTGTGTCCAAATATATATGGACCTAACTGTATTAGCTTAACTGTACGGGACACTTTATTAGGCACACCTTGCCCCCTTTTTCCTTCAGATGTGCCGTAATTCTTTGTGGCATACAGTGCCTTGAAAAAGTATTCATACCCCTTGAAATTTTCCACATTTTGTCATGTTACACCAAAAACATAAATGTATTTTATTGGGATTTTATGTGATAGACCAATACAAAGTAGCACATAATTGTGAAGTGGAACAGAAAATGAAAAATGGTTTTCAATTTTTTTTTACAAATAAATATCCTCCTTTGCTCTGATAACCCTAACTACAATCGAGTGGAATCAATTGCCTGCAGAAGTCACCTAATTAGTAAATTGAGTCAATTTTACAGTAATTTAATCTCAGTATAAATGCAGCTGTTCTGTGAAGCCCTCAGAAGTTTTTTTAGAGAATCTTAGTGAACAAACAGCATCATGAAGACTAAGGACCAGACAGGTCAGGGATAAAGTTGTGGAGAAATTTAAAGCAGGGTTAGGATAAAAAAAAAACAACAAAAGCTTTGAACATCTCACAGAACACTGTTCAATCCATCATCCAAAAATGGGAAGAGTATGGCACAACTGCAAACCTACCAAGACATGGCCATCCACCTAAACTGACAGGCCGGGCAAGAAGAACATTAGTTAGAGAAGCAGCCAAGAGGCCCATGGTAACTCTGGAGGAGCTGCAGAGATTCACAGCTCAGGTGGGAGAATCTGTCCACAGGACAACTATTAGTCTTGCACTCCACAAATCTGGCCTTTATGGAAGAGTGGCAAGAAGAAGAAAGCCATTGTTGAAAGAAAGCCATAAGAAGTCCTGTTTGCAGTTTGCAAGAAGTCATGTGGGGGGACACAGCAAATATGTGGAAGAAGGTGCTCTGGTCAGATGAGACCAAAATTGAACTTTTTGGCCTAAAAGCAAAACGCTATGTGTGGCGGAAAACTCACACTCCACATCAACCTGAACACACCATCCCCACTGTGAAACATGGTGGTGTCAGGACCATGTGGGGATGCTTTTCTTCAGCAGGGACAGAGAAGCTAGTTAGAGTTGATGGGAAGATGGATGGAGCCAAATACTGTACAGGGCAATCTTAGAAGAAAACCTGTAATGCCCTGTACACACGGTCTGATTTTCCGATGGAAAATGTGTGATAGGACCTTGTTGTCGGAAATTCCGACCGTGTGTAGGCTCCATCACACATTTTCCATCGGATTTTCCGACACACAAAGTTTGAGAGCAGGATATAACATTTTCCGACAACAAAATCCGTTTTCGGAAATTCCGATCGAGTGTACACAAATCCGACGGACAAAGTGCCACGCATGCTCAGAATAAATAAAGAGATGAAAGCTATTGGCTACTGCCCCGTTTATAGTCCCAACGTACGTGTTTTACGTCACCGCGTTTAGAACAATCGGATTTTCCAACAACTTTGTGTGACTGTGTGTATGCAGGACAAGTTTGAGCCAACATCCGTCGGAAAAAATCCTAGGATTTCGTTGTCAGAATTTCCGAACAAAGTCCGACCGTGTGTATGGGGCATTAGAGTCTGCAAAAGACTTGAGACTGGGATGGAGGTTCACCTTCCAGCAGGACAACGACCCTAAACATACAACCAGAGCTACAATAGAATGGTTTAGATCAAAGCATATGCATGTGTTAGAATGGCCCAGTCAAAGTCCAGACCTAAATCCAATTGAGAAACTGTGGCAAGACTTGAAAATTGTTGTTCACAGATGCTTTTCATCCAATCTGACAGAGCTTTTTTTTAAAAAATTTTTTTTTATTTAAAGTATTTTGAGACAAACAATTAAACACTGAAAAAGGAGTGACCCTCACACAATGCCAGTTCGCTCCATGACCAACATGGCCAACTATGACACAACAATTCAATCAATCTGACAGAGCTTTGAGCTATTTTGCAAAGAAGAATGGGCAAATATGTCACTCTCAGGATGTGCAAAGCTGGTAGAGACATCCCCAAAAAAGACTTGCAGCTGTAATTGCAGCAAAAGGTGTTTCTACAAAGTATTGACTCAGGGGGGCTGAATACAAATGCGCGCCACACTTTTCACATATTTAGTTGTAAAAAATGTTGAAAACCATTTATCATTTCCCTTCCACTTGACAATTATTTGCCACTTTGTGTTGGTCTATCACATAAAATCCCAATAAAATACATTTACGCTTTTGGTTGTAACATGACAAAATGTGGAAAATTTCAAGAGGTATGAATACTTTTTCAAGACACTGTAGCTTCAACAAGGTGTTGGAACATTCCTTATACATTTTGGTCCATATTGACATGATAACATCACGCAGTTGCTGCAGATTTGTTGGCTGCACATCCGTGATGCAA
This sequence comes from Aquarana catesbeiana, assembly GCF_042186555.1. NCBI lineage: Eukaryota > Metazoa > Chordata > Amphibia > Anura > Ranidae > Aquarana > Aquarana catesbeiana. The sequence goes on along the minus strand of NC_133324.1, from coordinate 826,460,555 downwards.
ATCTCCTGATCCACCACATCCCAAAGGTGCTCTATTGGATTGAGATCTGGTGACTGTGGAGGCCATTGGAGTACAGTGTCCTCATTGTCATCTTCAAGAAACCAGTTTGAAATTATTTGAGCTTTGTTACATGGTGCATTATCCTGCTGGAAGGAGCCATCAGAAGATGGGAACACTGTAGACATAAAGGGATGGACATGGTCAGCAACAATACTCAGGTAGGCCGTGGCATGTAAATGATGCTTAATTGGTACTAAGGGGCCCAAAGTGTGCCAAGAACATATTCCCCACACCATTACACCACCACCACCAGCCTGAACCATTGATACAAGGCAAGATGGATCCATGCTTTCATGTTGGTTACGCCAAATTAACTCATCAAACCAGGCAATGTTTTTCCAATCTTCTATGTCCAATTTTGGTGAGCTTGTGCGAATTGTAGCCTCAGTTTTATGTTCTTAGCTGACAAGAGTGGCACCCGGTGTAGTCTTCTGCTGCTGTAGCCCATCTGCTTTAACCACTTGCCAACCGCCCTATAGCCAAATGACGGCTGCAGGGCGGCTGGATAACTCTGGGATCACGTCATATGACATGATTCCAGAAAACTGCTCCCGCGCGCCCCCTGGGGCGCGCACACGGGAACATCCGTGACCGCCGGGTCCTCACGGATCACGGTAAACGGCCGCTGATCGCGGCCGTTTACCATGTGATCGCTCCGTCAAATGACGGAGCGATCACATGTAAACAAACCGGCGTCATGTCATGACGCCGGTTCCTCCCTCCCCTCTCTGTACCGATCGGTACAGAGGGGGAGAGATCGGATGGGAGCCGCACTGTGGGCTGGATGTGTAGTGCCCACAGCGCAGCTCAGTGACATGTCCAGTCACATCCATCCATCCATGCTCAGCCATCCCCCCCCTATAACCCTGTGAAATACTCTGCAACCCTGTGCAATACTCTGCAACCCTGTGCAATACTCTGCAACCCTGTGAAATACTCTGCAACCCTGTGAAATACTCTGCAATGATCCTGTGCAATACTCTGCAATGATCCTGTGAAATACTCTGCAATGATCCTGTGCAATACTCTGCAATGATCCTGTGCAACCCTGTGCAATACTCCTCCATACCCCGCCATACTCCGCCATACCCCGCCATACTCCGCCATACCCCGCCATACTCCGCCATGCTCTGCCATGCCCCGCCATACTCCGCCATACCCGGCCATACCCCGCCATGCTCCGCCATGCTCCGCCATGCTCTGCCATGCCCCGCCATACCCCGCCATACCCCGCCATGCTCCGCCATGCTCCGCCATGCTCTGCCATGCCCCGCCATACCCCGCCATACCCCGCCATGCTCCGCCATACTCCGCCATACCCCGCCATACCCCGCCATACTCCGCCATGCCCCGCCATACCCCGTCATACTCCGCCATACTCCGCCATGTTCCGCCATGCCCCGCCATGCTCCGCCATGCCCCGCCATACCCCGCCATACTCCGCCATGCTCCGCCATGCCCCGCCATGCTCCGCCATGCCCCGCCATACCCCGCCATGCTCCGCCATGCCCCGCCATACTCCGCCATACTCCGCCATACCCCGCCATGCCCCGCCATACCCCGCCATACCCAGCCATGCTCAGCCATACTCGGCCATGCTCGGCTGTACTCGGCCTCTGTATGTGGCCAGGCTGTGGAAGTCTCACACATGTGGTATCGCCGTACTCAGGAGGAGCAGGAGAATCTATTTTGGGGTGTCATTTTTGGTATGTCGTCATACGACGTCCTTGACTTTGTGCGGGCATATCTGAATGATGGGTGCAGCTACAGGCATCATTCAGATATCATCTTTTTCAGCCGGCGATTCCCTACACCATGAGAACGATCATAGCGGCTGTTCTACTGCTTGATCATTCTTACGGGAGGCGAGAGGGGACGCCCCCCCCCCTCGCCGCCCTCAGGTGCTTCTACCGACTCACCGCTACGATCGAAGCCAGGATCATTTTTTTATTTTTTTTATTTCAGGCTTCCCAGCCTAGAGGTGAGATGTGGGGTCTTATTGACCCCATATCTCACTGTAAAGAGGACCTGTCATGCATTCCTTGTAATAGAAATAAAAGTGATCAAAAAATGTATTTTTTGGAAAAAAGCCTCAAACTAAAATAAATAACGTAAAATGAACAATAAAAAAAAAAAAAAAATTCCCCGTGTTCCCGTGTGCTCGCAGTCAGAAGCGAACGCATACGTAAGTTGCGCCCACATATGAAAATGGTCTTCAAACCACACATGTGAGGTATTGCTGCGATCGGTAGAGCGAGAGCAATAATTTTGGCCCTAGACCTCCTCTGTAACTCACAACATGTAACCAGTAACATTTTTTAAAGCGTCTCCTATGGGGATTTTTAAGTAGCGAAGTTTGGCGCCATTCCACGAGCGTGTGCAATTTTGAAGGGTGACATGTTAGGTATCTATTTACTCGGCATAACTTCATTATTCACATTATATAAAAACATTGGGCTAACTTTACTGTTTTGTTTTTTTTGAAAGCACAAAACTGTTTTTTTTTCAAACAAAACGTGTTCGAAAAATTGCTGCGCAAATACAGTGCAAGATAAAAAGTTGCAACGACCGCCATTGTATTCTCTAGGGTCTTTGCTAAAAAAAATATATATATAATGTTTTGGGGTTCTATGTAATTTTCTAGCAAATAAATGATGATTTTTACATGTAGGAGAGAAATGTCAGAATTGGCCTGGGTGCTCCAGAACGCCTGAAGGTGCTCCCCTGCATGTTGGGCCTCTGTATGTGGCCACGCTGTGTAAAAGTCTCACACATGTGGTATCGCCGTACTTGGGAGTAATAGCAGAATGTGTTTTGGGGTGTAATTTGTGGTTTGCATATGCTGTGTGTGAGAAATAACCTGCTAATATGACAATTTTGTGAAAAAAAAAAAGAAAAAAAAATCTTGATTTTGCAAAGAATTGTGGGAAAAAATGACAACTTCAAAAAACTCATCATGCATCTTTCTAAATACCTTGGAATGTCTTCTTTCCAAAAAGGGGTCATTTGGGGGTATTTGTACTTTTCTGGCATGTTAGGGTCTCAAGAAATGAGATAGACCGTCAGTACTTCAGGTGTGATCAATTTTCAGAGATTGGCACCACAGCTTGTGGACTCTATAACTTTCACAAAGACCAAATAATATCCACTGATTTGGGTTATTTTTATCAAAGATATGTAGCAGTATACATTTTGGCCAAAATATATGAAGAAAAAATTACTAATTTGCAAAATTTTATAACAGAAACGAAGAAAAATGCATTTTTTTACAGAATTTTCGGTCTTTTTCCTTTTATAGCGCAAAAAATAAAGAACCCAGCGGTGATTAAATACCACCAAAAGAAAGCTCTATTTGTGTGAAAAAAAGGACAAAAAATTCATTTGGGTACAGTGTTGCATGACTGAGTAATTGTCATTCAAAGTGTGAGAGCACCGAAAGCTGAAAATTGGTCTGGTTAGGAAGGGGGTTTAAGTGCCCAGTGGTTAAGTGGTTAAGGTTCAATGTGATGTGCATTCAGAGATAGTATTCTGAGATGGTCATCTCAAACCAGTCTGCCCATTCTCCTCTGACATCAATAAGGCATTTTCTTCCACACAACTGCAGCTTGCTGGATATTTTCTGTTTTTTCGGACCAGTCTCTGTAAACCCTAGAGATAGTTGTGCGTAAAAAGCACAGTAGATCAGCAGTTTTTTAAATACTCAGACTAACCCGTCTAGCACCAACATTTTTTGAAATTTTGAAAGAAATTGAAAAAAGTACTTTTTTGTACAAGCTTTTGGAGTCACCTAATTTTTAATTGGGGTGTGATGGACAGACTCCCTGGCTTTTATTCGGTATCTTGCTATGCTGGTTTGGTTTTTTTTTAAGGTGTTTTAATGTCAATATCCTTTTGTTTTTCGAGGTCTTCGGGTAAGACTGCGTAGCTTAAGCATTTTAATAAATAAATAAATAAATAACAACCATGCCACGTTCAAAAAGTCACTTAAATCCCCTTTCTTCCCCATTCTGATGCTTGGTTTAAAATTCAGCAAGTTGTCTTCACCACGTCTAGATAGCTAAATGCATTGCAGCCATGTGATTAGCTGATTAGCAATTTGTGTTACCAAGCAATTGAATAGGTAGGTGTGCCTAATAAAGTGGCAGGTGAGTGTGTGTGTGTATATATATATATATATATATATATATATATATATGTATATATATGTATGTATATATGTATACACATTTTCCAGGGTCTGTTTTTCCTATAAATATATATATGTGTATGCATCATATGTATCAATGTGCAGGGGGCCTAGTCCCGTGAATGCTAGCTTCATGTAAATAAACTGTGGCACAGGGGAGTGGTACTGAGCTATTCCTAGTCAGCATGAAAGCACCAATTGTTGTTCACAGATGGTTATCTATAAATGACTGAGAATTTTCACACTACGTGCTGAAATGGAGCATCTGTCAGGAAGAGGCATTGGAAGAGTGGAGGGAGTAGTAGTATTGCAGTTACCAATGACTGTCCAGCACAAAATTAATGCACACAGTGTGACAAATGTGATATTTTGAGAGTGACATGAAAAATACCAACTTTACACACTTTTTAGAATTTTTGATTACAACTTGAATATAGCATTGTTTCTAAACAATATTCTAAAACAAAGTAAAATCACTTAGTGACCCAAATATGTCCATAAAACATTGGAGGTGTGCTAATGCCATTGAATTTTCTTTAGGGCTGCATAGACACAGATATAAAAAATACTTCAATCTATGCTGGATCCTCCAGGAGCTGGCAGAAAAATGCTTGTTTGGGAGCATAATTACTTACGTTTATGTGCATATGACATTTAGAAGCCTATGTGTGAAATCATTCTATTGCCTTGAAGATGTGTGTGAATGCGTGTAAATTATACCCATGGGCTCATCAATGAATGCAGGTTTAGGGCTTTTCACTCCCCTGAATGTTGCACTAAAATACAAATCTAAATTCCAGAATGTGCATGGACACATAGGGAGAGATTTACCAAAACTGGTGTACACAGAATCCAGTGCAGCTGTGCATAGTAACCAATCAGCTTCTTTTTTTTTTATTCTTAATTTATAAATCGCAAAAGATCATGTACATACAAATAGAGAAGGTCACATCTACAAAGATAAGGCACCGTATGGGATTTAAAAACCAATCAGCTTCTAACTTCAGCGTGTTCAATTAATCTTTGACAATAAAACCTAGAAGGTGACTGAGTTTTATGCACAGCTGCACCAGATTCTGTTTGCACCACTTTTAGTAAATATCCCCCACTGGTTTAAATCAAGCTGCATTAAGAGGCATGAAAAATGCCTCTAAAGCCGCGTACACACGATTGGATTTTCTGACGGGAAATGTGTGATGACAGGCTGTTGGCGGTAAATCCGACCGTTTGTACGTTCCATCGGACTATTATTGTCGAATTTTCCGCGGACAAATGTCTGTTGTCGGATTTTCCAAGCGCGTGTACACAAGTCCGTCGGACAAAAGTCCAAAGTACAAACACGCATGCTCGAAAGCAAGGACGAGCCAGAAGCGGTCGGTCTTGTAAACTAGCGTTTGTAATGGAGAATTAACATTCGTGACGTGGCAAATTATGAAATCTTGAAATGCAGCGCACAATTCTCTTCTTCTTTAATGGGATAATAATGAAGCTGCTTTGCTGGTGATACTGATGGAGTTATATGTACCTGCCTAATCACAAACTGTCATTTGAAGTAAAAAACATAGCCAAGTATTATTCTACACTATTTTTTATTGTGCATTAAAAAAGAAAACAAATAAAATTAGACATGCTATCTGTCAATAGAATTTAACCAAAAAGTGCATTCTATGCATCCAAAAATATAGAAAATATAACAAATCAAATCATTATTATTCAACCAAAAAATAAAATAAAAGCCTCATGCATGTGTCCTGCTTCTTAATATAGGGGGTCAACAATGCCAAGAGTTGATGAAAGCAGGGGTCCGTCATCCAGAGATAATTCCGAAAAACATCTGGATTATTCTCCTGGAGCTCCCGCAGCAAAGGCATATGACATAATTGGTCACAATTAATAACGCAACCAATTTTTGGTCCAAGAACTCCTCCTCCTCCCATTCCTGGACTGGATTTGGGTCAAAGCAATAACTCCAAGGCCAATAATAAATAACACGTTATCTCCTCCGATTCCGCAACATGTCTGGTTGACGAACGGCCGTTCAGGAACGAACTGAAAAGCACGAAATGAAAAGCGCAAACTGAAAAGCGCTAAATGAAAAGTGCAAAATGAAAAGTACAAATCAACTCACCTAACTTCTACTAACACGAAGTTAGCAGAAAGAGCTGAAAAACCACGTAGTATGTCACTACGTTCAAGTTTGTTGGCCGACAATTCCTTGCCGTTTGTATGCAAGACAAAATCCAGACACATGCATTCGGACAAAAGTCCAAGGTTTTGTCTGCGGAAAATAGGATCGTGTGTACGAGGCTTAAAAGTGCCATTTTTCTGCCTGTGTGCATGTTTTACACAGAGGTTTCCCATTCAGCAAGACTCCTCCATCTTTTCACCATGAATTCTGTGCTGTCTCTTGTCTCCAGATTTTGTTCTATGCAACCTCCCTCTCACGTTCCAGAATGCTGTGATGTCTTGGCAGGGGTAAAGTAAAATGTGGTGCTGTAATCAAACTTTTTTGGCAGATTTACAGCCATTCAGAAGATGAGCATAACATCAACTACAGGCAGAAACACATTTGGCATGAGGTGGCATGAGTTTTTTTATTTAGTCAGCTGAATGGGATCTTTCATCCTGGATCACATTTTCTTAGGCTGGCCAAAGATTGCTAGATCTCATAAACAACAACTTCTGCCAATTTTGAAAACCATTGCCTTGCAAGGAAGAACGTAGGAATTGTGTTTTTAACTCAACCAACCTTTCCATTGACACATGCTCAGAATTATCCAACAGAATGTTTGAATCAGCCATCTGCATGTGAAAAAAAATTAAGCCCAGATCATCAGTTACAGAACATTTACTAGGTGCCAAACCTGCCATTATTCAATGGTAATTCTATGATGGAAGATACCACATTGTACTACACTTTCCCTACAAATAAAGGACCATCAGAAGACATCTTCTTGTTGACCACATGGAAAAGGAACATCTAATTTAAAAGGACTCACATTTTGAAACCCCACAGTACACACATACTATTGTAATTTACAGAACATCTGTGTAAAAGGAGCTTGGAAAGACTGTGAAGGTTGTGTATAAATATGTAGGTTTCTGAAGCATTTTCAGAACTGTATAAAGAATGAAGCCTGATGTAAGTTATCCTGAAAGCTTATTTCTTATTTCTTTAATGGCTTAAAGTGGTACTGAAGGCAAAATCAAAAATTACATACAGTATATAATGCAGTCTGTCACTAAAATAAACACAGCACTCTTTGTTCTTCTGAGTCCCCCTCTAATATAGTTTTTTTGTTTTTTACTTATACGTGATTTGCTTCCTGCGGGCGGGGGAGCGCCCCCCCCCCCATGCCCGAGGCGGTCGGCATCGTTAAGGGAGTGATCTGTGCTGAGGGGGAGGCCACTCATTCGTGGCCACCCGCTCGCGATTGCTCCCAACGAACGACAATCTTCCTCTGCCTCTGTAATGTAAACAGCGGCAGAGGTGATTTCATCTCTCCTCGTGACCGTCTTTTCGTTCTGGCGCTGAAGAGAGAAGTCGTCCAAGTAAGTGCACCAACACTACACTTACAGTAGAACAGGCACACATTTTACCCCCCAGTCACCCCCCGATCACCCCCCTGTACCCCCTGTCACAGTGACACCAATAGCAGTTTTTTTTTTTCCTGATTATTGCACTGGTGTCATTTGTGACAGTTATAAGTGGTAGGGCAGTTAGTGTTAGGCCCCTTTAGGTCTAGGGTACCCCCCTAAGCCCCCTAATAAAGTTTTAACCCCTAGATCACCCCCTGTCACCAGTGTCACTAAGCAATCCTTTTTCTGATCGCTGTATTAGTGTCACAGGTGACGCTAGTTGGGGAGGTAAGCATTTAGGTTCGCCGTCAGCGTTTTATAGCGTCAGGGACCCCCATATACTACCTAGTAAAGGTTTTAACCCCCTGATTGCCCCCCTAGTTAACCCTTTCACCAGTGATCACTGTACAACTGTTACGGGTGATGCTGGTTAGTTAGTTTGTTTTTTATAGTTTCAGGGCACCCGCCGTTTATTACCTAATAAAGGTTTAACCCCCTGATTGCCCAGCGGTGATATGAGTTAAGTTTCAGGGTCAACACCCACGCACGCAGCATACACCTCCCTTAGTGGTACAGTATCTGAACAGATCAATATCTGATCCGATCAGATCTATACTAGCCTCCCCAGCAGTTTAGGGTTCCCAAAAACGCAGTGTTAGCGGGATCAGCCCAGATACCTGCTAGCACCTGCGTTTAGCCCCTCCGCCCAGCCCAGCCCACCCAAGTGCAGTATCGATCGATCACTGACACTTACAAAACACTAAACACACATAACTGCAGCGTTCACAGAGTCAGGCCTGATCCCTGCGATCGCTAACAGTTTTTTTGGTAGCGTTTTGATACAATCGCTAACAGTCAGGAGCTTTTTTACCTGTGAGTCTCACTAGTGTACACCTAAATTTACAGCCCAAAATGGCAAATCAAAGGTACACTAGTGAAGAGGCCTACACGTTTCTGAGCATGACAGATAGTGAAGAGGCAGTCACTCATCTGTCAGATTCAGGCTCAGAATACGATCCTGTAGACAACAGCGGCTCCATGACAGATAGCTTTGACGATGGAGTTGTGATCCCTGCCAAGGTCAGGCGTACCAGACCCCGAACTTCTTCTTCTGTCGTTGATGTGCAAGAACCGCAAGTCCCTTGTATGGAGCAGAGCAGTACTAGCGCCGCTATTCCTTCTGGTGAACTGGCAAGCACCAGCACTGGTCGTACATCCAGCACTGCAGTATCACGTAGTGACGTGGCGAGTCCCATAAGTGTAGTTCAAGCTGGTGAGGTGGCAAGCACAAGTAGTGTCCCACTGCCACCAAGAAGAAGACAAACACAGGCCCGTTGTGCCCATAGTGCCCTTCCTGCTGCATTCGCCAATCCTAATTGGGAACCCACCACTTCTGCGGCACCCGTACTTCCCCCATTCACTGGCCAACCCGGCATTCAAGTGGAAACAGTTGATTTTACGTCACTTGATTTTAATTCGCTGTTTTTCACCAAAGATCTCTATAGATCTATTGTGGACCAAAGCAATTTATATGCTGGTCAACACATCGCCACTATTCCCCAGTCCTCCCTTGCCAGAGATTGGAGACCAATTACAGTTTCTGAATTTAAGATCTTTCTGGGCCTTTCCCTCAACATGGGAATAACTAAAAAGAGTGAGTTGCGGTCATATTGGTCCACTGACCCAATTCACCATATGCCCTTGTTCTCTGCCTCCATGACCAGGGCACAATATGAGCAGATCTTGCGGTTCATGCACTTCAACAACAATGAACTCTGTCATCCTCGTGGAGACCCTGGATACGATCGGCTCTACAAAATTCGGCCCCTTGAAAACCACTTCAACCAACGTTTTGCAGACTTGTTTACTCCCCATCAAGTTGTCTGCGTTGATGAGTCCCTGATTAAGTTTTCTGGCCGCTTGTCATTTAAACAGTACCTTCCCAGCAAGCGTGCCAGATACGGGGTCAAGATGTATAAGCTCTGTGACAGGGCCACAGGCTATACATGTAGTTTTATGGTTTACGAGGGAAATGATAGCCACGTAGAGCTGACAAACTTCCCTGACTACATAAGAAGCGCTGGCAAGATTGTGTGGGACTTGGTGTCCCCCTTATTCGGAAAGGGGTACCACTTGTACGTGGACAATTATTACATGAGCCTGCCACTTTTTAGTCACCTTTTTGATCATCAGATTGGAGCATGTGGCACCGTGCGACCTAATCGCCGGGGCTTTCCCCAGCGGCTTGTAGATTCCCGTCTTAGGCTGGGGGAGAGAGCCTGCTTCAAGTGTAATAATTTGCTCGCTATGAAGTGGAGGGATAATAAGAATGTTTTCGTTCTTACCTCCCTTCATGCAGACACGACGGTCCAAATTACTACGGTGACTGGTGTTGTGGAGAAACCCCTCTGTGTCCACGAATATAACCAAAATATGGGAGGGGTGGACCTCAACGACCAGTTGTTGGCGCCGTACCTAGTTGCCCGTAAGGCCAGACGCTAGTACAAGAAAGTGTCTGTTTATTTATTTCAATTGGCTTTTCTGAACGCTCATGTGCTATACAGAGCTTCAGGACAGACTGGATCCTTCCTTAAATTCCAGGAAGAGATCGTCAGAGCCCTTCTGTTTCCAGACGGTGCTCCACCTCACCATCCCCAACCAAATACAGTAAGCCGGCTGCATGAGAGGCATTTTCTTTATGTCCTCCCCTACCCAACGAGCCCCCCTAAAAAAATGTTGTGTCTGCAGCAAGCACGGATATAGGCGTGACACCCGCTATTATTGTCCCTCCTGTCCTGACAATCCTGGTCTTTGCATTGGTGAATGTTTTGAACGCTACCATACACTAGTTGAGTATTAGCGTAGGGTACAGCATTGCACAGACTAGGCACACTTTCACAGGGTCTCCCAAGATGCCATCGCATTTTGAGAGACCCAAACCTGGAACCGGTTACAGTTACAAAAGTTACAGTTACAAAAAAAAGTGAAAAAAAAAAAAAATATATATATATATATAAAATTAAAAAAAACAAAAATAGTTGTTTTATTGTTCTCTCTCTATCCTCTCTCTATTGTTCTGCTCTTTTTTACTGTATTCTATTCTGCAATGTTTTATTGTTATTATGTTTTATCAAGTTTGCTTTAGGTACGCAATTTTTTTATACTTTACTGTTTACTGTGTTTTATTGTTAACCATTTTTTTTGTTTTCAGGTACGCCATTCAGCTACAGAGCGGATTTATCCTGACAGCGACAGCGTTTGCTCCCACGATACATAAAGCTGTGACTCCAGCGCTGTCAGAGGTGATTTCACCAGCACAGATATATGCCGAAGCATGGGGGCAGCAGTGGGCGGAGGAGCGATTTGCTCCCACCTTTTGTGGGAGGATGCCCCCATGCTTCGACATATATAAACGATGCATGTATGCCCATCATTAGAAGTGGGTGGATAAAGGGAGGTATTCTAATGGTGGGCATACCCACCGATCAATATCTTTTTTTCGTTCAGCCCACAGGCTGCATGAAAAAAAAGTTTACAATATATGCCCAACAAGGACCAGCAACGTACTGGTATGTTGCTGGACTTTGAGTGGTTATACCAGAATGATGCCTGCAGGTTTAGGTATCATCTTGGTATCATTCTTTTCAGCCAGCGGTCGGCTTTCATGTAAAAGCAATCCTAGCAGCTAATTAGCCTCTAGACTGCTTTTACAAGCAGTGGGAGGGAATGCCCCCCCCATTGTCTTCCGTGTTTTTCTCTGGCTCTCCTGTCCCAACAGGGAACCTGAGAATGCAGCTGGTGATTCGGCCAGCTGACCATAGAGCTGATCAGAGACCAGAATGGCTCCAAACATCTCTATGGCCTAAGAAACCGGAAGCTATGAGCATTTTATTACTTAGATTTCGCCGGATGTAAACAGCGCCATTGTTGTGGTCAGATGCTTTGAGGGCAGAGGAGAGATCTAGGGTCTAATAGACCCCAATTTTTTCAAAAAAGAGTACCAGAGTACCTGTCACTACCTATTGCTATCATAGGGGATATTTATATTCCCTGAGATAACAATAAAAATGATAAAAAAAATGAAAGGAACAGTTTAAAAATAAGATAAAAAGCAAAAAAATAACAAAGAAAAAAAAAAAAGCACCCCTGTCCCCCCCTGCTCTCGCGCAAAGACGAACGCAAGCGTCGGTCTGGCGTCAAATGTAAACAGCAATTGCACTATGCATGTGAGGTATCACCGCGAAGGTCAGATCGAGGGCAGTAATTTTAGCAGTAGACCTCCTCTGTAAATCTAAAGTGGTAACCTGTAAAGGCTTTTAAAGGCTTTTTAAAATGTATTTAGTTTGTCACCACTGCACGTTTGTGCGCAATTTTAAAGCATGTCGTGTTTGGTATCCATGTACTCGGCCTATCATCATCTTTTTTATTTCATCAAACATTTGGGCAATATAGTGTATTTTAGTGCATTAAAATTAAAAAAAGTATGTTTTTTCCCAAAAAAATGTGTTTGAAAAATAGCTGCGCAAATACTGTGTGAAAAAAAAAATGAAACTCCCACCAATTTAATCTGTAGAGCATTTGCTTTAAAAAAATATATAATGTTTGGGTGTTCAAACTAATTTTCTTGCAAAAAAAAAATAATTTTTTCATGTAAACAAAAAGTGTCAGAAAGGGCTTTGTCTTCAAGTGGTTAGAAGAGTGGGTGATGTGTGACATAAGCTTCTAAACGTTGTGCATAAAATGCCAGGACAGTTCAAAACCCCCCAAATTACCCCATTTTGGAAAGTAGACACCCCAAGCTATTTGCTGAGAGGCATGTTGAGTCCATGGAATATTTTATATTGTGACACAAGTTGAGGGAAAAAGACACTTTTTTTTTTTTTTTTTTGCACAAAGTTGTCACTAAATGATATATTGCTCAAACATGGCCTGGGAATATGTGAAATTACACCCCAAAATACATTCTGTTGCTTCTCCTGAGCATGGGGATACCACATGTGTAAGACTTTTTGGGAGCCTAGCCGCGTGCGGGACCCTGAAAACCACGCACCGCCTTCAGGCTTTCTAAGGGTGTACATTTTTTATTTCAATCTTCACAGCCTATCACAGTTTTGGAGGCCATGGAATGCCCAGATGGCACAACCTGCCCCCAAATGACCCCATTTTGGAAAGTAGACACCCCAAGCTATTTGCTGAGAGGTATAGTGAGTATTTTGCAGACCTCACTTTTTGTCACAAAGTTTTGAAAATTGCAAAAAGAAAAAAAAAAATGTTCTTGTCTTTCTTCATTTTCAAAAACAAATGAGAGCTGCAAAATACTCACCATGCCTCTCACCAAATATCTTGGGGTGTCTACTTTCCAAAATAGGGTCATTTGGGGGGTTTGTGCTATCTTGGCATTTTATGGCCTTCAAAACTGTGATAGGCAGTGAGGAGTGAAATCAAAAATTTACACCCTTAGAAAGCCTGAAGGCGGTGATTGGATTTCGGGGCCCCGTATGCAGCTAGGCTCCCAAAAAGTCCCACACATGTGGTATCCCCGTACTCAGGAGAAACAGTAGAATGTATTTTGGGGTGTAATTCCACATATGCCCATGGCATGTTTGAGCAATATATCATTTAATGACAACTTTGTGCAAAAAAAAAAAAAAAAAAGTTTGTCACTTTTCCGCAACTTGTGGCAAAATATTAAATATTTCATGGACTCAACATGCCTCTCAGCAAATAGTTTGCGGTGTCTACTTTCCAAAATGGGGTAATGGGGGGGGGGGTTTGTACCATCTGGGCATTTTATGACCTTCAAAACTGTGATAGGTAGTGAGGAGTGAAATCAAAAATTTAAGCCCTTAGAAATCCTGAAGGCGGTGATTGGTTTTCGGGGCCCCGTACGCGGATAGGCTCCCAAAAAGTCCCACACATGTGGTATCCCCATACTCAGGAGAGGCAGCTAAATGTATTTTGGGGCGCAATTTCACATATAACCATAGCATGTGTGAGCAATATATCATTTAGTGACAACTTTTTGTAAATTGTTTTTTTTTATCATTATTCAATCACTTGGGACAAAAAAATTTAATATTTAATGGGCTTAACATGTCTCTCATCAATTTCCTTGGGGTGTCTACTTTCCAAAATAGGGTAACTGGGGGGGGGGGGGGGGGGGTTGTACTGCCCTGCCATTTTAGCACCTCAAGAAATGACATAGGCAGTCATAAACTAAAAGCTGTGTAAATTCCAGAAAATGTACTCTAGTTTGTAGATGCTATAACTTTTGCGCAAACCAATAAATATACGCTTATTGACTTTTTTTTACCAAAGACATGTGGCCGAATACATTTTGGCCAAAATGTATGACTAAAATTGAGTTTATTGGATTTTTTTTATAACAAAAAGTAGAAAATATCATTTTTTTTCAAAATTTTTCTGTTTATAGCGCAAAAAATAAAAACGCCAGGGGTGATCAAATACCATCAAAAGAAAGCTCTATTTGTGGGAAAAAAAGGACGCAAATTGCGTTTGGGTACAGCATTGCATGACCGCGCAATTAGCAGTTAAAGCGGCACAGTGGCGCAGTGGGTAGCACTTTCGCCTAGCAGTAAGAAGGGTTGCTGGTTCGAATCCCAACCACGACACTACCTGCCTGGAGCTTGCATGTTCTCCCTGTGTCTGCGTGGGTTTCCTCCGGGTACTCCGGTTTCCTCCCACACTCCAAAGACATGCTGGTAGGTTAATTGGATCCTGTCTAAATCAGCCCTAGTATAGGTATGAATGTGAGTTAGGGACCTTAGATTGTAAGCTCCTTGAGGGTATAGGGACTGATGTGAATGTATAATATATATATGTAAAGCGCTGCGTAAATTGACGGCGCTATATAAGTACCTGAAATAAATAAATAAATAAATAAAGCGATGCAGTGCCAAATTGTAAAAAGTGCTCTGGTCAGGAAGGGGGTAAATCCTTCTGGGGCTGAAGTGGTTAAAGCAGAACTTAGCCTGCAGAAATATTCACCTCCTCATTCCAGCAATGTGGCAGCTAATTCCTCACCGGCCGCTGTCATCTTTTCCCCAGCTACTTCCGGGTGCTGGGTTTTTGACACCTTAATTGGCCAATTGGGCAATCATGGGAGCAGTGGCAGCTGGTGCTGTATATTATTTGGGGGGGGGGGTGGCAAACATGACATTCCAGCCGGCGCCCTGCATGTAGATTAGGGGCCCGATGCATGGATTAGAGGGAAGTGGCGCCCCATCACCCATAATGGACGGGCCGCCACTGGATGGGAGTGTGTCAGGAATGCAAGCTGAGCTGCATATGCACAGCTCAGTGTGCACTCAATAGAAGACTGCAGGCAGTTAGTCACTTACTGTATTTAAAGTCCATCTAAATCTACTAGTTCAGGTCTGGCACCAAGCTACCTTGAGGTATCATAATCCCGATACTCTTTCTCCAAATACCCCATTGTGGAGAAACTCTGACTTTCCTCGAATCCACAGATCTGAGCAAACTATGATATTAAAAACCTGGGTCATACTATCTCTCAAGGCCAGCTCCCAAGCTTTGACCTGTTGAATGCTATTTTTCATCTTCCTAATGATATATTTTTCTGCTTCCTTCAACTTCGTCACACATTTCATACACAATACATGAGACGTATCTCACTATATTCTCATCCCTTTAGGGGGTGTACTCACTTTTGTTGCCAGCAGTTTAGACATTAATGGCTGTGTGTTGAGTTATTTTGAGGGGACAGCAAATTTACACTGTTATACAAGCTGTACACTCACTACTTTACATTGTAGCAAAGCGTCATTCCTTCAGTGTTGTCACATGAAAAGATAATAAAATATTTACAAAAATGTGAGGGGTGTACTCACTTTTGTAAGATACTGTGTGTATATATATATATATATATATATATATATATATATATATATATATATATATATACTGTACATTTACATTATATGTACAGTATATATAAATAATGTATATTATACATACATTATATATATAAAAAATATATACTATGATATTTCATGCTATGGTTATTTTTTTTTAGTTTATAACCTGTATGTTTGCAGTGGTTGTTATTACCTGATTGCCAACATAATGAAAACAACTATTGAAGCATCACACAGTTCTGGTGGTGATCCTTATTACAACAGCCCTCTTGTGGCAAGATTAAAAACTACAGCTATACTGCTGATGATGAGTAACCAACATATAATTCATTGAGTAAAATAGAATACCGTAGTCAAGAGGTACTGTGGTTAACCTTGTAAATCATTATTATTTTTTTTCCTTGTCATTTGACTCGAGACAGGAGTGTTTACTAGAATTATAATTATCTGATTGTGAACATACCGTAATTCCATCATGGCTCCAAAAAATTTTTTTTAAAAAGTTCCCGGGGCTCCATCAGTTCAGCAGCAGGGACTGGGGATAGAGAAGGGACTATTTGCTAATTTTTGGGATCAGGCAGAATAATCCTTCGTGCTATGACTCCCGACAATTCATTAAGAAAGTTCCAGCCTGCCCCAGCAGATTGATTGTTTGATTATACTGATTGGACTTGATTAGACAAGCCACACACCTGTCTATATAAGATCTTACAGCTCACAGTGCATTTCAGAGCAAATGAGAATCATGAGGTCAAAGGAACTGCCTGAAGAGCTCAGAGACAGAATTGTGGCAAGGCACAGATCTGGCCAAGGTTACAAAAAAATTTCTGCTGCACTTAAGGTTCCTAAGAGCACAGTGGCCTCCATAATCCTTAAATGGAAGACGTTTGGGACGACCAGAACCCTTCCTAGAGCTGGCCGTCCCCGTCGGGGGAGAAGAGCTTTGGTGAGAAAGGTAAAGAAGAACCCAAAGATCACTGTGGCTGAGCTCCAGAGATGCAGTCGGGAGATGGGAGAAAGTTGTAGAAAGTTGTAGAAAGTCAACCATCACTGCAGCCCTCCACCAGTCGGGGCTTTATGGCAGAGTGGCCCGACGGAAGCCTCTCCTCAGTGCAAGACACATGAAAGCCCGCATGGAGTTTGCTAAAAAACACCTGAAGGACTCCAAGATGGTGAGAAATAAGATTCTTTGCTCTGATGAGAAGAAGATAGAACTTTTTGGCCTTAATTCTAAGCGGTATGTATGGAGAAAACTAGGCACTGCTCATCACCTGTCCAATACAGTCCCAACAGTGAAGCATGGTGGTGGCAGCATCATGCTGTGGGGGTGTTTTTCAGCTGCAGGGACAGGACAACTGGTTGCAATCAAGGGAAAGATGAATGCGGCCAAGTACAGGGATATCCTGGACGAAAAACCTTCTCCAGAGTGCTCAGGACCTCAGACTGGGCCGAAGGTTTACCTTCCAACAAGACAATGACCCTAAGCACACAGCTAAAATAACGAAGGAGTGGCTTCACAACAACTCCGTGACTGTTCTTGAATGGCCCAGCCAGAGCCCTGACTTAAACCCAATTGAGCATCTCTGGAGAGACCTAAAAATGGCTGTCCACCAACGTTTACCATCCAACCTGACAGAAATGAAGAGGATCTGCAAGGAGGAATAGCAGAGGATCCCCAAATCCAGGTGTGAAAAACTTGTTGCATCCTTCCCAAAAAGACTCATGGCTGTATTAGATCAAAAGGGGCCTTCTACTAAATACTGAGCAAAATGTCTGAATACTTAGGACCATGTGATATTTCAGTTTTTCTTTTTTAATAAATCTGCAAAAATGTCAACAATTCTGTGTTTTTCTGTCAATATGGGGTGCTGTGTGTACATTAATGAGGAAAAAAAATGAACTCGAATGACTTTAGCAAATGGCTGCAATATAACAAAGAGTGAAAAATTTAAGGGGGTCTGAATACTTTCCATCCCCACTGTATAGGCCGGACTGCAGGCTCACTGCCACCATACCTGGTGGCTTTAATCATGACAGGTTAACGGCGCAGAGGATCGTTTATGGTATCTGTCTGTACATCTTTGCTCTGGGTTTCCCCAGTGGGATGGCCTATCTCTGCCTCCCCCCCTGGAGGTTACCGTTTATCATATCTAACTGCATTAGCTTGCATTGACCTTTATGCACACCTTTCTCTCACAGGCAATATTACACAACTATTTGGGAAGCCACTGCTGTTAACACCTTGAGGGATTGGACATTACACAGAACGTTCACCTCTAGATTGTTTAGTGCCAGAGGCATAAATCTATCCTATATATGGGAACATCTTTTGCTAATAAGCATACCTCCCCCTCTGGGTGAGTCCATGTTACACATATCTTTAATGACCATCCTCTTCCAGATATTGCATAGTAAAGTCCATACTTCTGTATTAATTGCATTAAATATTTTTTAGACATGTTGCTGGACTAATGATCTACTCTGCACATCCCGCCCTTATTTTTTGTTGTACTTGGCCAGTGTATTCGTATACTGTGCGCAATTTTATACCGTAAGCCCATACGTTACTTATGCTTGAGCCTTAGTTTGCCTTTATATCTTGCTACTTCATATCTATTTTGAATCTCACTATCAACCTTGATAAGAACCTTCTATTAATAGTTATCACGTTTCTGGCAGATTACTATGCACTAGGTTGGGCGGTGGTTGCCTGCTATATGTACATCTCCGTATTTGCGGTCTGCTCCGGTGTGTTTGTGGTGTGGAGTCTGGGTGGCCTAGCACCGGTCGGTGGGTTGACAACTAATGCCATGTTAGATAATATTATGACCATGTTCAGTATTGTTACTCCTTTTGAATTATTTGTTTTTGTTTGTTTAGAATATTTGCCTAAGTTCCTGAGGAAGTGCTCAAGTGTGCAACATGAAGCGCATTAAGTATACTACATCTACCAACACCAAGCCCGACTGGACACTGGTTATTGTTCCACTTGGATGCCATACTCTTAGTGGAAATGGGTTTTGGTGGTTATGGTGGTGTTATTTGTATTTTCTAGGCAATATCTTCTTTGTGTAACTTTTTAACATGTCTATATTTTAGCTATTTTTTGTTATAAAATGTAACAATTTTTTATTAAACCTTGTGTACTTGTGCCTATAAAGTCCATGGTATTGTCCATATATAGTTTTCCAAAATAATCTGAATTCTAATAGTTTGTGGTGGTTAAGCTATCTTTCGCTGTCTACACTGAGTTTGTGTGTCTTTTTTGTGTTTTATAGGTTTTGTAGGGTTGCTCTAGTATTCCCAAAATCCAGAAGTACCAGCTTAACTGACTTCCATGCCCACACAAACCAGCCCTTGGCGTGTCTGTGTGACTGTGGAAGTATCAGCATAAGCTACTTTGATGGCAGCGACTGCTGTGAATGGCTTATGTATTCTGCAGCAAATCTAATGTGTGCCATAATTCAGCACATCTGTGAACCAGATTTGTTATGTAGAAACTGTGAACACTACTGATTATGTGATCGGGTATGAGTGAAGACAGTGAATGGCACAGGACTTGTAGAGTAGTGTTCTTCATTAAGCAAGTGACTTTTTTTTTAGAACATTTTGTGGATAGTTTTTCTATAGAGGCAGCAAAAATGAAGGTTTTTAACTTTGATTAGTACATAATGGATGAATTCGCAGAATTGTGCTTTTTTAACATTGTTGTGTTTTTATTGATTTTGGGCAATCTTTCTTTTTGTTCCATAACATTTTTATTAAAGAATTAGTAGAAGAATGAAAATTACAAACTTAAAATGATACTTAAGTCTCGTTTTTTTTTTTTTTTTTAATAATAAACATATTATACTTACCTGCTTTGTGCAGTGGTTTTGCACAGAGCAGCCCCGATCCTCCTCTTATCGGGTCCCTTATCGGCTCTCCTTGCCTCTCCCTCCTGCCGAGTGGCCCCACAGCAAGCAGCTTGCTATGGGGGCACCCAAGCCAAGCCGCTGCTCTGTGTCCATTCAGACATGGAGCCTGGCACCGCACCCTCTCTCTCCTCATTGGCTCACAGACTTTGATTGACAGCGGAGGGAGCCAATGGCACCTGCTGCTGTCACAGCCAATGGGGGGGGAGTCCCAGACAGCCAAGCCTCTTGTGCAACATCATTGGATGGAGATGGCCTCAGGTAAGTATTAGGGGGGCTGAAGGGGGCTGCTGGACACAGAAGGTGTGGTCTACCTTTAGAACCACTTTAAGAAAGAAACAAAACAAAACCCTTCCTAAATACCCTCATAGGTAGAAGAGTCCTCAAAACTGTCAATGGCCATCACCGGCCAACCAAGTTCAGGCAATAATATATTGGTCCAAACCATTATATATACCTAATAATACTGTACAGAACCAAAATTACCTAACTAAATACAAGGTAATAACAAAGACCACCTTGGAATCATGAAAAGAATAAACAATTGAAGACATGTTGATTTTGGGAAATCTTAATGAAAGTGTTTGTAAACCCATTTAATTAAGTCTATACCAGCCCCTCAATTAGAGCCTGGCATAGCACACTGTGTTAGTCTTTTAAAAAACAAGGCTTCTAATGACCTGTTTAGAGCTGTCTTCAGGCCGGTCACATGACTTGTGGCCGCTGTATACCACCGATACATGGATACTGCAGGAGGGACTGAGATTTCCCTCTGACGTCACCTGGGGAGGTCACATGGCCGCTCAGCCCCTCCTGCAGTAGCCCTGGAAACCGGCCGAGAGTCATGTGACCGGCCTTAAGATTGTTCTAAACAGGCATTTACAAACCTCGTTTTTTAAAAAGAACAATACAGTGTGGTATGCCAAGCTCTAATAGAGGGGTTTGGCAGTGACCATTGTAACTTTTTTATTTTACTAATAGCAGTGGCGGAGGGGGGGCGGGGACAGAGACACAGACACAACTGACAGGCAGAGTGGAGGGGATGATGGGAAGAGATGAGAGCTGAGAGCAGGGCTGCGGATGATGCAGGGAGGTACTCTGACCATGGTGGTCTGGGCTCAGCAGCCCTGAATATTGTAGTCAGACCAGAGAGGGGATACAGGAAGTGGCAGGTTCAGACAGGTTTTTTTACAGTTTAGAAGGGGGCAGATTACATAGCACAAGCACTGTGCTGTTTAATCTGCTTTAAGGGACCAGGATATATATATTTTTTTGGGTTAACAAACACTTTAATTCTGCATACCATCATATTAGAATTTAAAGATCAACTCTACTTTTGTTGAGAATGTAGTGCTACGCCCAGAGGATCCACTGATCTTTGTTCTTTGCCTCAACTCTGTGGACAGCTTTGGCCCTTCTGACACACCCGGTTAAGCAAATAGAAATTGCAATTAATGTTGAGACCACAAAGGTAAATAATCTGCACACTACTAAAATTCAGTATCAGGAAGTAGACACCAGGCTGATTAGTGGAAACAGAACTTAGTATATTGCTATGAGCTAAAGTATATGGCAGTAAATTCATAAATGAGCAAATCAAAGATTTATTCAACCACAATTCACTAGACAGTATAATCGCTATCTTATAGCAGCTTGCTGTAGAGCCCTATATAGTTGAATTGATCTACTGTATACCTGATAACCTACAAATAAGTATAAAGCAAAGGCATAGATAACATTAACTGCAGTGATGTACAGTATTGTAATAACTATACTGCTATATTGCTAGAGTGCACTCTAGGAAGGACTATGCAAATACCCAGGTCTACTGCAATGGAAAGCTTTACTATAGGCAGTGGATTAAGTCCTTATAGAGCAGTTTATCCAAAGAGACAGTACTTTTGCTCTAGTTCTTCAGCCAGCTAGCGTTGGGGCTCAGTCTTCACAGTGGTGCACATATGTACAGTTGCAGTAAAGTCTGCATGCATTGGTAAAGGCTGCTAGTCAAATATCGACTCCCTATGTGCTAAGCCTCCACTAGCAGCAAAAAGTCAATGGCAGCAATGCCCTATTACCAGTCCCAGGGATACAACTACAATGTGTCACTGTTCAAACATCCTCTGGACTTGCCTGAAGTGGCTTTGATCCTCAGCCCACAGATCTACAGTGCTCTAGTTTCTCTAATTCACTCCTGGTTATCTCTAGCCTTGACTATTGCAACTCCCTCCTTGTTGGCCTACCCTTACATAGGCTATTCCCCTTCAGTCCATCAAGAATCTTGCTACCAAACTCAATCATCTTACCAAACGTTCAGTGCCCCTACTGCTCTCTGCCACCCAATGAATAAAATTCTAAATACTAACAACCTACAAAGCCATCCACAATTCTTCCCCCAGCTATAGTACTGTGCAAATGTTTTAGGCAGGTGCAAAAAATGCTGTAAATTAAGAATGCTTTCAGAAACAGAAATGTTAATAGTTGATTTTTATCATTTAACAAAATGGAAAGTAAATAAACAGAAGGGAAATCCAAATCAAATGAATATTTGGTGTGACCACCCTTTGCCTTCAAAATAGAAGGTACACTTGCACACAGTTTTGAAAGGAATTCGGCGGGTACGTTGTTCCAAACATCTTGGAGAACTAACCACAGATTTTCTGTGGCTGTAGGCTGCCTCACATCCTTCTGCCTCTTCTTGTAATCCCAGACAAACTTAATGATGTTGAGATCAGGGCTCTGTGGGGACCAAACCATCACATCCAAGACTCTTTGTTCTTCTTTATGCTGAAAATCGTTCTTAACGACATTGGCTGCATGTTTGGGATCCTTGTCCTGCTGTAGAATAAATTTGGGTCCCAATGGTATGACATGATGAATTAGTATCTGCCTGTATTTTTCAGCATAAAGAACACTATTGAAAATGCATGAGGTAAATAAGTACTGGTTCAGGCATGTGGTATTCAGGGATTGTAAAAATATAAAAGTCCATTTTGAGTAGTCTCTACCTTTTTGGATCAGTTCTCTCAACATTAATGCATAGAAACCTAAATATGAAAATCAATGGGGTTGATTTACTTAAAATATAACCAAAGGCAAAAGTTTTTTTTGTTTTGGGCAGAGTGGAGATGGATTAGAACCCCTGTCAGATTTTTATTACTGTCTGAAAGTAAAAGAAAATCACAAAGTTTGGGTTGTCCCCAGAAAAGAAATCAAGGGGAAATCTTCTATTGGGGATACTGGTTCTGGTGACCTTGGGGTCCTAAGATATTCCTTTAACTTGTAGGGATTTTAACTCACTTCCTGTTTTGGTTATGGGACAGGAATTGAAGGTAAATCTCCCCAATGAGACACCGATGGCAAAAAAACCCCAAAAAACATCAGGGAGTATAACCCTCTCTTACTCTTTCCAAAATGATAAAAAAAGAACATTGTGCCTATAATTTTACTTTAAAGTAATATTAAAGTCTTGTTGTTTTTGTGTTTAACTGCTTGTCGACCGCCCGCCATCGTTTGATGAGAATGGCTCCCCTGCACGAATCGCTGTAGCTGTACGGCGGGCGCTTTAAGGGGTATAGGGGTACTGAGGACCCGATGCGCGTGCCCGGCGGCTGCGATCGCTCCTGACGGAGCCAGAACGAGGATCTCTGTGTATAAACACACAAATCCACGTTCTGACAGGGGAGAGTGTGTTCCTAGTATATAGGAACACTGATCAGTCTCCTCCCCCAGGCAGCCCCCCCCCCCCACAGTTAGAACACACTGAGGGAACACATTTAACCCCTTGATCGCCCCTAGTGTTAACCCCTTCCCTGCCAGTGACATTTATATAGTAATCAGTGGCTATTTTTAGCTCTGATCGCTGTATAAATGTCAGTGGTCCCAAAAAAAGTGTCAAAAGTGTCCGATCTGTCCGCCGCAATGTCGCAGTCCCAAATAAAACCGCAGATCGCTGCCATTACTAGTAAAAAATAATAAAAATGCCCTAAATCTATCTTCTATTTTGTAGACGCTATAACTTTTGCGCGAACCAATCAATATATGCTTATTGTGATTTTATTTACCAAAAATATGTAGAAGATTACATATCATCCTAAACTGAGGAAGATTTAAAAAAAAAAAAAAAAAAAGATTTGGGGATATTTATTATAGCAAACAGTAAAAAATATTGTGTTTTTTTCAAAGTGATTGCTTCATTCTTTGCTTATAGCGCAAAAAATAAAAAACGCAGAGGTGATCAAATACCACCAAAAGAAAGCTCTGTTTATGGGGAAAAAAGGACATAAATTTTGTTTGGGTACAGCGTTGCACGACCACACAATTGTCAGTTAAAGCGACGCAGTGCTGTATCGCAAAAACTGGCCCGGTCAGGAAGGGGGTATATCCTTCCGGGGCTGAAGAGGTTAAAAATAACAAACATTGCATACTTATCTGCTCTGTGCAGTGATTTTGCACAGAGCAGCCCCGATCCTCCTTTTCTCGGGTCCCTCGCCGCCACTCCTGGCCCCTCCCTCCTGTTGAGTGCCCCCACAGCAAGCACCTTGCTATGGGGTCACACAAGCCAAGCTGCAGCTCCCTGTGTCCATTCAGACATGGAACCATGGTTAGGCCCCACCCCCTCTCTCTTCTCATTGGGTCACTGACTTTAATTGACAGCAGCTGGAGCCAATGGCGCTCCGCTGCTGTCTCAGCCAATGAGGAGAGAGAGTCCCAGGCAGCCGAGTCTCTCCTGCAAGATTGCTGGATAGAGATGTGCTCAGGTAAGTATTGGGGACTTCTATTTCTCCCGTCATTTCGCCAGATTTTCTTTAGACTTTTTTTGTGTATATACAAGCATATATACATAATTTGCTGCAAACCTCCCAATCACTTCAAACATAATACAATGTAACATGCATATCACAATGGTCTAATCTCTTCTTAGAACATGTCATTGTCAATTATTTTTAGAAATATCTTTGGCTCAAATATTCACAAGACAGAATGGAATTAGGAATAGACAAAGGTGTGGAACTTGAGCTGTTAAGAGAGGGGTGTCATCAATTTGAAGGTTTGACAGCTGGATACCAGAGTTACACTTTCAAGAACAGCAACAGAGGGGAAATCTTCTATTGGCAACACTGGTTCTGGTGACCTGGGGGTCCTAACATGTTCCTAAGATTTAAAAAAACAGACCTATTCAAAGATATAGCAATGACTTTGCCAAATATCACAGCAAAAATGACTTTAAACAGGGTTTCTGAACAAGGGTTCCATGGAAGCCCAGGGTTCCTCCAGAGATTACCAGGGTCTCCCTGAACCTGGGAAGTTATTTCAAGGGTTCCTCTATGTTGAAAATGTTGAGAAAGGCTGCTTTAAAGTGTAACTAAAGACAAAACTTTCTTTTTCATTTTGGATAGAATAATGGAATCCATCTGTGTCCCATTGGGCAGATTTACCTGCACTTCCTGTCCCATTGCCAAAACACAAAGTGAGAGTAAATCTCTGCAAATTAAGGGAATCCCTTGGGGAACTAGTGTCCCAATTGCAAGGTTTCCCTTCTATTACTTTTCTGGGGACAACCCTAACTGTGGGATTTTCTTTTATTTTCACTTTCAATGATAATGGTAAACAGGACAAATAGGGTGAATCTCCTTAATGAGGGCACAGACATTTAAAACTAATAGGTGTTCTAATACCTCTCCACCCTATCCAGAAAATAAAATAAAAGTTCTTCCTTTAGTTATACTTTACGTAAATACAAAATATCTTAATAAATGTAAAATTTTGAATAAAAATAGTATTAAAAAATTACACACATACATATATATATATATATATATATATATATATATATATATATATATATATATATATATATATATATATATATATACAGTAAATACCCTTCTTCCACCAATAAAAAAGACAACGTTGTATTTCTTTGTGGTGGAAGAAGAGTATTTATTTATGTGTGTAATTTTTTATACTATTTCCATTCAATATTTGACATATTTAAAGATATTTTGTATTTACTTAATTTATTTGTTGTTTTTGATACACCACGTGTGTCCTGTTAAAGCATCTTTCCTTTGACTGGTATTCTAGTCACCTTTTTTCTTTTGTATTAATACATATGCTGCAGGGACCGCATTGACTTAGTGAGTTGGCATATTTCTATGGTTTAAACCATTTTACTTTTTTTATTATCAATAAAAAGTGACAGAGGTTCTAATCCTTCCCCACTGTATCCATCCCACTGGATATCATATAAGATAAAATACAGCATGTTTTCATAAAATAAAGACCACAAAGTTTGCTGAAATACAGCATTCCTTGTTTTAGTAGCCTTTTTTGCAAATTGCAAAAAAATGTTTGAAAAATGATATAAGCTATTTCACCGCAAATTGTAAAGAGGAAAATACTGCTTTGTGAATTGAGACCCAAATTGCCAACTTAATTTGCAGAAATGCAGCCCCAAACTTGCAAGGAATCTCCACCATGCTTCCCTGTTGCCTTCAGACAATCATTATTGTACCACTCTACAGTCCTTTGGCGCTTAGTTTTCACTTCGGAGGTATGGCTTTTTGGCCTCAATTTTTCCATGAAGACTACTTCTGGCCAGACTTCTCTGGACTGTAGATGGGTGTGTCTGGATCCACTGGATTTGGTCAGTTCTGTGACACTGCTGGACATCTTCCGATGTTGATGTTGAAGGGAGGTAAGCATGATGTAACTTTCTTCTGCTGCATTAAGTTTCCTTGGTCAACTACTGCGTCTACGGTCCTCAACGTTGCCTGATCAATGATGTCCTCAATGCTGAGAAATACAGGCAGATATATATCAATCATGCCATACCACCTGGGAGGTATGTGATTGGCCCCAAATTTACTCTGCAACAGGATAACGACCCCAAACATACAGGCAATGTAATTAGGAACTATCTTCAGTGTAAAGAGGAACAAGGAGTCCTGAAAGTGATGATTTGGCCCCCACAGAGCCCTGATCTCAACATCATGCCTGTCTGGGATTACGTGAAGAGACAGAAGGATTTCAGGTAGCCTACATCCTCAGATCTATGGTTAATTAAATGTTTAGAACTAATTACCTGCTGAGTTCCTTCAAAAACTGTGTGCAAGTGTACCTAGAAGAATTGATGTGGGTTTGAAGCCAAAGGGTATTAACATCAAATATTGATTTGATTTAGATTTTTTTTTGTTTGCTCACTTTGCATTTTGTAAATTGATAAAAATAAACAATTAAATACGTAGGGTGTATTAAAAAGGGTGTATTTAAAAATAAATACACCCTTGAAAAAGTCACGTGTCTAGTGATGAAACCAGTCGGGAGGAGCCAGTGACGAGCAGTGCTGTGTGTGCACTGTTGGCATGTGAGGAGATCCCAGCTGTTAGCTGTATGCAACTGACCTTACCATATGTGATTCATTCTGCTGGAAAGTTTCTTTGAAAGCCAGAAGCCAGCCCATGCTAATGAGCAGCTGAATATATGAGCAAGCCATCTATCACTGAGGTTACTCATTGAAACCTGTCCAAATTCATCAATCATCAAAGGCATTTTTTCACAGCAGTATGTTGTCCTATTGAGATATTTGTGCACTGTGGTTCATCACATTAAAATATCTAATTTTTCTTTCTTTTTTATTGTGTTTAATAATTTATTATCACATTGATATTTAGTTAAAGGATTTTGTTATGGTGAAGGATTTTATGTTATTTATAATAGGGTCCATTTGCTTATTTTTGCACATGATTCACTGATTAATCATTGGGAGGTTACACCGTGTTATATTGGGAGGTTACTATTAGCGCATTATACATTCTGAATATAATTAAATATATTTTTGAAAGCATTCTTAATTTACAAAAATTCTTCACACCTGCCTTCAAAACTTTTGCACAGTACTGTACACCACAAACCTTGTCTCCAAATACCAATCAAACTGCTCTCTTCTCTCCTCCCAGGACCTCCTGCTCCCTTGTTCCCTGGTCACCTCCTCCCATGCTCATCTTCAGGACTTCTCCAGAGCCTCTGCCATCCTCTGAAACGTCTTACTTCAATCTGTCCTACTATCTCCTACTCTATACACATTACAGTGATCCATGAAAACCCATCTCTTCAGAGAGGCCTATCCTTCCTCCAAGTAATAAACAGTTATCTTTTGAATCACTTGACTGTTCCTTTTAGATTGTTTGCTCTGACAGGCAGAGCCCTACAAACCCTCTTGTATTGAATTGTATTGAAACTGTATTGTCCCCTACATTTTGTAAAGCACTGCGCGAACTGTTGGCGCTATATGGAATCTCTAGATACACTTGAGTGATTCTGAATCTGCTGCGACTAATCTAAGATGGTGGTACCCAGCAGCAGTCTGTTTTAGGGATGTCTACACATGGGAGATATTTACACGTGAAATGCACATTGGGGGTTATTTACTAAAGGCAACTCCACTTTGCACAGCAAGTGCACTTGGAAGTTAAGTCATTGTAGATCTGAGGGGGACATGCAAGGAAAATAAAAATCAACATTTTTGCTTACACATGATTGGATGATAGAAATCAATAGAGCTTCCCCTCATTTCGATCTTCCCCTCAGTTCCACAGGGACTGCATTTCCAAGTGCACTTGCAGTGCAAAGTGGAGTTGTCTTTAGTAAATCAACCCCATATATTCTTATGTGAAGAATTGTTTTTTAAATGAATTGTATGGTGACCAATATATACAGAATAGCATGACATTAGTCTTACAAAATGTCTTTTCTGTTACAACTACAATATGCTAGATACAAATTAATGGTTCTATTTAAAGAAATAAAGCTGATTTTATATACTTACATAGTTATTTAGGTTGGGAAAAGACAAATGTCCATCAGGCTCATCCTCTCATAAATTCCAACAGTTTTAGCCCCAAGAAAGATGACGCAAACACCCCTGGCCAACTGTGACCAATTTTACTTCTCAAGGGGAAATAAATCCTTCTAGCTTTTACAACTCAGTAGGATTAGTTCCCTGTAAGAAAAAAGTAATTATAACTTTTGATACTGTTAATTTTGAGAAAATCTTTTCCTGAATACTGTTCACAAAATATATACAGCAGACAAAATGTGCCAAAACACTCCATAATTGAGTGAGACCAATGTAAGCATATATTGATATATGATGTCTTATACTGATGAAACTTGGCCTTAAAAGTATGATAGGTTTCCTTTAGACCCCTTTCACACTACTGGCATTTTTCAGGCGCTAAAGCGCTAAAAATAGCGCCTGCATAGCGCCTGAAAAAAGCGGCTCCATTCACACTGGATCGGTGCGCTGGCAGGGCGTCAAAAAAAGTCCTGCCAGCAGCTTCTTTGGAGCAGTGAAGGAGCGATGAACTCACCGCTCCTCCACCACTGCTCCCCATTGAAATCAAAGGGGCAGCGCTGCAATACCACTGGCAAAACGCCGCTCCGGCAGCATTTTGCGGGCGGATTTAACCCCTTTTTGTTCACTAGCAGGGGATTAAAACTGCCCCGCTAGCGGCTGAATGGCGCAGCTAAAACGATGGTAAAGCGGAGCTAAAGATAATATATATATATATATATATATATTCTGCATTCAGCGTAGCCTATATATATAGTGTAAATCTATATTCAGTCAGTACAGGCAGTGTATTTGATATATATACAAATATATATATATATATATATATATATATATATACAGTCCTCCTATATATATATATATATATACACATAGTGGGGACGGAAAGTATTCAGACCCCCTTAAATTTCTCACTCTTTGTTATATTGCAGCCATTTGCTAAAATCATTTAAGTTCATTTTTTTTCCTCATTAATGTATACACAGCACCCCACATTGACAGAAAAACACAGAATTGTTGACATTTTTGCAGATTTATTAAAAAAGAAAAACTGAAATATCACATGGTCCTAAGTATTCAGACCCTCTGCTCAGTATTTAGTAGAAGCACCCTGTTGATCTAATACAGCCATGAGTCTTTTTGGGAAAGATGCAACACGTTTTTCACACCTGGATTTGGTGATCCTCTGCCATTCTTCCTTGCAGATCCTCTCCAGTTCTGTCCGGTTGGATGGTAAACGTTGGTGGACAGCCATTTTTAGGTCTCTCCAGAGATGCTCAATTGGGTTTAAGTCAGGGCTCTGGCTGGGCCATTCAAGAACAGTCACAGAGTTGTTGTGAAGCCATTCCTTCATTATTTTCCTTCATTATTATCTTGTTGAGGTAAACCTTCGGCCCAGTCTGAGGTCCTGAGCACTCTGGAGAAGGTTTTCGTCCAAGATATCCCTGTACTTGGCCGCATTCATCTTTCGCTCAATTGCAACCAGTCGTCCTGTCCCTGCAGCTGAACCCCCCCCCCACAGCTTGATCCTGCCACCACCATGCTTCACTGTTGGGATTGTATTTGACAGGTGATGAGCAGTGCCTGGTTTTCTCCACACATACCACTTAGAATTAAGGCCAAAAAGTTCTACCTTGGTCTCATCAGACCAGAGAATCTTATTTCTCACCATCTTGGAGTCCTTCAGGTGTTTTTAGCAAACTTCATGCAGGCTTTCATGTGTCTTGAACTGAGGAGAGGCTTCCATCGGGCCACTCTGCCATAAAGCCCTGACTGGTGGAGGGCTGCAATGATGGTTGACTTTCTACAACTTTCTCCCATTTCCCGACTGTATCTCTGGAGCTCAGCCACAGTGATCTTTGGGTTCTTCTTTACCTCTCTCACCAAGGCTCTTCTCCCCCGATAGCTCAGTTTGACTGGACGGGCAGCTCTAGGAAGGGTTCTGGTCGTCCCAAACGTCTTCCATTTAAGGATTATGGAGGCCACTGTGCTCTTAGGAACCTTAAGTGCAGCAGAATTTTTTTGTAACCATGGCCAGATCTGTGCCTTGCCACAATTCTGTCTCTGAGCTCTTCAAGCAGTTCCTTTGACCTCATGATTCTCATTTGCTGACATGCACTGTGAGCTGTAAGGTCTTATATAGTATAATCAAACACAGCTGGACTCAAATGAAGGTGTAGAACCATCTCAAGGATGATCAGAATAAATGGACAGCACCTGAGTTAAATATATGAGTGTCACAGCAAAGGGTCTGAATACTTAGGACCATGTGATATTTCAGTTTTTCTTTTTTAATAAATCTGCAAAAACGTCAACAATTCTGTGTTTTTCTGTTAATATGGGGTGCTGTGTATACATTAATGAGGAAAAAAAATGAACTTAAATGATTTTAGCAAATGGCTGCAATATAAGAGTCTGAATACTTTCTGTCCCCACTGTGTATATATATATATATATATATATATATATATATATATATATATATATATATATATATACTCTGCATTCAGCGTAGCCTATATATACAATGTAAACTCTATATTCAGTCAGTACAGGCAGTGTATTTGATATATTCAGTCAGTACAGGCAGTATATATATATATATATATATATATATATATATATATATATATGTATATATATATATATATATATATATATACATATATATATACAGTCTTTATATATATATATATATATATATATATACAGTCTTTATATATATATATATATATATATATATATATATATATACTCTGCATTCATCGTAGCCTATATATACAGTGCATTTAGTGGTGTACAGTTTTTAATACAGTGCAGGCGCTGTACACAGTATATAATACAGTGTGTACAGTTTCAAATACACTTCAGGCGGTGTACACAGTATATAATACAGTGTAGTGTGGTGTTAAAAAAAAAATACCCATCATGTCCGGAAGGCCTCCATGGAGAGGCAGACGCTCACAGGCCACTAAAAGTGAGCAAGCAGCCTCTGAAGTAATTTTTAACAGCAGGGACCGTTCCTGCACCCAACAAGAGTAATTGTGAGGGGTTACTGTGTTCTGCCACCACCAACACCTAAGACCCAATTTTTCAGCAGAGTATATAGTGCAGTCCGTATAGTATATACTGCAGTTCAGAGTATATAGTGCAGTCCGTACAGTATATATACTGCAGTTCAGAGTATATAGTGCAGTGTACAATATACAATATAGTGTATTGAAGTGGTTAAGGAGGACCCTATGACAGAATTAAGAAACAAACGGCATGGGTTCCTCCCGTCCATACCAGGCCCTTTGGGTCTGGTTTGGATTTTGGGGGGGCACACACCATTTGGGGGGGACTGGGGGGGGGGAACGCAGGCTGTTTTTTTAAATGTTTTTTTATGTATATTGCCAGGATCTGGCAATACATTACAGCCGTGAGCAATTTTAAATGACATTTTTTTCTTTAGAAATGTCATTTTGCTGCGGTACTCTTCTAAACATGAGGAAAATGCGCTACTTTACAGGCAGACTAAGGGGACCCCTCAGGCACAATATTTATAGGAATATTTCATTTTAATTGTTTCACAAGCATTCTTAAAATCACTGCTCCTGAAAAAATGGCCATTTTAAAAACTTTTTTTTGCATTGATACATGTCCCCTGGGGCAGTACCCGGGTTCTCATATACTTTTTATGGCAATAACTTGCATATAAGCCTTTCAAATTAGCACTTTTGATTTTTCACATTCGTGTCCCATAGACTTTAACGATGTTCGCACAAATTTTTTGTCTGTTCTCAAGTTCTGGTGCAAACCAAACCAGGGGGTGTTCGGCTCATCCCTAATCATCACTGTCTAAACATCTGCCTCTGATCCTTTAGAAATGCTCCTGGAAGACCCTGGCTGGGTTGTTTGGCTACATGCTCTGCTGACCTTTCTTTAATTAGAGGGTCTTATGAAGCTGGTAAGCTTGCATTCTTCTCATAATAAGGTGGTGATGTCTCAGCTTGGATCTTTTTAAATGGTGATGGATGTCCACTGTACACATGGATCTTTTTCAGCATTTAAGAAGAGGATCCCTTTATCTATTTTCACAAATTTTTTTACTGCACTTGGACTTTTCTTTCTTTAAATTTGCCTTTCATTTGGTGCAAACTGCATGTGCTATATATTTACTGGTAATGATTGTCATTTGTATCAGTATTAAGTAGCGCAACTCTTTTATGGTAAACATTATAAAGTATACATACGGTAAAAAGATCACTCTGCAAAAATGATAACTTGTGTTATTAAAGTGACACTAAACTCTGATTTAAAAAAAATCTATTCCAAGTATGTACTCTAAGGCCCCTTTCACACGTGCTGATCCGTTTTTACTCCTCCGCTTGCTCATCGGGGATCGCTGACCCGGCGGATGATAAGTCCACCTCTGCACTCTGTGCAGGGACGGACCTGTCAGAGCTCCGCTCTCCCCTATGAGGGGATCGGATGATTACGGACTACCTGTCCATTTTCATCCGATCCGCCAGACAGATGGAAAGTTAGGGTTTGCATCCGTCTGGATTTTGCGGAGCGGATCGGATCGGGGTGGATCGGATGTCAGCGGACATGTCACCGCTGATATCCGACGCTCCATAGAGGTGCATGGAGCGCCCGTTCAGATCCGCCTGAAAAAACTGACAGGTGGATCTGAACGCTGCGCACGTGTGAAAGGGGCCTTAAAGGATAAGTTCATTAAAAAAATAATAATAATTATAATAAATGCACATTTTTTGCAGGTAAAAAAAATGTTAATTTAGTATCTTATCTGTAGGAGCCTGGAAAAAATTTCACCTGCATCGTACAGCAGGCAGTTTCACTCTGACAGGAAGACTCGATGCATTTTTTTGTGCATAGCATCGGAAAGGATAAAATATCAGTCAGATATTATGTATATGCTACTGTTTGTCTTTATTGGAGAGATTTCCCCTCACTTCTGTCTTGGTAACCCCACAGGAAAAGAAGGAAAGTTTCCAAATGGGCACACAAATAGCAATGGAAAACTGACAGAGCATCTAGCTTTGCTCCATTCAATATAGCTAAAGTTTATTTTATTAAACTGATCAGACCCTTTATTTCATTATGAACTAAAAATGATGGAACCATTTTTTTCCTTTGTCACATGAGCTATTGTCTACCACTTGTCACCATTACCCTCATTTGCTCTAATGCCCTCTGCTATATTAACCTAAGACCAGAAAGCATAATTCCCTGGTTGTAATAGATCTAAGACAATCTATTACTAGTTGGCAGAGTTAAATCAAACAATACTTTGTTTTCTTGATGCACTGGTGTCCACCCAAATCTGGAAGCATGTTGTATTCCTTGGCCCCACATCAAATATATTCTCAAACCGCTATGAAAGCAGCAGAAAAGAATCTAGCCTCTAGGCTGTAATTAAAGAGTCTGCTGTGGTCCAGCAGCGGTGAATAGGTGAAACCCTTTCCATTATTTACATATAACAAGCGCAGAGTCTGTTGAGTCAGAAAAGATCCTATAGAACACATTCCTAAAAAGCTCCATTTAGCGAAACTGGTGTTAGAATAAATGTATTTTTTATTCATTGCAGAAGGTGGATTGAAATAGGCTTAAGTAGAGATTCATAAAGGTTTTGTGTCCCAGACGCAAACCAGAGAAAAGTGGAGAATAATATTTACAAAAAACTCATGCATAATTTAATTCAATGTCCTGTAGACTTGTCAAGAATAACATGTAGCGTCACATATTTCGTATATAACTTAATGTATGTTATATCTTAGTATCTGGCGCCATCTAGAGGCAAAAATATGAAAGGACTGCATCTTTATTTTTCATCAATTAAGAAGTTGACATGGAAGTGTTTTGTTTGTTTACATTTGGACATTAACTTGACCTACCCACAATGGCCATTAACTACCATGAACATCAGGAGAACTGAACTGCATTCTGGGAAGGTTATAAAAGGGCTGGGAGTGGCCATCTTAGCTCTCTTAGACACGCATGGCCAGCCTGGGAGGATCTGTGTGAGGTCTTCACCGCAGCGCGGCCTACCTCCACGGAAGAGCGATTCGGGCAGCGGTACTGCGACACACCAGTGAGCTGAGCTGACGACGTAGCGGGACTGGGAAGGAGCCAGAGGAGCCAGAGGAGCCAGCTGTTGGAGCATCTCGTTGTGTGCAGTGGAGCAGCGCAGCAGTGCCGGCCGGTGACAGAACCCTGTACATCAGAACGGAATCTTCTGACAACACTGTCCTGGTTGGGTGAGAGGGCTTTTGTCCAAAAAGTTTCTTGATGCACTCTTACACATCCATCTGTACAAGACAGAGTTGCTGGGACCCATGGTCCAAGGTACAGACAAACAGGTATATTACATTGTGTACTGTGAACTTGCCATTAAGGTTTTATCTTGACTGCACACTATTACACCATAGCTCTGTCAGGGGGACTGAGATAATGTAAAGGGGAAATAAAGCAGAGTACAGGCCCAAATAAATCAGCAGCTCCTTCGGGGGTTAGTGCTACACGTCGGGGTGTCGTTCATGATTACTGTTACTCTGCAAGCAAGCCCATCTCCTTGGCACCAGTATGGATCCGTCCACTGTGGCCCAGTGGTGCACAGCAGAAGGCGCCCGCTCAGAAGCGAGCATGGCAATTGAGCTCCCTGGTGAGGCCTGGGAAAAAGAACAGATCAGTCAAATTGTAAAGACATTATCCCCAGATATAAAAGCATGGGTGATTGCCATCAAACCAGATGAAGAGACTTCTCGCACTTATGCGCTGTTGGAGTGGAGAGAGTACCGGAGAGCTTCAGGGGCAGAAGTGTACAGCTGGGAAACAAAACAAGGTTTTACATAGTACACCCAAAAGTCTCAGATGGGGATTGGATTCCATCAGTGCTCCCCACTGGGACACAGCTAGAGGAACGGTCCCTCCCCTGGCGTCTCCGGCCATGATCGAGCCAGAACTCCTTGCAGCTTTGGGAAACTTTGTGTCAAAGTGCCAGAAAAACAACACGGTATGCATAGAAGCTGCATACAAGAAGCTGAGAATTTTTTCAAGAGAACAGCCTGTGCCGGCTGGAGAAGAGGAATTTGATGTATAGATAGAGCAGGCCATGCAGGCTCTGGGAGAGTGGGAGCTGCCAGAAGCCCAAAAGAAACAGCGCATCAGTGAAAGTCTGCGCGGAGCTGCTGCAGAGGCTGTCAGGAACCTGAGGTTCAGTAATACCAACTGTACAGCCTATGATTACTTGGTTATGTTACAAGAGAAGTTCAGGAGGCTGGAAAAGGCAGCCGATTTAATCTACCAGTTTGAGCATACCCTCCAACGCCAAGGAGAACGTCTTTCTGAATATATCAGATGACTAAATAAGATGTTATACCAGATTGTGTTGAAGAAAGGGATGAGGCCCTCTGCCATAGACCAAGCCCGAATACAGCAAATCCTCAAGGGGGCTCTACGTTCTGATCCAGTTTGGCTCCATTTGAAAACCTCAGTGGGTGTCATGTCGCTCAAATACCCTGATCTCATCAGAGTGGTAAGAGATGAAGAAGCCATGTTAGATGATCAGCAAGCGACTGTTCACCCAGCCCAACAAAAGTGTGCACTCCATGCTAACACAGGTGTACCAAGATCTTATACAGGAACAGAAGGCCCCACCCGAAGGAGTGGGAAAAATCTGGCGTCTAGACAAGAGTGAAAATCTGGTACAACCGGGTGAAGTAGTTTGCCTAAAAGCCCCTATCAAGCTAAGTTGGAGACAGCTCGGTCCCTTCATCGTCCTTGAGACAGACAGGCAGAAAGAAAACAAGGGCCTGGAAGTTATCCCTGAAGTGTTGTCAACCAAGGCGCTGAAGAGAAGTAAAGTAAGAGTCTCGGTCAGTGTTCGCAACACAACAGCCTTGCCTATAAAGGTGCCTGCCAGAGTGCTGCTGGGACAGGTCAGTCAAGCAACCCCAGTCTCACCGTATGTGTCATATACCAGATAAGACCAGAACTGTGTGGACTGCAACAGAGTGAACCAGACATAAATAGGTGAAAGTAAGTTTATTAAGGTAAATGCATATACATGTGAACATACCACCAATACAGAGTGAACAAACCAAACAACCAAACAGTGATAATACACAACCAGCATATGTAGCAAAAGGGAGTACCAGAATCGTAGTCAAGCCAGGCTAGGGTCATAAACAGGAGATCAGTGGCTGGGAAGGGAAACAAACAGGATAAGAGAAGATGGATGGATCACAGGAGGGACAGGTCAGGTACACGGCTCAGGGTCCAGGGTTCAGGTAACAGACAGGAAACAGGATCAACAGGTTCCAGGAATCAGGGTTCAGGAATCAGGTTTCAGGATCAGAGTAACAGGATGCAGGCTGCAGGCTGCAGGTCAGGGCTCAAGGACAATACCAGGGCAACATGAGTATGCACTTGCTGGGTATTTATACTGCAGCTCTGCTAATTAAGGTCAGGTGACCCCTGTCTGCAGAGCGGAATACCTGCTCCATACTGCCAGGATTCCTCCGTTGGTTGACACCAGTACTGCGGCCCAAAGGTGACAGAATACCAGCAGGAAAAAGCTCTTCTGACAGCTCCAACCTGCCAGGAGACACCCGCTGGTGGACCTCAGTACTGCACGCCAAATGATCGATATTACCAGTGGAGGAGACCTTTCCTGACAGTAACCCCCCTCGAAGGAGCGACCTCCGGACGCTCCCACTAGCCGATGCTGGGGAAAGTCCATGGTGTCCAGCCGGGCAGCTGGAACCTCAAGCTGGGCAGCAAGCAGTGGCACATTAGGCTGGGTAGCGGACAGGAACACATCAGGCTGGGCAGCGGGCAGGAACACATCAGGCTGGGCAGCGAGCAGGAACACATCAGGATGGGCAGCGGGCAGGAACACACCAGGCTGGGCAGCGGGCAGGAACACACCAGGCTGGGCAGCGGACAGGAACACACCAGGCTGGGCAGGGGACAGGAACACACCAGGCTGGGCAGCGGACAGGAACACTTCAAGCTGGACAGCAGACAGGAACACTTCAAGCTGGGCAGCAGACAGGAGCACTTCAAGCTGGGCAGCGGACAGGAGCACTTCAAGCTGGGCAGCAGGCACGGGCACTTCAAGCTGGGCAGCAGGCACGGGCACTTCAAGGTGGGCAGCAGGCACGGGCACTTCAAGCTGGGCAGCAGGCACATCAAGCAGGGCAGCAGGCAGAGGCACTTCAAGCTGGGCAGCAGGCACATCAGGTTGGACAGCAGGCATGGGAACTTCAAGCTGGGCAGCAGGCACGGGCACTTCAAGCTGGGCAGCAGGCACTTCAAGCTGGGCAGCAGGGACATCAAGCTGGGCAGCAGGCATGGGCATGGGCTGGGCAGCAAGCTCCAGGTCATCAGGCTGGGCAGCAAGCTCCGGGTCATCAGGCTGGGCAGCAAGCTCCGGGTCATCAGGCTGGGCAGCAAGCTTTGGGTCATCAGGCTGGGCAGCAGACAGTGGCACATCAGGCTGGAAAGTGGGCACATCAGGCTGGAAGGCAGGAACATCAGGCTGGAAAGCGGGCACATTAGGCTGGAAAGCGGGCACATCAGGCATGAAGGCAGGCACATCAGGCTGGAGAGCGGGCACATCAGGCTGGAGAGCGGGCGTTGGCACCTCCGGCTGGAACACTGGCACCTCAGGCTGAAACACTGGCCCCTCAGGCTGGAACACCTCCAGCTGGAACACTGGCACCTCCGGCTGGAACACTGGCCCCTCAGGCTGGAACACTAGCCCCTCCGGCTGGAACACTGGCACCTCCGGCTGGAACACCTCCGGCTGGAACACTGGCACCTCCGGCTAGAACCCTGGCACCTCAGGCTGGAACACTGGCCCCTCAGACTGGAACACCTCCGGCTGGAACACTGGCACCTCCGGCTGGAACACTGGCCCCTCAGGCTGGAACACTGGCACCCCAGGCTGGAAGGCGGGTATCAAGACATCAGGCTGGAAAGCGGACATCAGGACATCGGATTGGATAACAGGCACCGGGACGTCAGACTGGATAACAGGCACTGGGACTTCAGACTGGATAGCAAGCACTGGGACGTCAGACTGGGTTGCAAGCACTGGGACGTCAGACTGGGTTGCAAGCACTGGGACGTCAGACTGGATTGGATTAGCTGGTGCGGAGGCAGGTTGGGTTACTGGCAGGATCGTCTTGGTTGGAAAATACTTTCGTTTTTCTTTGGCTTAGCCACTGAAGCTCTGTAGGTGAGGGGTACAGCAGACTGGAAAGGAGGATTGGGATATGGCAGAGAAGAGGCAACAGTAGCTGGGGGAAGTTCCTGTGGGTTTGTAGGCAGCTGAGAAAAGGCAGGTGGGGTGAATGCAGGATAGGTACAGGGAGCAGAGACCGGATATGAGTATTTGGTTGGGAGCAGCTGTCTGTAGAGGGGAATACCTGCTCCATACTGCCAGGATTCCTCCGCTGGTGGACGCCAGGTGACAGAATACCAGCAGGAAAAAGCTCTTCTGACAGCTCCAACCTGCCAGGAGACATCTGCTGGTGGACCTCAGTACTGCATGCCAAATGATCGATATTACCAGCGGAGGAGACCTTTCCTGACAGTATGTCATCACTTGAGAACAAGACGGAGAGATTCCCCTGGAAGAATTCTACCCAAAGAGCACACCTCTTACACCAGCCTGGATGGAAAGAGCCAAGAACCAGCTCCTGAGATGGAGAACGGCCTTTTCAAAAAGTGAGTTCGATGTGGGGCTTGCAAAAAGTGGCAAATACAAAATCCGCTTGGAAGAAGATAAACCCTTCCGAGAGAGGGTAAGGCAGATCCCATTGGGAGATCTGGAAGACCTACGGGAGCAGCTAGCTGAGCTGAAAAGGATGGGGATTATCCAAGAGTCCCAGAGTCCATATGCCTCTCCCATAGTGGTCGTAAGGAAAAAGAATGGTTCTTTATGATTATGCATTGACTCCCTGACACTAAATCGGAGGACCATCCCAGATCAGTACACCACACCTCGGATAGAGGATGCCCTACAGAGTCTAACAGGAGCAAAGTAGTTCAGTGTGCTAGATCTTAAGAGTGGGTACTATCAGATCCCCATGTGCCCTGAAGATAGAGAGAAGACCGCTTTTATTACCCCTGTAGGGTTCTTCGAATTTAATCGAATGCCTCAAGGTCTGTCTGGAGTCCCAGCAACCTTCCAGCAATTAATGGAGAAGACAGTGGGTGACATGAACCTGATCGAGGTGTTAGTCTATTTAGACGATGTCATAGTGTTTGGCAGAACACTGGAGGAACACGAAGAGCACCTGGAGAAGGTCTTGAAGAGATTACATGACAAAGGCCTGAAGCTCTCCTTGGAGAAGTGTCACTTTTACCAACCCTCAGTGAACTACTTGGGTCACATTGTATCCGCTGAAGGAGTGGCAACAGACCCGCAGAAATTGGAGGCCGTTACCTCCTGGTCTAGACCAACTAACATGACTGAACTTAGATCCTTTCTAGGGTTCTGTTCTTATTACAGGCGGTTTGTGGAAGGGTTTGCTAAGATAGCCCACCCACTCACCGAGCTGTTGAAGAATCAAGAAGGAACTGGCTCAGATTCAGAAGGCTTGGGGAAGCCAAAGGAAGGCCCCAGAAAGAAGAAAGAGTCCATCCAAGAAGAATGGACTCCACAGTGTGAAGAGGCTTTCAGACAGTTGAAATGGAGCCTTACCACTGCTCCGGTTCTAGCCTATGCAGACTCTACTAAATCCTATGAATTGCATTTGGATGCCAGCTGAGACGGGCTGGGTGGAGTGCTTTATCAGGAACATGATGGACAACAAAGGCCCATAGCTTACGTGAGTAGAAGTCTAGCCCCCGCTGAGCGGAACTACCCCACTCACAAACTGGAATTCCTGGCTTTAAAATGGGCTGTGGTAGATAAACTCAAGGATTACTTGTATGGTGCAGAGTTCGTGGTTAAGACAGACAATAACCCACTTACTTGCTTACCACAGCAGAGTTGGATGCCACGGGCCATAGGTGGTTGGCTGCACTCTCAGCTTTCACATTCAGCTTGAAATATAGACCAGAAATTGGAAATAGAGATGCATATGCATTATCAAGACGACCTCACTGTTCCCAGAGTCAAGAAGAAGAATGGACCCAGCTCACCTCAGAAGGAGTAAGAGCCCTTTGTGATGGAGCACAACAACGAAATAAAGGTGGGGCTAGAGCAGAAGAATGGGGAGTGTCTGCTGCTGGAGTGCCTAAGTGTTACTGTGATGTCACTCAAATTGCAGAGGAAGGTTTACCAAAGGGATCTTCGGTTGGACCAACAACAAGACCCACTTTGTAGCCTGGCGCTGAAGGCTTTGGAGAGCAAACAACCTGACTTATTTCTCAAAAGCACTGAAAAAAAAGCTTGTGTCTTACACAAAGAGTGGGATTGGCTACAGCTCAAACAAGGGGTGGTCTACCGAAGGGGCCCCTCTGATGATGGTGAAGAAAAGTGGCAACTGTTCTTACCGGAGAAGCACCGAGAGAAGGTACTGATCACTCTACATGACCACCACGGCCATTTGGGAGCAGAAAGGGCTTTCCAGATGGTGAAGGACAGGTTCTACTGGCCCTATATGAGGACTGAAGAAGAGGGTTATTGTCACTCATGTCTCTGATGTATACAGAGGAAGACCTTGCCTCAGAAAGCGGCCCCGATGAGCCATTTGGAGAGCCAAGGACCAATGGAATTGGTCTGTATAGATTTCCTGTGTGTGGGGTCTGACTTAAGTGGAAAGGGGAATATTCTAATAGTTACTGATCACTTTACCCATTATGCTCAAGCATTCCCTACTAAAGACCAACAGGCCTCTACAGTGGCGAAAGTTCTGGTAGAGAAGTTCTTTGTCCATTATGGTCTTCCACAACGAATTCATTCTGATCAAGGAAGAGACTTTTAAAGTACCCTGATTCAAAAGCTGTTGGATCTCTTAGGTATTCGGAAATCTAGAACCACCCCATACCAACCACAAGATGACCATCAGCCAGAGATTTAACCAGACTCTTTTAAACATGTTGGGAACCCTGACATCTGTACAAAAACCACATTGGAGCAGGAACATGCATATAATAGTACAAAGTGTGATGCAGCAGGATATTCCCCTTACTGACTAATGTTTGGAAGAGAAGCCAGACTACCAGTGGACTTGACTTTTGGAACCAGCCTGGATCATACCTCAGCGACTTCTCACAGAGGATATGTGGATAGGTTGAAGAAAAGTCTGAAAACTGCTTATGATAAGGCTCAAGTCACATCAGATCGCAGAAGGTACAGAAACAAAAAGAACTTTGATCTCAAAGTACGGGTTCAAGATTTACAACCTGGTGACCGAGTCCTGTTAAGGAATTTGGGAATCCCAGGCAGCACAAACTGGCTGATCGCTGGAAATCACAACCATATATTGTATGCAGGAAACTTCCAGAACTTCCAGTGTATGAGATCAGGCCGGAAGGGAGCACTGGACCAGTAAAAACCTGGCATAGGAATCACCTTTTACCTCTAACGGAAGCAGTCAGGGTAAATTTAGAGGCAGACCTACCCTCTACATCTAATGCTGTGTATCGACCAGTGACCAGGTCTCAGCTTGGATCCTTAATTACTCAGGATGACGAGGAAGAGGAGATGGCGATAAGCTGGCTGTGGGCATCTGAAACACCAGAAGTTGAAGCAAGTATTTCACCTCAGCCAAGAAGTGGAAACGAAGGGACTCTTATGCCGCGTACACACGGTCGGACTTTTCGTCTACAAAAGTCCAACGGACGCTGACGGACTAAAGCTGGCTGGTAATCCGATCGTGTGTGGGCTTCTCCGGACTTTCAACGGACTTTTTTAGCCTAAAATCCGACGGACTTTAGATTTGAAGCATGCTTCAAATCTTTACGTCGTAAGTACGACGGACCCCGAAGTCCGCTCGTCTGTATGCTAGTCCGACGGACAAAAAAACGACGCATGCTCATAAGCAAAAACTAAACGGAAGCACTCGGTCTAGTAAAACTAGTGTTCGTATTGTAGGTAGCACATTCATCACGCTGCAAAATCTGTGATCGTTGAATGCAGCGCATTTTATTTCTTCTTTACGAAGGCTCTAAAGAACGAAGGTGTTTTGCTGTTCATAATCAGAGTTCTCCCAAACTGATTTCTGGATTCTTTTTCTCTTTGATCTCATGAATGATATAGTATGCCTTTTTAAAACAATGTTTCCATACTAATAATACTTTTTCCCCCTTTTTTTTTTTTTTTTTTTTTTTTTTAGGTTTGTAAAGTTAACACAAAGAACCCATTCTTATTTTTTTTTTTTATAGTGTTTATTTTTTAGTTTTTAGATAAAGTTAACCCAAAGCACCGTTTTTGGTTACGTAATTTTTTTGATTTTCAAGACTTACCACTTGAACATTATTAACATTAGTAATGTATTTTTGGTGTGTTTTTTCCAAACTCAATGAGATTGTTGTCCCTTGTTAATTTAACATTGTGTGTAAAATCAATGATTTCAAAGAAAACACATAAAGTCTTTTGCTAAACTCAAAAAATATCCATTTATTCATGGTCAAAATAAAATAAAGAGGAAGTCAACGCTGGAAAAAGTCGGTGTACCAGAAAATTGGGATCTTGAGGAGTCCATATAAGAGGGAGCACAATCTGGTCCAAGAATCCCAGAGATCAACAGCACCAGCAGATGATCTAGATGTCCCCAGACTGTGGTCCTACAACAGCCTGCGTCTTCTGTCAGACCAGACTGAACCCAGGTCATCATTTTCTTCTCTTCCCTGCAGCCTTTCCTCCACGCTGCCCTGCAGCCTTCCCTGTAGCCTTCTTTTGAGGCTGTGGCTCTGGTGTTTCAGTTGTGGCAGGAGGAGGAGGAGGAGGAGGAGGAGGAGGAGGAGGAGGGGGGGCTGCCTCATGTAGTTGGGTGTTTTGTGTTAGCGTGCCCTGCAGCCCCTTATGGATTGTTTCCCCAAATAGGCGCTCACAAATGAGGCGCTGCTCCCTATTCATCTGAAGAAGCCTGCTGGCTAAGTAGCAGCCATAGGATTCTTCCGCTTCGGGGGGGCTCCTTAAAAAACGGGTGGCCTCTTGCATGAGGCGCAGGGATGCGTCCTGTGTGACCATCCCCTTCCTGGCCCTTTTTTTGGGAAGGTGGAGGGGAGGCACTTGGGATTCGGTCAGGCTCCTACTGGGCCCAGCCACCTCACTTGGCCCAGCCACCTCACTTGGCCCAGCCACCTCACTGGGAGCAGCCACCTCACTGGGAGCAGCCACCTCCTGCCTGACACTGGGCCCAGCCTCCTCCAGGATGATGGTGAATCCGGCCTCCTCCAGGCTGTCC
This sequence comes from Aquarana catesbeiana, assembly GCF_042186555.1. Taxonomy (NCBI): domain Eukaryota; kingdom Metazoa; phylum Chordata; class Amphibia; order Anura; family Ranidae; genus Aquarana; species Aquarana catesbeiana. The sequence continues at coordinate 826,416,690 of NC_133324.1, read as the reverse complement.
ATGGGCCCGGTCTCCTCCTGCCTGCCACTTTCCCCACATTCCTCCTGGATGGACTCATCCTGTGTATAAAAAAAGGACAATAGTTTTAGTATATTTTTTGGGGTTCATCAATGACACACAGTTTGCTTCTCATGAATAGCAAATTCAATGTGAATACTTCTCTTTAATAAAAGAGTCTAATCAGACACCCTAATTATTTCAAGCAGGTGCCAAACATATTTAGCCACTACTGTCAATTGATATGTATACCCAATTTTGAGTGCCAAATTATTTTAGACAATTATAACATCCAGTTAACATCATTAATATTAGTACAGTAAATATTTGTTAAAATAATTTACCTGACTCCAGATGGTCATATCTGGTTCATCCAGGATGGAAGACCCAGCTTGCTCCTCATCAGCCTCTGCTGGGGTGGAGGGAAGGGTGGAGGGAAGGGTGGAGGGAAGGGTTGAAAGTGATGGCCTGGCTTCATTCTGGTCATCCAGAAAACGGAGTTGATTGTAGTACCACAGCCTGGGTACATAAACATCATCTGCTGATGCTCCTGATCTCCTTGATTCCTGGATCTTCTTATGCTCCCTCTTATACATGTTCCTCAAGACCCCAATTTTTTTGAGCAATGTCTCCATTGTTGCTTCCGGGATGGTCGCCTGGACAAAGGCCAGAAGTCTCTCCAGCGTTGACTTCCTCACATGCTTAGCATAATACTGAGGGTGTTTCACCTCCCACAAATTCCTCATCTCTCGATATTTGGAAATAAAAGATGTAAGGAACTCTGGATCCTTAAATAGGGGATTCATTATATCTGGAAAAGATGAAGTCACAAGACAAAAAACACTTTTATTATAGGTTTCGGCTAACCCCCTCATCATCTTCTCCCTATGTAGGCCTCATCAATCTATCAAGCCATATAGGCCGCTTGCTACAAAGTCATGACCATAAAAACCAAAAAAAAAAATATCTAAAATTACCTTCGTTTTGTAACGTCCAGGTCCACTATCACCTACCACAGAACGTACGTACGACACGTGCGCAAGGCCCCTCTTTATACACTACGCATGTGTGAAACTCCGCCTGCGTCGCCCGCCCCTGACGTTCGAAATTAACTCATGTTCTCCACCCCCTAATTCGACGCACAGAACGTACGTACGACACGTGCGCAAGGCCCCTCTTTATACACTACGCATGTGTGAAACTCCGCCTGCGTCGCCCGCCCCTGACGTTCGATTTTAACTCATGTTCTCCGCCCATTTTTTGTTACGGCGCGTAGTGGAGTTAAAGAATGGCGGAGACACCTGAAATGTTGACGACCTCAGGTAGTGGAGACAGCCCGGAGGCAGGAACGTCAGCGAAATCTATGAGGCCTAGATTTAAGGCCTCTAATATGAGTTTTAAAGAGATGGTGGAGATGGTGGCCATTCTTCACAAAGACGACTATGA